>NC_134718.1:17523644-17826674 GCF_049634645.1 Pelodiscus sinensis
TCTGGTGGTACATGTTCTATAGCCCTTAGTTGAAGGAGATGGTCCAATTAATGCAGGAGTACCTCTTCATGAGAGGGGTCCCTGAAGAGGGACAGGCAAGGGGGTTGGAAGGGAGGGGTTACTGAAAATGGGATGACCTGTTTGAAACAGTAACCTGTTTGAATAATTTCAAGCACCCATCTTTCAGCAGTGAGGTTGTGCCACCCTGGATAAAATGAGGCTAGTCTGTTGCCAAATGTTGTGGATGAGATGATTGCTGCTATGGAGATACTGGAGCTGTCAGACCTTCAACCAACACTTCAAAAGGTCTGACATGAAGTGGATGGTTGAGGGGCTGATGGCTGGTCAAACACTTGTCTTAGCCTATTCTGCCATGGTTGGTTCCTGTTGTATTGCCTATGTTGTTGGTTAAAAGGCGCTGCTGGTCTGTACCTGTGTAAACCACCTTTCCCTGCTTTCTTTTTGTGACAGGGACATGGATGCCAAGCGTGTTTCATGAGTCCTTCAAAGTGTGGAGTGAGGTTTTGATGGACTCAGTGAAAAGCTTAGTGCCCCTGAAGGGCAGATCTTCGACTATAGACTGCACCTCTCTGGGGAATCCAGAGAGTTGCCACCAAGAAGCTTCTGTGCGCTGGGTGTATAGCATTATGAAAATAAGCATCCTGTGCAGATGAGATGGATCTAGCTATTTTTCGGCCAAATCTAATGTGGCTTGTAGGACTGTTCGGGAGATTAGAGCACCCTCATTGACATCTGATTTAAATTGCTCTCTTGTTGTCTGGGAGGAATTCAATAAAGGTTGTCAGTAGTGCCATATAACTGGGGACTCTGAGCTGTAGAAAGAGTACACCTTACCCCCAAACAAGTCCAATCTTCTCCAGTCCTCGTCAAAAGGTGTTGTGCGGACTGTTTGCTGCCTACCCCACTGGTTAAAAGCATGCACCACCAGAGAATTTGGGGTAGATTGGGAGAAACAGTAGTCTTCCCCTTTGGGGGCTATGTAATACTTTTTGTCCGACCTTTTGCATGTCGGAGTTATTGTGGGTTTTTCTGGCTCTATCACAGGGAGTGTGAGCCTAACATACAGTGAGGCACGAAGCATTTTTGTCAGCTTATGTTGATTCTCCAGCATGCTTGATAATGGGATTGCCAGGAAGTCTGCCACTCTTTTAAAGAGCTTCTGGAGTGACTTAAAATCATCCCCCACAGTTGGAGGTGGTTTATGATTGAGTCATCAGGGGAGGAGAATAACAGTGGGTGGAGGAAAGTCAGGTATTTGCTTCTCTTACATCAGCCTCCTCTCTCCTCTCCCTCGGAGATGGATTGGTCAGGCACCTAGGTGGCAGATCCCTGAGACCTGGGTACTGGGGTAGGTTGCTGCGGCTGTTGTGGTTGCTGTGCCCAGTATGCAGCCCGTGGGTCCCAATACAGCCAGTTGGGAAGGATTGGTGGCTGCAGACACTGTGGTGGTTGCCACTGGAGAGGCTGTTGGCTTGACAGAAGAATGTCTTGGAGTATGTACCTTCAGAGGTCCGTCGTCGTCGTCACTGGACAGTGGTGGAGCTGATCCTGCTGGAGTAGAAGACAAACTAAAACGGGATGTATTTGGGGTGCAGTTGGTGACAAGCAATAGCGTCCCCAGCATTGAGACCACGAGATCAGTTCTGTTGGTGAACATTTGCAGTGCTAATCTAGTAGGCAGTGGCGCCAGTACCAGAGCAACTTGTGGCAATATAGGCGTAACTGCTGGTGCCAAAAGCTTACCATACACCAGCAGTGTAGTCTGCTTTGTATGCCAAAGGTGCCCGATGTTTAGGTAGCAGCATGATGGTGCTCAGTGACGATGCTGAATATTGTCTGGTCAGCACCATGGTCAGTGCAGGTAGTGCTTTGGCCTGTGCCGACATCCAAGGCTTTTGCTTTGCCTCTGTCCGTGCTTTCGAGAAGGATTGAGCTTTCTCCTTAGAGCCTCAGCCCCCATCAGAGTCAGACTTGCCAGATGCTTCCTTTTCCGGCAACTTTGGTGCAGCCGATGCTGGGGCAGCTTTCTTAAGCAGAGAGCATTTCCTCAAGGGGGAATCAGCCCCTGAAAAGGAATGGGATCTCTTCTTGGGCACCTGAGCCCTATCAGAGTCCGTGGGGCTCATCCTTTTGGGAGCCACGCCTCAGAGGCCACATCAGGAGATGGTTGCCTGGGCGGTGTAAGGTGCAGAAGCAGGTCAGACTGTTTTCTCAAGAATCATGATTTTTAGCTGTAGCTCCCTGGCTTTCCTGGTCCTTGATATGAGTTTCTTGCAGTGGGAACACTGGGCGGTAAAGTGCTCCTCACCCCAGCAGCAGACACACTGGGAATCTGTCAGACAGGAATGGACAGTCTGCAGGTTATATACACCCTTTAAAGCCTGGTGAATCAGGCATGACCCAAGAAAAAAAGCAGTTCCTGGAATGCAGGAACCTTAAAAGCTTAGAACTAACTCTAGTTGTCCTATAAAAACATTTTTTTCTAACTACACTATTAGTTGTGAACTGTTAAACTGAGAAAAAACAGGAAACTGCAATTAATACATAGCTATCTGAAAACACTAACACTTGAGGACAGCTACTGGGTTCTAACCAAAGCCAACGGCAATAGAGAAGAAACTGAAGGGACAGTTGGCTGCACATGCAGAGTAGCAGTTTCAAAAAAAGCGCGCTGGATGCTCCACATGTGCAGCTGACTGGGGGCACTGCTACCTAAAAATCTCCGACTGGAAGCACAGTGGTGCTCAGACACCTAAGGTGAGCACTCATAGGGACACTTCTTAAAGAACAACCTCTGATTCTGATCATTTAAAAATATGCACTTTAATAGTTCCTAGTACTGTATATTTTCATGGACAAGAGCACCCAGAACAATTCACTATCCATAGCCTGAACTTATCCTCTAACAATAATAAGGTTTCATGTCATCCGCACCTCATCCGCTGCTTCAAGTTTTGGATCAAACTGACAGAAGATCTGCTCCAATTCCTTTCGGATGACATTGGCCAGTACATTCAACCTACCTCTAAACAACAACAGAATGTTCAGTGATGAAATAATACAAAGCAATTTTGGAAACTTATAAGTATTATAAATATTTAAAATACTGTATCTTAATCTCCAACCACACTACACATCCCACCCTTCCTATAGGGACATCAGAGTATCCCTACTGCATCTCTATTAGCATTCCATAGTGCCTAGGTATTGAATCACAAGCTAGAAATTTTTCTTTTGTGGCTTTCTATCACAACTCTAACATCCCACCAGTAGAGTGTTATTATCTAGACCAGCTACATACAGATGAGAGACTGGAGGAGTTTGGGGAAAACGGGGCACCATATTTTGCCTTTAGAAACACATGCACAGCTACTCTCATGGATACCCAAGTGCAGGCAGGAAATGGTCCTCTGAATATACATTTTAATGAATGGTTCTAGCAATAAGACACAGTGAGCTGTGTATTAGTTGGCTACTGCTGCTTGCTTCAGTCATATTGTGGTGGCAGAAGGTCAAAAGATGCACTAGCAGCCAACTAACAATCCCTGGAGTGGCTTGTACAGCTCTTCATTTTACATTTCTTGATTTTTTATTTAAGCTAAAACAAAACTACACAGTTTTGTGAAGTTAATGTATCATTCCAGGATTATGAAAAGCAGCTCCTAGTAAAAGGTTATGAGAAAATAGTATGGAATTATGAACCCTTTCCCCTTGTTTGAGGAATATATTGTTTGCTAATTTTTCCTATCCCTTTTTTAAATTTTCCTTGAATTATATGGAGCTGTTTTCTCACATACAAGAAAACAGACTATCCTTTCAGCAAGCATCTGTGACTCAGCAGCCATGTTTGGGGGATGAAAGAGGGAAGGAGAGGGGGAGACAGAGCACAAATGAAAGTGTGAATAAATTAACAAAAAGTAGACTTGAACCTGGGATGCAAACAGAAATCCCACAAACAAATGAGCATCTCAACTTCTAAATAAATGAATATTTCCCTTTTTAAATTATTCTGCCCTTTACTGTTTAAGATCTTAGGTATAATGCTTGCCAGACTTATGTGCTATTATAAAAGCAGGTCCTTGATTAGTCTCCCACTGTGAAAGCTTTAGCCCCTCACTAGCAGAGAACTCCCTTAAGAGTCAGATATTGATACTCAATATATCTTTTAGCTGGGATCAATATATCCTTTAGCTGGGATAACTAATCAGCTTTACCAGCCTCTCTAATCATATCATATTCCCAGTCTCTGACCCCAAACCCTAAAGCAGCGTATATCACAGTGTTCAAATAAGCCCATTATTATTTGCTTTTTTTGTTTTCAAAGAACAGTTACCTGTGAGGCATCCCCATTATTACATATTCAACTCCCATTTCACTGGATTTGTCAATGATGGTCTTAAGAGCAGGAATCATAACTTCACATCCTTCCAAACCAAAGCGCTTCTCTGAAGACCACTTGCGGGCAAGGAAGTCTTCAAACCTTGCCAAAAGAGGGAGAGAAAAACAGTAAGTAAGAAAATGAAACAGACTGTTGATTTTGAAATAACTAAAGGGCATTCAGACAAGTAATACAAGATTTTAGAGAAGACTTTTCAATAGCTACTCATTTTTCAAGCATGAATTTTACTGCGGGAAAATAAGTCTATAAAAAAGGAAGGATTTCTCACTCTCTTGCACTATTGCTCACCTTTAATATTTCTCACCAGCACTTTGAGATTCAATCCTGATACTTTGAAAATATTATGGACAAAATCAAAGCACAGAAATTTCTGCATAACCTCAAATTTTGGCTTTTCTAGTCTGCTCTCACTACGTGAAGTTCCCACTGATTACAACAGGGAAACATCTCTCATGCTGGCAGAATGTCAGAAGAAAACATCATCTTGGAGATCCAAGAGGAGACAAAAGAGAGTCCCATGTCTTCTGGAAGTTTCAATGAATAAATAAGGAAAATGGCAATATAAAAAACTTGCATCTGAAAACGTGCAATTCCAGGGGAAATCTTGGAAAAGCTAGTCACTAGCACCAGTGTTCCCTCTAAGGTGCGCACCAAGAATTTCAGATCCGCCCACCTCCTGAAAAGAGCTACACTATGGCTGCTCAGTTTTTCCAGGGCAAGGCCAAGTGGGGACTGTCCCATTCCAGGATCAGCAGGGCAGCCCCCACATGACCCTGGCCCTAGCTTCAGCCCTCTCTCAGGACTAAAGCCACGGGCCATGTGGTTGGTGGCTTCGGCGGCCCTGGCTGGGCCAGAGTCGCAGTTGAGCCCAGTAGCCTTCCCAGGAATTGAAATTAGGGGGGAGGGTTCGAATTTACAAGAGGGTGTGTCAGGGCCAATGGAGGGGTGAGACCGTGAGGGTGAAGGTGGACTGTATGGCCCATAGTTCACAAAACTGGGGGAGGTGTTGGGGAAATTCAGGGGAGGTATATACCCCATGGGGGGGGGGGTGTAGGGAAATCCCTGCCTGGGGCTGGAGCCGCACTGCGGGCAGCGCCTGCTTCCACAACACTGGCCGGGCCAGAGTTGCAGCCGAGCCATGGGTGGAGTCTGCTCTGGAGGCCCCGACCAGGACCAGAGCCACGTGGTGGGGGGCAACACAACCGGCTGCTCCAACAGCCAGGGCCAGAGCCAGGCCACATGGTGGGGTGCCAGGGATCCTGCTCCACTAAAGGGCTCATCCTCGGGCTCTCAAAAGGTAAGTCTGCAGTCATCTGAGGGTTAAAATAGATGGCAGATGACTAGAGAAATGTTCTGCTCCCTGTTCATATTTATGTAAGAGCCTAAACCACACAAAAGAAAACAATTCTCTCTGACCCTCTATATTCTTGCCACTTTTGAAGGCATCAATCATGTCAATAGTGTTCATTATGCCAATGACTATTTTTCTCCCTGTGGAAGTTATTTCTCTCAACACCTCTCTCTCTCTCACACACACACACACACACACACATAGACAGACAGACAGAGTGTAGAGGAATCTAAAAATGTCTTAATGAAGACTGATTATTTTTTATTAATGCTAAATCTATATGTAGTTGATAACATATTAAAAAGGGACTTTTCTATGATTCACAAGAGTCTAAAGCATGCAGACGCTATATGTAGATACTGGTGATATCCCTCAATTCATCTTCTGAATGTCATTAATTTGTAACTGCAGAATGAGCTTTAGAGTCAACAGGGAGGGATAATGCATTTTTTTTATGCTTAAAAAATTACTACACTTTTTGACTGGATTGGGCTGAGAAGAAAGTATAAGGGTTGGATGAAGAGTGCACTTTGCCGAAGTTAGGGGCAAAGGGCGCACAGTGCAGGGTTAGTGGTAAAGGGTGCACAGGATGGGGGCATAAGGGTTGGGGAAATCAATGGAAACAGGAACAGTGGGAGGAAGGCTGGATAGGAATGAGACTGGGTGCCAAGCTGGGTGGTTTTCAGGGTGTGTGCATGCACACAGGATCATGCACCTTGTTAAAAAATACTAAAACAAGGGATAATTATTATGTAACTTAAATGTGTATGTGTACGCGCGTAAGTGTGAATATATAAAACAAACACAAAAACTAACTAGTAGATGCCACAGTGGCACACATCTGAACAAGCGCACATGACGTCAATATTGGTGCATAAGAAAAAAAAAAAAAACTCTCCCCACTCATGGATGGAAAATCTTAGAGGGAACACTGATTGGCACAGCTCCTCAGACAAGTGATGTAAGAATTGGTAATTTGCCAGGAGCCACTATACTGGAATCTCTGCCTCAGGAATCCTTAACTACACACATAAAATCTGTCCTTTACTGACAGTTCTATGTTGTTCCATCTTTTAATGGGTTAGGGCCAGAGGCACTGCACACAGTTAAAGTGGCTTTTAACAAATGCTGAAAGGGTAATTTATAAAGCTTAAAGATATTGAATACAAAGAAAAATAAATCTCCATGAAATAACATTAGTGGTTACATCATCAGTGTAATGCAAGGCTTGATAATGTCACAATGTCCATTAATACTCAGCTTATTCGCCAAGCAGAATGCTGCAAATTCTTTCTTCTAATCTAAAACTTAAAAACCTCAACAGCAGTGACTGTTGCCAAAAACTCTAATTTCACCCAACGGTTTTAATCCTTTGTTCAGCTGCTCTAACACCTAGCAACCAAGCAACACTTTACCAAAAGTGTGGGGAGGGAGCGGGGGGGGAACGGTGTTTCTGCATAAAAAAAAAATCACCCATTTAAAACTGTGATCTGATTCTTGTGCCCTAGAAGAAGGAAGGTTCTGTGTGTACACACGTCTAAGACTGCACTGCCAGCCTACTAAGATAAATTAATTCAATTTTGAGCTGATCTCAGCGGCTGGGTTTCAGGCTTTCTCCAGAGGGAGGGTAAAAAGAGCTTGCGGTTACCTCACTGGAAGGAATTCCCAAGTGTGCCTTCCTGAGTTCTCAAAGGGGTTTAGTATTGGGGTGACAGAAGCGATACCAATCCAAGACCGGGATGTGACAGTGGAGATTGTATTTACTCTGTTCGCTTTGTTACACTGTGTGTGATTCCTACTGTCCCGTACTGTTCTGTTGGAATGCTGTGCGTGTGCATGTGCGTGTGCGTGCACGTGCAGGTGCCTCAGTTTCCTTGGGCACTGCACTAGAGCCTGTCTGGGGATGGGGATGGGAATGTTGGGTGCAGCTCTTACTGAGTGCAAGGCTGCTCCAGGCTGCCCTGTCTTAGCATGTACCCAAAAATAGCTCAGGCTCTTTGTAACCTGAGCCTAGGTGGGAGAAGCAGTCAGGTGACACCTTTTTGCCCAGGAAGTGAGACGAAAGAGGAGGTAGGGCTTCCTGCAGAGCTGGGACCAGTTGCGGAGAGTTAGTCTCGGCTGGCTAAGGATGCAGGGAGTGGGCCCAGGGTGCTGGCTCTGGGCCCCCTCTCCCCAAGATGGATTGTACTGACTTCTTCTGGTTCCTGTGTTAACTAGTCTATCTATGCGGAATCCCTGTTAACAAATAAACCTTCTGTTCTACTTGCTGGCTGAGAGTCGCATCTGATTACAGATGGGGGGGTGCAGAGCCCCCACACTCTGAGATTACGGATTCCCTGCTGGCACGGAGAATGTTGATGCAAGTGGTGATAGATGGGAGGGATCTATCACCACTTTTCTGGACACCCCAACCATTCAGTTCAATTGCCTGAAAAGTGGGTATCCAGGAAATTTTGGCAGAGAGCCAGGACAGCCAATGTGAAGAGAGTGAGAAATCTGAATCAGGAAAACAGGTCCTGCCTGTTTCAGTTCTTTGTGTGAATTCAGAGCAAGAGCTGGGGAAGAGATGGACTGAGCCAGGAATAAAGTATGGAATTTTCAGAAATACAGGCAGTTCCCGGGTTACGTACAAGATAGGGACTGTAGGTTTGTTCTTAAGCTGAATCTGTATGTAAGTTGGAACTGGCGTCAGCCGCTGCTGAAACTGATCAGTTTCAACCGCGGCTGAATCTGGACACCAGTTCTGACTTACATACAGATTCAACTTAAGAAACCCAGGCGTCCCCAAGTCAGCTGCTGCTGAAACTGATCAGCGGCTGATTCCAGGAAGCCTGGGGCAGAGCAACTCTGCCTCGGGCTTCCTGTAGTCAGCGTTGGTCAGTTTCAGCAGCGGCTGACTTGGGGACACCTGGGGCAGAGCAGCTGGGGTGCTGCTGGGTTGCTCCAGTAGCGTGGCTCCTCGGTGCTACTGGAGCAACCCAGCAGCACCCCAGCTGCTCTGCCCCAGGCGTCCTGATTCAGCCACTGCTGAAACTGACCAGCAGCGGCTGAATCAGGACGCCTGGGGCAGAGCAGCTGGGGTGCTGCCGGGTTGGTCCGGAGCAACGCTGCAGGACCAACCCAGCAGCCCCCAGCTGCTCTACCCCAGGGATAGGCAAGAAAAGCCTGGTCTGCTGGGAGGGGGGGGGGGGGGGCACTAGCTGTACCCACCCCCCCCCAGCAGACCAGGGAGACGGGGGTGGTGGGACTGCCCAAGTCCTCCACAGCTTTGCTCCGTCTCCCTGGTCTGCTGACCTGGGAGACGCGGAGCAAAGCCGCAGAGCACGCGGGCAGCGGGACAGTCCTGGTGCGCCATGGCTGTCCCACTGCTGGCGTGCCCCGAGGCTTTGCTCCCTATCTCCCTGGTCTGCTGGTCAGACCAGGGAGACGAGGAGCAAAGCCGCGGAGCATGCCCGCAGCGGGACAGCCCAAGCGCGCCTGGGCTGTCCCGCTGCGGGAGTGCTCCAAGGCTTTGCTCCCCGTCTCCCTGCAGACTCTGTTCTTCACCCTGTTATATTTGGGCTCTAAAATAGCATTTAAAAAACCAAAGCCTTTATGGTGGTTCAAAAGGCATCATGCTCATACGTGGACAGTGCGGAAGTATCGGCATCCCTTACCTGAAGGACAGTCTGTAACATCTTAAGAAACAAAGGACTTGGTTACCACAACTAGAAGGGTGTTCTATGGCTATATTAGTACTTTGAGCAGATTCTGACCAGTTTATATTCTGAAAAAGAGAAAATGACATCTTGCCCAGGGTCTGACATCTCAGACGTAACCTACAGTTCCACATAATAATTACACCAGTCAGGTCCCCAAACAATCAGGGACAATGACAGCTAATTCAGGCCAAGTGAATTAGCTTTAACCTAAATTTTGCCTGAAATTAGTAGAAATTTTTACAACGTGTATGTGTGTGTGTGCGCGCGCGCGCATTTTAAAATACCAGCTTTCATTAGATTTAAACATCCTCCCTATGAGACTAACAAACTAAACACACCATGGGGATTTGAACATGAGAAGCATGGAGGGTAAGAGCCAGACTTGCCTAGAAAGGTCTTGATCCCACTATCTGGTATGACCACATGAATCAGACTGGAAAATCAGGATCTAACACTGCCTGTATTTATTGTGTGTGCGCGCATCTCTAGAGATATGCAATGGATATATTTTTTAAAATGAAAAACTGAGTCCGATGCCATTTCTAAATCTACCAGCAGCAACAGCACAAATAAGCAGCAGTTAGATTATTAAAACTGAACTATAAAATCTAAGGTGATATTATCAACACAGGAAGGAACAAACATTTAAAAAATATTATTCGTAGTGTGACAATGCTCTCTGAGCTACAAGGCTGCAAACCCAAGCAGTACAAAGCAGATTTTGCACATGAACAGATTTAGCATTTTCAATCCTTTTTCCAATAGAAAATGTGTCCACAGCTGACTGGAATAGTAATTTATCTAAAATATTTTTCCCCCTATATTTTCCATAGGCAAAATAATTTGGTAAGGTGTTTGGCTCCTTCCTGTTGGTCAAAACTGGGTCCTTCCACAGCTTACAGAGGCAGAAGTAATGCAAATCCCTGAGTCAGGAAGATAAATGAAGAAACGTCATACAGATAGGTTGTTTAATAATCCATCACGCGAATGCCATGCTCACCTGACTATTAAGTATCTGAGTAAAATTCCTTTGTTTCATTAAAATTTAAAATTGGACAGGCATGATGTACTGCTGCCACTAGAATGGAAAACACTCCCAAATACCACAGTGTGACAATAACTTTAATACTTTCTATTACAACTTCATTTGTAAAGCATTCCACTGCCTCGCCTCTCTCTCTTTTTTGGAGTGTGGGGGTGGAAAGAGTCTAATAAAGAAACATTTCCATTAATCACTCTAAATCAGCGTCACTATCCTGTGGTGACGGCACTGTTTGTCAAAGATGACAGACCAACAGCACTGAGAAATGAAAGCCTTGCTCCTCATGCAAGTAGATAATTCAGCCTCCATGCTGCAGGGCCCCACGACTGAGACAGTCAACATGGGTATCAATGATGGGAGTGATTGTTGAGATGTGGATCTTGATCTATTGGGAACTAGACAGGGCTCCAACTTGTTAAATACAGGTCACTGAAATGAAAAAAAAAAAAAAATCTGTGGCTCAGACAGCGTTCTAACGCTGTCTTTAGCATAGCTCAGAAGAGGGAGAATAAGCACAGTTTTAAGTCATTTACATTTCCAAATCCTGTTCTCTCCTGGCACAGCTTTTTGAAGCCTGGGAATTTATGTCTATTATCCTGACCCCAAGGACCATCAGTGGGTTGCAGGAAAAACCTGGCTATGCCACCGATACCCAAGAGATGCTCACCCTGTATTGGGCATAGGTGAGTACATCTATTTTACACACCACCAGGGGATTCTCCTCACACCAAGGAAAGTCTGAGGGACAGTTACAATGGCTTTTCAGTTTTGTGGTACCCGAGTGGGGCAAAATACAGAGTATCATGGATCAGCAGCACTTTAGAGTTCTTTTCAGACAAACTATGTACTACTTACATGGATTGATTTACTAAAATATTCTTCCAAACCTACAACACAAAAAAGTGAATTGGCTGTGTCACAAAAGCCATGGAATACCAGAGAAAGAAAATCCCTTCCTTCCCTCAAAAAGAAAGAGAAAACAAAATGTTGCTAGCCAAACCCAACATACCTCATGGAGCGTACCAGCCTAGCCAACAATGTCCGTTTTTCCTCATTTGTAAATTTCATGACGCCTGGAGTTTCAAACTGGTGCCGGATCCACTGGCATTGCTCCACATCATTGATGAACATGAATTCCAGTCCAATGTGCTGACAGTATGTATTCTAGGAGGTAAAACATGAAGTTCAGACACAACTTTGGGAGCTCATGAAGAGGGAGAAGTAGGAAAGATATTTTAAAACTAAGGCAAATAACTTCTTTCCATTATCACTTCTGCACACCTCACTGTATTAAAAAGTTATCCCTTCCCCGCTTGTTTTCATCCTTTTTAGGGGATATAATTCAGTTCTTTACTAAATCCCAAATTTTCCTGACCTCAAGCCCTACAAAATTCACCACAAAGCCTAATATTTAAGACACCCAGGGTGTGTCTAGACTACATGCCTCCTTCGACGGAGGCATGTAGATTAGCCAGATCGGAAGAGGGAAATGAAGCCGCGATTAAAATAATCGCGGCTTCATTTAAATTTAAATGGCTGCCCCGATCTGCCGATCAGCTGTTTGTCGGCAGATCGGGGGAGTCTGGACGCGATGCCCCGACAAAGAAGCCTTTCTTCATCGACACAGGTAAGCCTCGTGAAACCAGGCTTACCTGTGTCGATGAAGAAAGGCTTCTTTGTCGGGGCATCGCGTCCAGACTCCCCCGATCTGCCGACAAACAGCTGATCGGCAGATCGGGGCAGCCATTTAAATTTAAATGAAGCCGCGATTATTTTAATCGCGGCTTCATTTCCCTCTTCCGATCTGGCTAATCTACATGCCTCCGTCGAAGGAGGCATGTAGTCTAGACACACCCCCAGAGTCTGGAAGATTCTTCTAAACTGGTAATAACCATTTAAAAGCAGGTCAATATACATGCCTTAAATTGATTGATGAAGTTCACTTAACTGACAAAAAAATTGTAAAGAGATCACAGACATTGCTTTGGATACTCCATAAAAAAAAGAAAACTGCTTATAAAAATATATCCAAAGGGATTTTTTCCAAATGTCACCTGAAATCAATGAAGACATTGGAAAAGGTATTTATGAAACACTTATGCAAATTGTTTGATACCAGTCATTTCTTAAAAATCTGGTTCAAAATTCCAACTAGGGAGGGTAAAGAAAGTAACCTAGTTTTATCTTTGATAATGGCAACATCAACATATTTTGAAAGTAATTCCTCAGTTTCTCATGGTGGGTATTAATTTTATTTATACTATTTATTTTAGAGAAAATCTTCACTGGAAAGATATATTACACATAGAGAGGAAGCAAATAGCAGGATCAAACACAGAGATTCCTATGGCGAGGGGGGTCCGGGAGGGAAAAATACCAAATCCAAATATACAAGAGGGTCTGATTGTGATAATGTTGTCAAAGCCAATCCAAACTTCTGCAGTTAAATTATTTTTTTTTCCTTTATAGCATATTTTTTCCATGAGTATGTGAGGTGTAAGTATATTTTAAATCCTTGCACTTTAAAAATTGCCACACAAGTATCAGGCAGATAAGATGGTCAGCCACAAAGCAAATATAAAAGATACATTCTAAGACTGCAATGTAGAAAATGACTATGGATCCCCTATGTGTCCCTGTATGTACTTTGAATCTTATCCTACAAAGTGCTGAAGAGCCAGTGGTGACAACATTCAGTACTATACACAGGAACATCCAACAAGATCAGGCACTAACCTGATTCATTTGTAATATTAGTGAATATAATAATCTCATTCTTCCCACATTCTTTTATTAAAC
Organism: Pelodiscus sinensis; assembly: GCF_049634645.1. Taxonomy (NCBI): domain Eukaryota; kingdom Metazoa; phylum Chordata; order Testudines; family Trionychidae; genus Pelodiscus; species Pelodiscus sinensis. Next base: position 17,536,958 of record NC_134718.1, read on the forward strand.
ATTTCCAGTTTCACTGAATTTATAAGGCATAATTAAATCAGCAATTGGGGGAAGTATATAGCTATACAAGGGGAGGGGGAAAACCTCTATCATACAAGCCATTTCCAATCTGTATTTTGTTGTCATGTGTTTAGGGTCCAATTCCAACATCATTACTCAGGAAAGAATCACACTGATGTCAAAGCTGCAGGATCGAGCTCACAACACATTCTAGGGAAATACATGGAATGAAAGCTGGTGGCCTACAAGGAGTTTGTGTGGGACAAACCCAAAAAAACCCAAAGGAATGTTTTAGGGTTCCTTATCCTGCTAAGTGATCTGCCAGCATGATCCCTTTAAAAGATATGGGTCTTTGTTAGTATTGTGTTGCATGGCTTACCACTACTTTGTCAATTATTCTGATTATTTGGGGCATTTGAAAGATGACCCTACAGCTTCTAACATTATAGAAACTTCTAGGATCACCTTGAATGCCACTGTAAGTTCCCTTATGTATAGAATGTATTATCAGCTCTAGTGGAATGGACCAATTTCATACACACAGACAACAGCAGCTCACTTCCATCTGGATGAAAGCAGTTACACAAGATAAATCACCACACTGACCTCCAGCCGCTTGATGATCTCTCGTAAAGAAAGAGCAGTCTCATCTCCTCCTATGAAGGTGGTTGTAGGCAATCGAAAAACCTTGTCCAAGTCAGATTCGTGCAAGCCATAAAACCCTACAGTGTGCCCATTGGTGAGGAGGCAGGGAGACAAAAAAAAGCACAAAGCTAAAGAAGCAGTATGTTCTGGTCAAGACAATACACTGTGGAAGCTTAGGCAGGCTATAACATAACTTCTTACTCTCAGGGAAAAGGGAAGATGTTCTGTATTTCCACATTGTAATGCATGCCACATTCACCACGTACTTGGAGAAATCCATATTTAACAAGCACATTGACATAGTTTTCAAGACATTTATCAGATGAAGGAGCAATCTCATGTACTATACTGGTATCTGCTCTGAAAGCAAGTAGTACAATATTCCAATGGAAGGCTAGCTCTGACAGAAACCTTCAACATTGGGAATAACTTAGCACCTTCACTATGTTCCCAGTTTCCATTATTTTAGCTTTTATTAAAATTTCATCTTAATTCACTTCTGCCGTGAAATGTGGCAATACAAGAAAAAGCAGCTTTTAACAGATTCATCACACCATAACTTTTGTCCTTCCTTCCCAAACTTTTAATTTATTATCCTCACTTATATAATTTAAGTTGTAAGTTTTTTGAGGGAGAAACTTAATTCCCTTATTTCTCAGGGATGTGTGTTGGTTATGATTTGTTTTGGGGTTTTTTTTGGTGCCCAATGCATTTTTTGGAAAACAAAAATACGTAGCAAATTTGAGTTCATTACAGGTACTTCTGGCAATTCTCCTCTTAAAATGCCTATATTCTTTTGAAAACAATGGTATGTCCATAAACTTTTATTCACTAAAATTCTTCCTACAACCTAAAAGTATAAAAATTACAAAGTCTATAAGTAAGATCATGGAAAATGAAATAATTTGCAGCCTTCTAGCTAACAATGTTTTTATAAAACCACTGGGCAATACGTTACTGTCCTTGTTGCCAAAAAATAGCAGCAGCAGCAAAAATCAGAATGAAACAGTGAAGAAAATCCAGATTGAAGGAATAATGTGTGTGTTTATCAGAGATGCAAAAGTTGTGTTATAATTGCACTACACGTATAATCAGTCCTTAGGTCATGAGACAGTCAGCGGCAGTATCACCAATTAGTTTGCAAGATGGGGATATTCACTGATATTATCAATTTATTTTACACATGCCATCAAATAGCTTACAAATTACCTAGAGACCCCAGGAGGAGGGGGACCTCACAATCTCATTTTAATGTTAGGAGGCGAAACTGAGCCTGTTTTTGCCATGAGTAACACAAGTCCTACCAATAACATTAGATTTGAACCAAATGGCTTATAAATTAGTTTCTCTCAAGGCCAGGTACTGTGAAAAGAATGCATCATCTCCACCTTGATTTAGGGATCTCTGAACGTGCCAAGGCCAAGAAATCTGTTTCAGCCAATCTTTAACCTATCTTTTGCAGAGCCAAGAAATGAAGTTTGAACAAGACTAATAAGTATCACAGCATTGCTCAAAGTACAAGTTGAAGGTTCTGCTTGAGGAAGCTTAATTTTAACCCTTTGCAGACTGAACACATACTGTAAACAAGATGTTTAGCATTCACTGAATAATACCTAGACAGATATCTGGGTATTATTCAGGCTAAGAGTTAACAATGTTCAAATTCCAGAAAGGGGCAACACCACTAAATAACTTAAAAATCAAACCCTAATGCCAGTTCATCAATATATTATTAAGAATATGTAATATTTGCATTTAAAAAGTGAAAATGGTAACTAGATAAACAGCACTTCATTTTTCACTTTAAATTTTTAATAAGTATCATAATCAGCCGTAACAGACTGCACATAAGTATAAGGTGACACTAGCATTTTAAATTAATTGTATTTTGTTAATTTAATAACACAGATATTACATCTCAGCTTCTAGCATAGTCATTATTCTTTCGTTTATACCAGAGGGCAGACTCGGGTACGAGCGCCTCCCAAGGACTAAGAATGGGTTTTCTTCAGCTCTAGCAGAAATCATGTTCCCACTGCAGAAACTGGATGAAAACTGCCTTGCAGAACTGCAGTTATTTTGGCATCCTAGACGCTTGAGTTACTTCACCAGTTCTGCTTAACTCTTTTAAAGAAAGTTACTATAGAGCCAACTTCTGCAATTCCCTTTTAAAAGGCACAGGGTCAGAGATGAGTCCAAACGAAAGAGCATATCTTTGGTCTCACAAATCTGATCCAGACCAACTGAGGCTACATCTAGACTCCAGGCTTCTTACGCAAGAAGCTTTTCTTGGAAGAGATCTTCCACAAAAACTTTTTGCACAAGAGAGCGTCCACACTGCAAAAGTGCATCAAAAAAGTGACGCGCTTTTGCAAAAGAGAGCGTCCAGACGGACTGAACGCTATCTCGCAAATAAGCAGTGATTGCTATGGACAGAATGGCCACCAGAGCACCTGTGCAAAGTCCAATATTCTTTTATTTTTCCAGCTGCGCACTGGACGGGAAGCATAGCATGGGTGGGGGGAGTGGCTGAAAGGCGGAACCACGAGCGACGCTAGGAGCCTGTGATTGCGCAGGAGCCTGGCGGGGGCGGGGAGAGTGGCTGGGAGTCCATCAGTGCTTCTGTGCAATCACAGGCTCCCAGCACTGATGGCGGCCCCGCCTCCCTGCCTGGGAGTCCCCCAAGGCTTCTGAAGGCCCCGCAAAGCTTCTGAAGCACCCAGAGCACTACCAGGTGGGGAGTCCCAGCTGAGAAGTGGATCCACGATCGCTGCTCTGGGTGCTTCAGAAGCCTAGCCGGGGCAGGGGGAGTGGCTGGTAGTCCCAGCCACTCCCCCTGCCCCGGCTAGGCTTCTGAAGCACCCAGAGCAGCAATCAGGGCCCAGCTGGGACTCCCAGCCTGGTGAGACGGGACCACCATCGGCTCTGGGAGCCTCTGATTGCACAGAAGCCTGGTGGGGACGGGGGGAATGGCTGGGAGCCCGCCCCCGCAAGGCTTCTGCAGAATCACAGTCTCCCAACACTGATCGTGGCCCCGCCTCCCAGCCTGGGAGTCCCAGCTGGGAGGTGGGGTTACGATCGCCGCTTATCCTGCATTCCTTTTTTTTTTTTTTTTTGGCTCGACCAAAAAAATATCGGGTGTCCAGTATTTTTTGGGAGACCATCTGGCAACCCTAGAATAGTCTCCACCAAGGTCCTGAGTTAAGCTTTTTGGTTTGTTTTACTACAGACAGTGCTCATGACACTAAGGAAAACATCAACATACTGAGGATGGGTGGCAAGAGGGATTAACACATGCCATTTCTAGTTTCATGCGTCTCATCAGGCTGATTGACATTCTTTCTACATTAATTCACAAGGATTTAATTAATCAATCCTATATGTAGGATAGCAGTATTTGCAAAATTAATTAAGTGTCCACTGTCATTTCATTCAAATTAAGGATCCAAGGAGAGGCAGAGAGAATATCAGTGCTCTATGCAAACATCTCTAAATTACAGGCTGAAGAACTATATTGATTTTCTATTGCAGAAGGAAGCCCAGAACCTTATTTCTCCTGATCACCAGATCTAGGAAAGGCAATAAGGCCAACTGGATTACAGACAAAGTAAATTAGAGATCTGTTACAACGCGGATATCCACTCTTTGCACCATGTTTTATTTCCTATCCAAATTTTCCATACAAAGAAAGATAGAGCAGAAATAAAAGTAGATAGGTAAGTTGGATTTTAAGACAATGAAGGAGATAAATTTTAGGTTCCAATGTTGGTGGATCTCTTTTAGCAGCTGCTCTTTATTCTAGCTTTTTTTTAAACTTTAAGAGAAAAGATACTACAGGCAGTCCCCGAGTTATGCGGATCCCACTTACGTCGGATCCGCAGTTACGAACGGGGCCCTCTCCCTGGTCTCCAGCAGACCAGGGGGACGGAGAGCAAAGCAGAGCAAAGCCGCGGAGCACACAGGCAGCGGACAGTCCAGACGCGTCTGGGCTGCCCGCTGCCCGCGTGTTCTGCCGCTTGCTCCCCGTCCCCCGGTCTGCAGACCAGGGGGACAGGGAGCAAAGCAGAGCAAAGCCGCAGAGCCCGAGGGCAGCAGGACAGCCACAGCACGTCTGGGCTGTCCCGCTACCACCGTGCTCCGCGGCTTTGCTCCGGACGCCTGTGGTACAGCAGCTGGGGCGCTGCCGGTTGGTCCCATAGCGCCGCTCTGGGCACTACTGGACCAACCCGGCAGCACCCCAGCTGCTCTGCCCCAGGCGTCCCCAAGTCAGCTGCTGCTGAAACTGACCAGTGGCTGACTACAGGAAGCCCCTGCCCCGGGCTTCCTGGAATCAGCCGCTGATCAGTTTCAGCAGCGGCTGACTTGGGGATGCCTGGGGTTCTTAAGTTGAATCTGTATGTAAGTCAGAACTGGCGTCCAGATTCAGCCACTGTTGAAACTGATCAGTTTCCGCAGCGGCTGAATCTGGACGCCAGTTCCGACTTACATACAGATTCAACTTAAGAACAAACCTACAGTCCCTATCTTGTACGTAACCCGGGGACTGCCTATATAGTAAAACTCCAGTGGCCCGGCATCCAATAGTCTGGCACTCCTGATGGTCCGGCACCATCTGGAACCCGGAAGTGCTCCGGGCAGCCGGACAATTGGAGCTGCTCTGCCCCCGGGTTCCCCGATTAAGCCACTGCTGAAACTGACCAGCGGCTGACTCAGGGAAGCCAGGGGCAGAGCAGCTGGGGTGCTGCCAGGTTGGTTCCGTAGCATCGCCCCTCGGCGCTGCGGGACCAACCCAGCAACACCCCAGCTGCTCTGCCCCAGACTTCCCCAAGTCAGCCGCTGCTGAAACTGACCAGCGGCTGACTCCGGGAAGCCCAGGCACAGCATGCTCTGACTTGGGGAAGTCTGGGACAGAGCAGATGGGGTGCTGCCGGTTTAGTCCCGCAGCGCCAAAGGGCGCATCCCCCCCACTCCACCCCAGACCTGTCATAGCCCCCCCCTTCCTATAGTCCGGCATATCTGATAATCCAGCACTCGCTGGGTCCTAAAGGTGCCGGATTATCACAAGTTTACTGTATATTGATCATGTTCCTTCATCTCTGAAACAAATTATATCTAAGAAACCTAAAGCAATTTCTGGAGAACCAGAACACACTGCATTATTCCTCTAAGACACTGTTAACTGATTACAACAACATTCAGGTTTACAGTCATTGTTCAAAGTTCTTCAACCTCAATTTTTCTTCCTATAAAGATACAGCTCAGACAGATTCTTTAAATTAAGACAAAAAGATGGCATGGATATTGAGAGGACTAAGACTCAAATTTAAGCATCTCTTCATTTAGTCAGAAAACTTACATCAAACCTATTTTTTAAAATATGCAGCTCTTTCATCATCCACAGAAAGATTTATTCCTGGACAGCCACACTGCTATTCCACAGAAGTAATTAAGGCACAGGAATCACTCACTGAACTACTGTATTAAGATTTTAGTATGTTTATAATATCACAGAATCCTGGAGTTGGAAGAGACCTCAGGAGGTCATCGAGTCCAACCCCCTGGCCAAAGCAGGACCAACCCCAACAAAATCATCCCAGCCAGGGCTTTGTCAAGCTGGGACATAAAAGCCTCTAGGGATGGAGGTTCCACCATCTCTCTAGCTAACCCATTCCAGTGCTTCACCACCCTCCTAGTGAAATAGTTTTCCCTAATATCCAATCTAGACCTGCTCAACTACAACTTGAGACCATTGCCCCTTCTTTGGTCACCTGTCACCACTGAAGAAAGCCTCTCTCCATCCTCACTCTTCTCTTCTGTAGACTCAATAAGCCCAAATACCTCAGCTTTCCCTCATAAGTCATGTGCTCCAGCCCCCTAATCATTTTGTTGGCTGCCACTAGACTTTCTCCAATGCGTCCACATCCTTTCTGTAATGGGGGCCTCAAAACTAGATGCAGTACTCCAGATGCGACCTCACCAGTGCTGAATAAAGGGGACTGTGGGTGTGGGAATAAAGGGGTCTCAGCACTAGATCTGGCCTACAGGGAGCTGAAGGCAGGATCCAGGCGTAAGAGCCTGCCTTCATAATTCTCCTCAGAAACCCAGCTTGGAAGCAAGACGACCCTCAGCTGCATGGGGAGGCCCTTATGTAACAAGAAAAAGGGCAATACAAGGATTGCCTCAGGAGTAGTGTCCTCTCAAAAATTAAGCCACAAAGTTCCCTAATTTGGGGCCTTACCGTAAGTTAGGCCATCCAATTACCCAATCTGCTGCCAATAAAATAAGGCTTCAAAATGCACCATATAAGGAATCAATAAATAGGGGCCAGGGAAAGGTTGCTTCCTAATATGGAGAGGCCGGGTCCGGGAAGAGGTATCCTCACCATATTAGGAAACAAAAGGATGATTCGGAAAGAAAGGGATACGGCGGGTACCAAGAAAAGGGTAGGGATAAAAGATGCTGTAACCATAACTTAGGGCTCACTTCGTTGGTCACGAGGCAGAGGGGAACGAGCGGTCTGGATGTGGAAACCGAATAAATCGCCTGTCACCACTCCACCCAGCTTCGTCCATCATTCGGCCCTGCAACAGGGACTAATTCTCGAGATTTGCTGGCAATGCTCCTCCTAATGCAACCTGGCATGTCATTAGCCTTCTGACTACAAGGGCACACTGTTGACTCATATCCAGCTTCTCATCCACTGTAATCCTCAGGTCTTTTTCTGAGAAACTGCTGTTTAGTCCATCAGTCCCCAGCCTGTAAAAGCTTGGGATTCTTCCAGCCCAAGTGCAGGATTCAGCATTTGTCCTTGCTGAACCTCATCAGATTGGAAGATTGGGCCAAAAGCAATTTGTCTAGGTCACGCTGGACCCTATCCCAAACCTTCAGTGTATCTACCTCCCCTCCATCTTAGTGTCATCCACAAACTTGCTGAGGGTGCAATCCATCCCCTCATCCAAGTCATTAAACAAACATGTTGAACAAAACCAGCCCCAGAACTGACCCCTGGGACACGCTGCTTGACACCAACTGCCAACCAGACATCAAGCCATTGACCCATTGAGCCCGACAGTCTAGCCAGCTTTCTATCTACCTTACAGTCCATTTATCCAATCTATACTTCCTTAACTTGCTGGCAAGAATACTGTGGAAGATCATATAAAAAGCTCTGCTAAAGTCAAGATATATCACGTCAACCATTTTTCCCATATCCAGAGCCAATTACCTCATCATAGAAGGCAACTGGATTGGTCAGGCTTGACTTGCTCTTAGTGAATCCATGTTGACTATTCTGGATCACTTTCCTCTCTTCCAAGTACTTCAAAATGAATTCCTTGAGAATCAGAGCTGGAAGAGACCTTAGAAAGCCATCAAATCCAGCCCCCTGCCCAAGGCAGGACCAATCCCAATTAAATCAACTCAGCCAGGGCTCTCACAAGCCAAGACTTCAATACTTCTAGGGATGGAAACTCCACTACTTCCCTAGGTAACCAATTCCAGTGCTTCACCACCCTCCTAGGGAAATATTTTTCCTAATATCCAACGTGGACCTCTCTCACCGCAACTTGAGACCATTATTCCTTGTTCTGCCAACCATCACTACTGTGAACAGCCTCTCCCCATCCTCTATGGAACCTCCCTTCAGGAAGTGGAAGGCTGCTATCAAATTCCCTCTCACTCTTTTCTTCTGCAGACTAATTAGATCCAACTCCCTCAGCCTCTCCTCGTAGGTCATATGCTCCAGCTCCCTAATAATTTTGGTCGCCCTCTGCTGGACCCTCTCCAATGCATCCACATCCTTCCTGTAATTGGGGGCCCAGAACTGGACACAATACCCCAGACGTGGTCTCACTAGAGCCGAGTAAAGAGAAATAATCACATTGCTGGATCGACTGGCAATGCTCCTTTTAATGCAACCTACAGTCAAACTCCGATGGTCCTGCATCTGATGGTCCGGCACTCCTGATGGTCCGGCAACATCAGGAACCCAGAAGTGCTCCGGGCAGCCGGACCATTGGAGCTGCTCTGCCCCCAGCTTCCCCGATTCAGCCGCTGCTAAAACTGACCAGCAGCTGAATCGGGGAAGCCAAGGTGGGAGCAGAGCAGCTGGAGTGCTGCTGGGTAGATCCCATAGCGCTGCCCCTCGGGGCTGTGGGACCAACCCGGCAGTACCCCAGCTGCTCTGCTGCAGGCGTCCCCAATTCAACCGCTGCTGAAACTGACCAGCAGCGGTTGAATCAGGGACACCTGGGGCAGAGCCAGACTATTGGGAGGGGAGGCTATGAGGGATCTGGGGTGGCATCCCGCCCACCCCACCCCAGACTCCTCATAGCCCCCCCCCTTCCGATAGTCCAGCATATCTGATAATCCGGCACCCCCTGGGTCCTAAAGGTGCCGGATTATCGGAAGTTTACTGTAGTATGCCATTAGCCTTCTTGGCTACAAGGACACACTGTTGACTCAGGTCCAGCTTCTCATCCACTGTAATCCCGAGATCCTTTTCTACACAACTGCTACTTTGCCAGAAGGTCCGCAGCCTGTAACAATGCTTGGGATTCTTCCGTCTCAAATGAAGGACTCTACACTTGTCCTTGTTGAACCTCATCAGATTTCTTGTGGTCCAATCCTCCAATTTGTCTAAGTCACTCTGGACTCTATCCCTGCCCTCCAGCGTGTCTACCTCTCCCACTAGCTTAGTGCCATCCGCAAACTTGCTGAGGGTGCAATCCATCCCCTCATCCAGGTCATTAATAAAGATGCTGAACAAAACCAGTCCCAGAACCGATACTTGGGGCACTCCGCTAGAAACCGACCACCAACCTGACATCGAGACGTTGATCACTACCCGTTAGGCCCGACCTTCCAGCCAGCTTTCTGTCCATCTTACTGTCCATTTATCCAATCCACATTCCTTTAACTTGCTGGCAAGAATGTTGTGGGAGACTGTATCAAAAGCCTTGCTAAAGTCAAGGTATATCACATCCACTGACTTCCCCATATCCACAGAGCCAGTTACCTCATCATAGAAGCTAATCAGATTGGTCAAACACGACTTGCCCTTCGTGAATCCATGCTGACTATTCTTGATCACCTTCCCCTCTTCCAAGTGCTTCAAAATGGATTCCTTGAGGATCCCCTGCATGATTTTTCCAGGGACTGAGGTAAGACTGACTGGACTATAGTTCCCTGGATCATCCTTCTTCCCTTTCTTAAAGATGGGCACTACATTTGCCTTTTCCCAATCATCCGGGAGCTCTCCTGATCGCCACGATTTTTCAAAGATAATGGCCAAAGGCTTCGCAATGACATTTACCATCTCCCTCAGTACCCTCGGATGTATTAAGTCCGGACCCATGGATTTATGTACATTTAGCTTTTCTAAATAGTTCCTAACCTGTTCTTTCTCCACCCAGGGCTGCCCACCTCCTTCCCATACTGTATTGCCTAGTGCAGTAGCCTGGGAGCTGACCTTGTCTGTAAAGAGAGGCAAAAAAAAGCATTGAGTATTTCAGCTTTTTCCATATCATCCTTCACTAGGTTATCTCCCTCATCCAGAAAGGGTCTCCCAGTTTCCCTGATCACCCTCTTATTGCTAACATGTCTGTAGGAACCTTTCTTGTTACCCTTTACACACCTTGCTATCTGCAATTCCAATTGTGCTTTGGCCTTCCTGATTACAGCCTTGCATGCTCGAGAAATATATTTCTACTCCTCCCTGGTCACCTGTCCAAGTTTCCACTTCTTGTCAGCTTATCAAGGATTTTACTGCTAAGCTAAGCTAGTCTCCTACCATATTTGCTTTTCTTACTGTGCATCAGGATGACTTGTTCCTGTACCTTCAGTAATGTGTCCTTAAAATATAGCCAGCTCTCCTAGAATCCTTTCCCCTTCATGTTAGCATCCCAGGGGATCCTGCCCATAAGTTCCCTAAGGGAATCAAAGTCTGCTTTTCTGAAGTCCAGGGTCGGTCTTCTGCTCTCCTTTCTTCCTTTGGCCAGGATACTGAACTTAATAATCTCATGATCACTGCTGCCCAGGTTGCCATCCACATCAACTTTCCCTACTAATTCTTCCCTGTTTGTGAGCAGGAGGTCAAGCTGCACATGGCCCCTGGTCAGTTCCTTCAGCACTTGTACCAGGAAGTTGTCCCAACATTCTCCAAAAACTTCCTGGATTGTCTGTGTACTGTTGTATTGGTCTCCCAACAGATATCAGGGTGATTCAAGTCCCCCATGAGAACCAGGGCCTGTGATCTGGAAGCTTCTCTTAGTTGTCTGAAAAAAGCCTTGTCTACCTGATCTGATGGTCTAGAGCAGACATCCACCATGACCAGTTGCTCCCAACTCTAAATTTAACCCAAAAACTCTCAACAGGCTTTTCTCCCGCTTTATACAGGAGCTCTGAGCAATCATACTGCTCTCTTACATACAGTGCAACTCCTCCACCTTTTCTTCCCAGCCTGTCCTTCCTGAACAGTTTATACCCTTCCATGATGGTGCTCCAACCATGTGAGTCATCCCACCAACTCTGTTGTTCCAATCAAATCATAATTCTTTGACTGTGCCAGGACTTCTAATTCTTCCTGCTTGTTTCCCAGGCTTCTTACCTTTATGTACAGACACTTGAGATAACCAGCTGATTGCCCCACCTTCTTCGTACCAATCAGAGGTGGTCCTCTGTCACAACTTTCTCCTTCAGTTTCTTCCCAGTATCCCACTTCTCCACTTATCAGTCTAAAAAACTTTAAGTCAATATGTTTTTTTTGGAATATACCTAAGTCACAATAATAAGGCCATATAACTAAAGATAATTATTAGAAACTAACCCTTAAGTAATAATGAGTACGATACATTTTGAATTTAAATCCGTTGACAATTAAGATCTCTTCCACGTAGCGCTCAAACCATAGTGATGGGCAATTACAGAAATGTCTATTAGTCACTTTAGATGTGGTTCAGAACAATGCACTGCATATGACCATTTCCTTTATATATATTTTAGAGCATGTCTGAGTCCATCTGTCTGTGAGCCTGTTTGTTCAAGAACTCCTCCTAAACAGTAAGAGCTAAGGCCATCAAATTTGATATGCAGCTTCCTCTTCTCCTAAATTAACACAAGATCAGGGTTTGCTTGTGCCAGGCCAACAGGAAATCCCTGGAATGGGACTGTTTTCCATAACATGTAAATGGAGGGAGTAGAGAGGAAGGATGCATTACGTGAGTACTGGAGACAGCTGCACCACCAAGAGTGGCCAGCTAGAGCTTGCCATCTTGCCTGCCACCAGACCAGGTAAATAGTCCTCCTACTTCCCTCCCCTTGGCCACAGCACTGGAGACTGCAGGAAAAGAAAAGACTCCTGACGACTATGGGGGGTTAGACGGAGAGAAAAAGCCCATTCCAGCCGTGGGTGGGGGAGAGAAGGCCCCACTAGATGGGACCTGCCACCCTAAGCTTCTCCTCACCCCCTCCCAACCTTCACTCTTGCACCTTCCCCACATCCACAGCTCCCTGCCCTGAGCCCTTCCTTGACTCCTCCCTGATTCTTGGATCCCTCTCCATGCCACCTGTCACCTCAAGGAGGTGCCCTGACTCTTACACGCCCCACACCACCAGTCCCCTGTCCTGAAGGACCCAGGCAATGCCAGACCAGTCTTCTAGTACAGTAATAAGATACCATGGGCACTGTGTAACTGTTTGTTTACTGTGCACTTGTTCTAAATTCCACTGTCCCTCAGTCTGCCCGCCTATCCTCCCCACAATAAATGTTCAACAAAATACCATGCAGTGGCAACCAACTGAGAAGAGAGAAGCTTCACTCAAATGATTGGCCATCCTCTTCTAATACATCTGTGCAAATTGCCAAACCCACATTATACATTACCATCTCATCAGCCAATCTACACTCAATTCCCTAATATTCTAAAAGCATAGACCTCCCCAAGTTTCAAACAAGCCCACTAATGAACTTCAGCTGCTTCTACATGTAGGCAGTGCAAAAATGAGGTACTTCTCTATTTTCAAATTTCCATGAGGAGTGGTCATTCATTAGAAGATTCACATAAAACGTATCACAATCAAAGAAAAGGCACAGTGATTTATCAAAATAATATATAAGGTTAGAGGACCTTTCTCCAATTAATAGTTGTCCTACCTAAGAAAAATACAATACTCAGTTGTTGTAATTATATTGCCTCTCTAGGAGGATAGATTGTACCATGAGACATGTCTCTGGACAAACAATGGTTAATATAAAGTTTGAAATTCTCACCCAGTTTATCAATAGTAGTGATTAAATCAGATGGAACAAATGAATCCAAATCTGCATCCAAGATTCCTAGGGGATCCAACTGCGCCACATGATGTCCACGGATCTGAATGGATACAATTAGATAGGAAGAGGGAGGAAAAACACACACAAAAATGAATGATAAATGAAGTCAGTAAAAAAAGGGAGAACTCACTAACAGTTGTGCCCCCAACACACAGAACTCATGGAATCAAATATACAAATATATGATAAACCCTATGGGAGCAGACCAATGGTCCATCTAGTCCCCTGGTAGTCAGCAATGTCTCAGTTTCAAGATTATTATGGTCCATAAAATGATAGTCAGCGAACACAGGTAGAACCGCAGGTGGATAATCAGACCAATCCAGGAGCCACAGCTAATCTCATAGTTGGGCAGCCATTTCCAAATGGAAGGGACAAATCTGAACTGTTGAGTGAGACTACAATGCAGTCTTTCCTCCTTTCCCATTTCTCTCTTTCCTGTTGTCAGTGGTTGGTGACAGATGTTTCTGGCAATTAAAAGTTTAAGGATGTCTAGTGCATGGTGGGTTGTGTTCCCAGCTATCTTGGCTAACAATCACTGATGGATCTATTTTCCCATGCGCTTATCTAATTCTTTTTTGAACTCACTTATTTTGTATCCTCACAAGTCTCCAAGGCAATGAGTTCCAAAGACTGACAGTGCATTGTGAGAAGTACTTTCGCACAAATTTTTAAACCCTGCTTCCTATTTTCATCTGGTGATCCCTACCTTTTGTATTATGTAAAGAGATAAATAAACACTTTTTCCCTTTCACTGTCTCCTTACCATGTAGATTGTATAGAGCTCTAACATATCCCTCCTTAGTAATCTTTTTTCCAAGCTGAACAGTCCCAGTAATTTTTCTCCCCCCATATAGAAAGCTGTTCCATACCGCTAAGCATTTTGTTTTCTTTCTCTACATTTTCCTCCTCTGCACCTTTTCAAATTATTTTTTTTTTTGTGATGAGATGACCAGAACTGTATTCAAAGTGAAGGCATACCATGGATTCATTTGGCAGCATTATGATATTTTCTTTCCCAATGATTCCTCACATTTGGTTAGCTTTTTTTATTGCTGATGCACATTGAATGGATGTTTTCAGGGAGCTATTCATGATAGCTCTAAAACTTCTTTTCTGAGTGGTAATTGCTAATTTAGAGCCCATCATTCTGTATATATGATTGGCATTATTTTTCCAAGGTGCAATACTTTATACAGACAACCCCCAACTTACAATCCCCCATAATTTATGACTTTTTTTTAAAATGCGAGATAGCTACTCCCCCCCATACACACACACACACACACACACACACTTATGTCCACAACTTGCATTTATGACGACGTTCACCATAGACTCCACATGTCATCCCAATACAGGGAATGCACAAGGTCAGACTCGCCAGTCTGCAGCTGCTGTTTGAACTGCACAAGTCTCCATCACATCGGTCTTCACTTTTTAGTTATTTTGTACATTATTTTATCTATTTAGTTTAGTTTTCCTACATTTCTGTAGTCAATTTTGGTATTTTTAGGGTATGAAATAGGTTTTCAGGAACAGAACCACCAATTATAATATTGCACCTATGGGAAATAAGGGTTTGACTTACGACAGCTTGACTTATAACAGTTTTCCAAGAGCCAATTAGGTCATAAGTGCAGGGGTCTCCTGTACTGTAGATTTAATTCATCTGTTATTTTGGTTCAGTCACCTAGTTTCATGAGATCCTCTCGTAACTTTTGCAATCCGTTTTTGACTTAACTCTTTGAAGTGTTGTGTTGTCTACAAATTTTGCCATTTTGCTGTTTACCTTTTTTTTCCCTGAACATTTATTAATTTGCTGAACAGCACAAGTCCAAGTATAGACACGTTGGGGCTCTCCACTGTGAAAACTGACCAGTTATTTCTATACTTTATTTCCTATCTTTTAAACAGTTACTGCTCTATGAGAGGACATTTCCCCATACAGCTTAGTTTTTAAGTTAATGGATACATCTATGAATTACTGGATGACAATTCAATTCAATATACTAGTTTCAATAAACTAGTGTCCTAAACTTCAATGAACAAACTATAATTTCAAAGGTTGAACTAGAATTTGAGTATAAGAAGCAACAACTGAACAACTTAAAGTGCAGTTATACTCTTAAAGCGATTTTCTAAAAAACATCACCATGGAGTTTGGTATTTGTGTCTATTTTCCATAGGACGCATGCTTGGTTTACAAAGCAACAAAACAACTTCCTAGAATTGCCAATCTTGTAAAAATTTAGCCTTGATGTAGCCAGGCTTCTCATGCAGCATCACCATTATTAAAAGTTCCGCTGATCAAATTGCACCCTTGATGAGACGCACATCCAACTGGAACTGAGCAAACAGGGTTGATGATACTCAGAATGGAACAGAATCCTCAGCTCTATCAATGTTAAGCAGCGCTTGCTCTGGAGCACCAGAAGAACTAGTAAAAGTAACTCACTTGATGCACCAGCAATAACTACTATAATTCTGAAAAAAGCCATTATTGCAATGAAAAGCAAAAGGAAAATTTAACATTTAATTTCTGTAGCAACTATGTATGTATACACATGAAGTGCCCAGTATACTCTTTGATGATCACAAGGTTCAAAAAAAAGCACAATAGAGTAGCACTGTCTACTACAGTATAAAATGCTAGCTACGGCATACACATTTTCCTACTTCGATTGCTACTTCACCTTGATTTAGTGTATAAAATGCAAATAGTTGGAGAGGGAAAAGAAATTGAGGTTCGATGCTGCAGCATGGGAGAATGTTTTTTTTTTAATCTTTCCCTCCTCCCCCTCTCCCTCCTCCCACCCACTCATGCATCTTTCCCAAGAAATTGCAAGGTAACTGTGTTCTGGAATCACAACTTTTTTTTCTAATTATTGCCATGATAAATGAAGCCAAAAGGAAGACAAATTGATCCCTGTATAACTGATTGAACCAATCGGAGTTGAGAGCTTCAAGACTGTTCAATTTTTAAAATTAAATGCAACAAGTCAGGGAAGTTTGGAAACTGTCATATGAAAAATCAAAGATTTGCAAGCAAATTTGGAGTTCTTGCTCATGGGTTCAGCAGAAATAAGGCCTATTTTAGAGATGATAAACTTGATTCCAAAGTAACAGGTTTAAATAATGACTTAAAAGACTCAGACCTAGAGCTCTAAAATTTCCCCCTTGCCTTCTGAGCCCTTGTCTACACTAGCGAGTTATTTCGAAATAACTCAGCTTAGGTCAAAATAATAAGTTGAGCGTCTATACTACCAAACCTGTTATTTTGAAATAATGGGCTAGTTATTTCAAAAATCTGAATTCTTGCTTTCCTTGGGGAATAGCACTAATTTTGAAATTGTTATTTCAAAATAGCATTAGTGTGGACATTCCGGTGCAGCTACTTCAATAACTGACCTCCAGAGGCCTCTCACAGCTGCAGATCTGACCTCTCTGGACACACATGGCATGTCCACTGCTCCCCTTCTCCTGCAGAGCTTAAAACTCCAGGCAGCAGCTGAAGGGCTTGTGCCACGTGGCCAGCTTTCCAAGCCCCGTGCCACGCAACAACATCCTAGGAAGCCATGACTGACCCCAAACCTCCCTCAGAGCCTCCCACGGCTGCCATTGGCCAGGGATGCAAGAGAACTCCAGCCTGGACCTCATCAGGGTCTGGGGGGAGGTGACTAACCTCCAGGGCCTCTACACTAGAAAGCAAAATGTGGACATCTATGGCTGGATTGCTGCCAGCCTGGCCAACCAAGGCCACCACTGGACCCTGGACCAGATCTAGATGAAGGCCTTGACCTTCATCCAGACCTGGTCCAGGATCCAATGGTGGCCTTTTTTTGGCCAGTCTCTGCCCTTCACCCTGGCAGAAAATTCTCCCGCTTGCTCTCACACAGATTGTGGAGCACACAGCAGGCTGCCATCACAAAGTGTATGTTCCGCCTGGACCTCAGTGAGCGCGTGAAAAGACTCCTGAATCTCCCCTTTAAATGGCCGAATTCACACTCCACCAGCATGTGGCACCTGCTCACCCTGGAGTTGAAGTGCTCCTTGGTTGGGTCCAGGCTGCCCATGTAGGGCTTCATGAGCCAGGGGAATAAGGGGTAGAGGCTGCTTTGCCCAGGATCATTATGGGCATGTCCACCTCCCCAACTCTGATGATTCAGTCAGAGAAAAGAGTGCTGGTATGCATCTTTTGGAACAGGCAGGAGTTCTGGAAGATTCAGGTGTCATGTGCCTTCTCCGACCACCCGACGTTGATGTTGGTGAAGCATCTCTTGTGATCCATGAGGGCCTGCAGCACCACGGAGAAGTACCCCTTCCTGTTTATGTAGTCCAAGGAAAGCTGGTTAGGAGCAAGATTGGGGATGTAAATGCCATCTAGGGCTCCCTTCCACCCCACCCTCTCTCCCCCCCTCCCCCCCGTTGTCCATGTTGCCCAGACTGACGACCCTCCATAGCGCAGCACGTGGTTGATGGCCTTGGCTACTTGCAGGAGCACGGCCCCAACTGGATTTCCCCACCCCGAACTAGTTCCTGATGGAGCAGCAGCTGTCCGACGTGGCAAGCTTCTACAAGGCAATGGCAACGCACTTCAGCAGGAGGATGGCAGGTCTCATTTGGGTGTCCTGTCACCTGAGGGCACAGGCAAGCCACTCACAGAGGAAGGTGGCCTTACACATACAGAAATTCTGCAACCACTTCTGGTCATCCCATAGCTGCAGGATGATGTGGTCCACCAGTCTGAACCGATTTCCTGCCATCAGCAGTGGCATTCCGCTGTGTCCAGGGGATTGAGGGACATGTGCAGCAGCAGAAGTACCAGGACCTGGATGAGCAGGACCTGTGGTCTAGGCTGGTCCTTGTCCTGCTGGAGCAATATGTGGGTAGTTTGGAAGTACTGCACCATGAAGCGCAGCACAAGGTCCATGAGCATGGAACTTCATTGCAGCAGCTCTGGCTCTATGGTGTGAGTGCTGCAGCATCCACAAAGGCAACCAGAGCACAGTGTGTCCATTTTGTGTCCCACAAGGGGGGAGGCAGTGGAGGAGTGGCGTATGAGACGCAGCCATAGAGAAAATCCCCTGAAAGCACTTGTCCCCTGTTCCTGGGCTGCTGCCAGAGCAGCCTCTGTTCGCAGTGGGCAGGGCTGGCAGCAAACAGCGAGAGCCCCCACAGACAGTGGCTGCTGGACCCGGTGAGAACTGAGACAAGCCTGACTCAGTCCCAGCTCCACTGGGTCCAGGAGCTACCCCTGCTGCAGCTCTGCAGTTTAAAGGTAGTAGGAGCCAGGCTGCCTGCCCACCCAACACTTTCTACATTTAAGCTGCAGAGCCGCAGCAGGGGGTAACTCCCTTATCGACTAATTGTGTAGTCAATAGAAATTCTATCGACTACACACTTAGCTATTTACTTGCTTCCTAACAGCCCTACTGTGATACAATGGCAGGCTTTTTCACTTAAGTTAATTAGATCCTCTCAGGAAGAAGCAGAGCCACTGAAAAGGGCTAAGAAGAAGCAGATGGGTGGACATTAAGATCCAGTATGCCCCAAGTTTTCAGGTGGCCTACATGACTATCTATTCTGCTTATGAGTAAGGATTGCTCTGTCCACCCTCCACTGTGCTAGGATGATACTTCTAGTCATGCTGGTCTCTCATATGATAGGATAATATTCTAATACCTTGATCTCTGTGAAGTAACAAAATTCACTGATTAAGACCCTGGTTTTCTTCTTCAGGTTACAATCCAGCAAACACTTCTGAGCAAACGTAATGCTTATTTTACTGTCAGTAATAACATCCGAACTCATAGTAGTAAGCATTATTAGGGTTGCCAGATGGTTTAACCAAAAATACCAAACACCCCCCACTCAAAAAAAATCCCTACTGGGGAAAAATTCTGTTGAGGGAAAAAAAGGGGGGAGGGAGGGGAGAGCACAGTTGTTGAGCAAACACAAAAAAGCATGGCCCCTTTAAGAAATGCTTTTGAGGCTTTTTGGCCCTAAAAGGCTGCTGGTGGCCATCCACCATCTTGCCTCCGTGTGCCAGGCTGGACAACACCCATGCGGAACCCAGTAAACACCCGGGATTTTCGCCTCCTGGCCGAGAAAAAAAATCAGAAGATACTGGACATTTTAGGTGTCTGGTATTTTCTGAATATTTTTTTACCAGACAGGAGGTGAAAATACCAGACTGTCCAGTTCAATATTGGATACCTGGCACCCTAAGCACTATGTCCTGTGGACAGAAGTTGCAAGACTGAGCCTCTAAATATATCTCCATCGGGTATTATTTCTGTTTTCTGCCATTTGCAGGTTTTATCCTGACCCACTACACAAGCTCAGGAAACAGGGAAGTAATAAAAGCAAAAGTAAACAACTATTCTCTGTGGATATTAGCATTTTCAATTATCATCTGTTAATTAATCTCTGTAATAGATAACTAATCCAAGACAACATGTAAAATCACATCAGGTAAAACAGTAAATGTCTTACAAAAAAAACATCTGGCTAAAAAATGTTTAATTATTATATTCTGAGACAGCAAATGTCAAAAAACGTATAGTAGTTTTGCAACACACTTAGATTTATCATTTGAATAGCATTTCATAGAATCATAGCGCTGGAGGAGACCTCAGGAGGTCATCAAGTCCAGCCCCCTGCCCAAGGCAGGACCAGTCCACTCTTGGCAAAACAGTTTCAAAACATGTCATTTTTAGGGATGCATTTAAGTCACAAGTCTGATAGTGTTCCTGGGTTGCAAGTATAATATTAAAAAGCAGCTAAAATTATTGATACAGGAAAAAGCGGTGAAAGTGCTGTGTAAATTTATGCGCCTTACTGTTCAATGTGTTGTGAAATCTGTTAACCATTTACATACCATTGTAAGGGTGAATGGAACAGAAGGCATTTCTTTTCAGAGGTTGTGGTCAAATATAGGTTTCCTCCTCACCCTATTAAGGAAAATTTCAACAATTCCAATTTAAGCTTCACTGACTGTATGCTTTCAAAAAAATCAGGGGGTTCCCCCAGTGGTTCTGATCTGCAGACCATTTCATTAGAAAACATTCCATTCCACAAACTCGGAATGCTAGGAAGCGAGTAAATAGCTAATTGTATAGTAGATAGAATTTCTGTAGTAAAAGACCAGTAGGACAGGCTGCTTCAACCACTTCACCCAACATAGCTTGAAATCCTGTTTTCCTCTGTTTGTAAGCAGTTTTTGTGCATTTATTTATTATTGTGTTCATATTTTTCAAGTCAAGAACCCAACTGATTTCTTGAGATTATACCAAAGTTCACCTGTGCTTAGAATTGGCTCCTACTCTCTGCTGTGTCAGTGAAGCCAAAACTCAAATCAGAAGCAGTTTCCAATGACAGCTCACTGCACAATTTACTCCAGAAACTGAGTAATAATAGAAGCACATCAAGCATAAATCATGTGGTGTTGACCTACTTCAATTTGGCAAAATGACTAACTTACCAGTAAGGAGAGATGGAGGTAAGGGGAGGTGTAAAGAGAAAGCAACTGATGGGAATGTCCAAGATACAGCAAGTCTCGTGAATAAATTTACAAAACTATTTTCCCCAACTATCATATTCACAGTGATCAGGATTCACATTTTTCCCAGGGAAAAGAGAATTCAGACCTTCCAGAAAGTAAAATTGACATAAATCATATTGGCTTTTCCTTGTCTGAAAACAGATGCAGATAAAGAAAAGCAGATTGTGCAGGACAAGGAAGAGTTTCGTTTCACTGCACAATATGCACCTGATTTTGCAATAGAATGTATTATCACTTATTACCCAGGAAAAATATGCTCAAGTGAAACAGTTGAATTATTCTGCCTCAATTCTCCGTGTGAATGGAGTCAGATGGATAGGCAGAGCTGAGGATCAATTGTTTTGGTGAAGAGGCAAACCCCTAAGGTGCTTTAGTTCCACAATGATGATGGGTAAAATAAAAGAACCAAGATCAATTCAACTATTTCTGCTCTAGTACTGACACCCTTTGCAATACTGTCACTTAACCTCTGTGTCCCCAGTCTGGACAACTGTGATAAAGATAACCGTGTTCAAGTGTTATGAGCACCAATGAATCAATACATACTAGTGCCACTTAGGGATCCCATTATACACCTGAACATCACTGAGTTATGCATTCTATACAGTATAAAGAGGCAGTGCCTGTACCAGATCTAGACATAAAACAGATAGAAATAGATACAGGAAGCACAAGAAAACAATATTTGCAAAGTGCTTTTAAAAGGAAACTCTCCCCCTCCAATATAGTGTTAAGTAGCAATTGTACACTTACTTGATATGCTCTGATCAAAGACTGCACAGCAAGATGGTCCTCAAGCAATTTTTCAGCTTGACCCGGTGTCTTTGCCAATCCATGGCTCTGAAACAACAACGCTCTGCTTTTTGAAAGGTCTGGTAAGGGTGTCTGGTATGCTTGACCAGGAGGAGCCCCAGCATTAGCATTTCGGAAAAACAAGTCCCAAGACTGGGCAAGGTTGCAGAGAAAAGGGGAAGGAAGAAAAAAAATGGTTTCATTAAATCAAATAAAATCCATGATTCAGAGCAGTAACTTTACACATGACAGTAAATATGCAACATAAGAATGGCCATACTAGGTCAGATCAATGGTCCACCTAGCCCAGTACCCTGCCTTCAGACAATGTCCACTGCCAGATGCTTCGGAGAGAATCTTGGCTAACAGTTATTAATGGACCTCTTCTTGATGAACTTTTCTAATTCTTTTCTGAACCCCTTTATACTTTTGACTTTCACAACATTCCCAGGCAACAAGTTCCACAGTTTGATTGTGCACTGTGCGAAGAAGTTTGTTTTTAACTTTCTACCTACTAATTTAATTGGGGTCCACTACCACCCCAACTCTTGTGTTATACAAAGGGGTAGACTTCACTTTCTTATTCACTTTCACCATGCTAGTAATGATTTTATAGACCTCTATCATATTGCCTCTTAGCCTTCTCATTGCCCCCCTCCCTCCCCCCCCAAAAAAAGTTAGTCTTATTAATTGTTCCTCATATGGAAGCTGTTACACACTATCAATCATTTTTATTGTTCTTCTCTATACTTTTTCCATTCCTAATATATCTTTTTTTAGATAGGATGACAAGGACTGCACACAGTATTTATGTGAATGTTCCATGGATTTATGTAGTGGCATTATCATATTTACTGTCTTATTATCTATTCCTTTCCTAATGGTTCCTAACATTAGCAGCTTTTTTGACTGCTGTGTACACTGACCGTATATTTTTCAGATTACTATCCAGAAACAACTCCAAAATCTGAGTGGTGTCTGCTAATTTAGAACCCATAATTTTGTATGTAGAACTGAGATTTTTTCCAATATGCATTACTTTGCATTTATCAAAAACTTAATTTAATCTGCCATTTTATTACCCCAATCACCCAGTTTTGTGAGATTCCTTTGACACATCTTTAGCTGCCACATATATTTTGTGGCACAATTTCAGACAGGATTATATATATATACACACACAATGCAGTGTATCCACTCCCTCCCTCATGTTCTGTGGCAACTCCATGGTACTGGCTAAATGTAAACTATTATTTCTGTTTGATTTCTAGGATTTTGATTTTTGTCATGCTTCAGAGCTTTCCATCATGCCTCTGAATAACAAAACACATATGTCAGGTTCCTAAACTTAACAGATAAAGATGACCTGGTGTGGCTTCCCTGTCATATACGCATTTCAAAAAGTCAAGAATAATAGGGATTTGGGAGGGTATGGGGGGAGAGACCTGTGTTGATAGGCTACGTTTTAGATTTCTCGAAAATATAACTTGGCTAAAAACATAATTTTATCCATTCAACAAGAAGTCCTGTAACACCTTAGGGTACGTCGACACTAGCCCCCTAGTTGGAACTAGGGAGGCTAATGTAGGCATTCGAAGTTGCAAATCAAGCCTGGGATTTAAATATCCCGCACTTGATTTGTATCTTCCCGGCTGGCAGTCACTTTTTTTTTTTTTTTTAATTTACAAGTCCGGACTAACTGCCCGCGTCTACTCGTGGCAGGGACCCGGTAATTCGAATGAAAGCCCTAGTTTGAACTACCTGTTAGGAGGAATAACAGGTAGTTCAAACTAGAGCTTTAATTCGAACTACCAGGTCCCTGCATCGTGTAGACGCGGGCAGTTAGTCCGGACTTGTAAATTTCAAAAATGGCGACCGGACACACACACACACACACGGAGTATCATGAGCTTTCATAGGCAAAACCCACTTCTTCCGATGAGGAAGTAGGTTTTGCCCATGAAAGCTCATGATATTAGCTATATATAAAATTGCGTTAGTTTCTAAGGTGCTACGGGACTATTTGTTTTTAAAAAGTTACAGACTAACATGGCTATCCCTCAGACTTTTATCCATTCAGTCTATGTACCTATGATGTTAATACAAGCAAACATTACTGGATATACAACCAGGAAAGTTCTATAATGACATCTATATGCTCTCTTTTATCAAGACTTTTTAGATATAAACAGGCAGATTTCTTTAATTATAAGTGTTTTTGGATACTCCATTGGTGTTCTCAGGCCCACACCTGGAGCTGGTCTTTTCAACCACCATTTGCAATTTGTCTGAATTCAGATCACTATTAGGCTCTTTTCCTCAGCATTTCAAGATATTACACAATCAACCACACTTCAGGGCTGTTATTTCAGGGTTATGAAATGGTTGAGAGTCATAATTTATGAGGCTAAGTCAAATGTCACAAACAAACAAAAAAACCACCTATTTTCATCAATTAGTCCTATTCAAATGTATCCAGATTAATCATAGCCATCTGAATTTAAATAATAATATCCAGTTCTCTCAACAATTAACGAGCCTGGAGCTAATCTCTTCTCTGCTGTTACATTTATTTCTCAGACAAAACATACAAACTTCTTGAGGTACAACACCTCAAATGCTGGCTTACATATAATAATACAATGAAGAAAGACAGAAAGACAGAAAGAAAGAAAGAAAGAAAGAAAGACAGACAGAAAGACAAACAGTCCCCTTCTTTCTCTAACAACACCTAGTTTCCTGAACTGTCTCCATTGTTTAAATAGGAAGATAACATTACTGAAACCCAAAATGGACAGTTGTGATTGCCTTCATTTGAAAACATTTCCAAATACAATAAAAGACAAATGCCATGATGTAAATTTAATTGCAATGTAATCTCAATAGGCCAACTGTTAATCTTTATCTTAAAAATCTGAAAAATTAGAAAGACTTCATTTTTCCCTATTGGAACCAGAACCCAAATAGAAAATTAGAATAAAATTGACTAAGTGGGATACAGGTTCTCTAAACTACTGCTAATGGATTTTCTACTGTAATCAAAGATGCAATAAGCAGGAAGTCAGCAAGTGGGCCAAGCCAGTGCAGTCCCCACACAATGCCTGACAGTTTGATACACCTCATTTTAATGGAAACTCAGTTGATTGTCATCTCCACACCTCCCCCGCCCTACATTTTTCCTGCATAAGGGAATATTTGAACTCAAGATGGAAATCCTTTCAACCTTCATAAAAACTATTTTGAAGTTACTAAAAGAGGTCCTGCCGCCTCATCAGTTAGTTGTAGGAACAAGTAGGCAGACTGAGTTAAATCCTTGGTCTCAAGATCTCCACTGTCTGTCCTGGCATCTACATTTTACTAATAGTTTGAAAAAGAGCTGTTCTAATTCTAGCCTAGGAGATCTGAGAATGCCTACTGCCTTGGGTCTCAGAAATGCATGTCTCTGGAGCAATACCACACAGAGAAAAAGGTTAATTCATGAGTTATTACTGTGACGGACCAGGTCGGGTCTGGGCACAGCTGAGGGCACCCACTCAGGGCCAACTGCTCAAAACCAGGGCTTCTTACAGCCCCAGACTGGAGACCTTTTCCAGACATGCCACAAACCAGTCACACAGAGCACTTCAGCTGCCAATCCAGCCAGCAGGAAGCCTCACAAGCAAAACCCCTCAGACATCCCACTTCTCTCTGTGCCACAATCAGCCCCGGGCCTAACACACAGGTGAGTGGTTATAGAACCCAATCTTACCTACCCTGAACAGGTCCTCTCAGTCCCAAAGAACCAGCCACAGATTCCTGGTCAGTTTACATTTTGGATCTTACCCACAAGATCACTCTGGGCTAATCCTTTAGAATCTAAAGTCTAAAGGTTTATTAATAAAAGAAAGAAAAGGTTGAGAGTAATGTTATTAAGGAGAATATATTACATGCACCAATCATCAAGTTCTTGATGCAGGCTCTCAGAGATATTATAAACTGCTAGCTTAAAAGTCTCTGGTGTACATCCTATGTTCAGGATGGGCCAACAATCCTTCCCGGCTCTGTCCCTCGCAAGGCTGCATGTGGGATTAGTAGCAGAATTGAAGACAAGATGGAGACCGCCACATGGCATTTTTATATCTGTCCCTGATCTCCCAAGCCAGAGTGGGTCACATGGCCAAGTGACCTATCCCTGTGTCCCATGTCAGCAGCCATGATATTGGCTGGTTTGCAGGTCTCCAGAGCATCCCTCAGGTGTGTATTGGGCACCTTGAGAGCCACTGTTCCTGGAGCCTCGCCAATAAACATAGTCATTGACTGAACAATTGCTCCTTACAACAGGCAGTCCAGAGCCCATTGCTCTGTCTCAGACAGAGACCATTCCCAGTATAAGCACATAGTCCATATTCATAACTCCACATCCAGATATCACACAAGTACATGAATAGCATACATAGAATCAGTAGAACATAAGCTTTCATTTGACACCTCACATGGCCCCCTTTGTACAGACTTTGGGGCAAACACCTCCCTCCTCTCCTGTGGGCACAGAAGTGATCTGGCTGCTCCCCTTGGAATCCAATAATGTGACAATTACCTATTTGAAATTTAAATTCCTTTCTAAATGATTCCATGTCAATCTTAAAGCTGTAGTCTCTTATTCTGCACTTATATTATTAATTACCCTCACTAAATCCCATTGATTGGTTAGTATCCCATCCCCTCCTAACTAAACCATACTTAAATTGTTTAAGTAACAAAGTCCACACAAGTATTTCGGTTTTTTTAACTTTTTAAAAAACAAAGTCAGTGACATAAGCAAAGCATTATCACATAATTCATTGCTTCAAATCAGTCAATACAACTATTTTGAGTTTGCAATGATAATCTCTTTATTCAATAAAGTTTTGGCAGGATACAGAAACTAAACCTTCAGGGAACATAGTTAGATTTTAGATAACTGGAGTGGAGGTGGTAGAATGACATTCATCCAAGAGTACTTCATTCAGTAATCGCATTTGTGTGAAGAAAGATTTCCTGAAAGAATACTTCCATATAGTTACACAGAAAGAAATGGTAAAGATTCACACATCTGAAATTTATTCTTCTAGTTTCAGACAGTGACAATAAGGTAGCTAAAAACAGCATTTATTAGTATCTTTTCTAAATGACCATTAAAAATTAAAAAGTTTCACACAGCTTATTAGTTCTTCTTTCTAATTTTCACAGCATATTTGACATCTGACGTTCATACATTCAAAGTTACAGTCATGGAGAGGACCAGTGTAACTTTTACTACAATGTCTCATAAGGTTTTACATTTAGATATAAAAACAGTATATGACAGGGCAGACATACACGGAATAATATGGCTCTAGACATTGCCTTTAAGGCTGTTGGTGGGCAAATCTATTCAGAAATTATTAACAAGTTAACTTAAGGTTTATAACCATAGGCCCTGTTCCCACTATGCAAATCCAATACATCAAAAGAGTTCAGAAAATAGTTTCAGAATGGTTACATCTGAAGATATAGGCAGATGAGGGACATAGGAGCTGGGGGGAGAGGATAGTTCACTTTTACTATTGAGGTCTTGATTGCATTGATTTGCTGAGCAGGTTTGACATTTCATCAGGATGCCGGGGGGGGGGGGGGGGGACACCATACCATTTAGCTAAAGAAAATTAGTTTTTCCTTGGACACACATCCATCAAGACCATCAGAAATGTGTATGGTATCAATCTTGAAAGACATCAGAATTCAGTCTTCTGGAGCTCATGTACCAGTATCTGTCTCAACCAATAAAATTTACTACACCACTAAATGGACTAAGATCAACTTAGTTCCATAGGCTTTCCCAATTCAAAGACTAACACTCTTCAAGATAAAATTATCATCAAAGATCTGGTTATTTAATTTACAGTAATAGAAAGAAGAGACTATCATCAAAATGGTGACATTGAACGTAGCTGTAAAAAAAGGAATTTAAATTAAATCTTTTTATAAATGTTGTGGTGCCCTGTATTTTCAGCTTAAAATCTTATCCCTTCCATATATTTTCTAAAGCAGCAAATCTATTAAGCAAATATTTGAACTTTTACTCACACAAGTATATATAGTAAATATATTTATTTGTATATTTACTAGTATAACTCAAATGATTCATTGACAGTATCTTGTTACCACTTACTGTAAAGCAGTAGATGTCAACATACATAAGGTTAGGTTACTTGCTCTTTTATATTCTAGAATCATTCCAGAAAATCTAAAGTAGTTTTATTCTAAAAGTCTATTTCCATGTAATATAAAAAGGTACTTTGTCCTATCACTAAAAGGCAGCACAATAAAGCCTGAGAACAGGATTTCTTGAACTTATTTCTAGCATCACAACATTAATACAGCACAGCCTCTCAGAGACTGATTTCCAAGCATATAATATAAGGAAGCAATTACACATTCACGGTAGACTGGCTGCATACAGGAAAACATGGTAACCATTATGTACTCAATATCAAACCATGCAGTTCTGTAATTAATCTTCTAATAGTAATAACTGAGCCTTGACAAGCCCCTTCCTTATGATCTATGGCCTTGACACCACTCTATGAACAGAAATAATGATACCTTGTTCAGAGCTCATGTCATCTTCTGACCATTGCTGTTTTAGATACTACTTTCAGGAGGCAGAAGATGAACACAGAGAAGTAAGAAAGCAACTCAAAAAAGAAAAAAAACGAGAAGGATGGGAATGTATGAAATAGTTTCCGAGAGAAATTCCATCCTAAGTTCACTTTCCATTCCCCTGGGAAAGTTATCCTTGTTATGTCTTTGATTTTCCGAAAAAATCCTGTCAATCAATTTCAGATTCATACTTACATACTATTTTAAAAATTTCTGGTTTGCAAAATACACAAATATATAGACACACACAGGAGCAGCCCTTCTGAGAAATATAATGTAGGGAGCAGAGGTTCATAGAGATTTACAGAAGTTTCCAGGAAGAAGTGGACTCATCTTAAAATCTTATCACTTCCCAGATTCAAAAGAGAGAAACAACATCTCAGCAGAGGGAGTCCAAAGCAAAGGGACTGTACCTCTTGGTACAGTATCCAAAAAACTCAGATTTTATACTGGCTATAAGCCACCTAATGCAAAACTAGACCTTTGTAAATTATGCTGGACATATTAATAAATAGTGCTACTCAATGGGCTGAGCAAAAGGAAAAACTATGTAGCACTTTAAAGACTAACAAGATGGCTTAATAGGTGATTAAACCATCTTGTTAGTCTTTAAAGTGCTACGTAGTTTTTCCTTTTGTTTTAGCAAGATCAGACTAATCCGGCTACCTCTCTATTACTATTCAGTGGATTGAGGAGAGACATTCAAAGTCTTAACTGGTGCAACACAGCACTTTCCATCAATAAAATGTTAACATCTTAAGTCTACTACACCTTTCTTGCTTTGGGGCCAGTTCCTTTGATGACCTGATTAATTTGTAAATTCATTTGGATTTATGGAGTGATACAAAAAAGTCTGTGTATTTTCTCTTTAAAAGACACAAGATGGACTTGAAATCTAGTCAATTAGAAGGAGAGCTAAATGTAATCTTAGAGATTATACTTGTTCCAGAGTCTCCCTTTCCCCTTCCACCATTTAAAATACATACACAAAATTCTTGTTTTTTCCTCTTGTTGTGTGAAAAATCCACAAACAATAAGGGATACTGACTACAGGGGGAAAATTGAAACAGGCTATATGCAAAATACCAAGTGCAGAAAGAAAACACTGAAAAAATATTTTTGTTTTAACTAGTATCTCATTTACAGAACTCTTGCTAGTGTTGCTTATAAAATTTAAATAAAAATGCTCAAAAAGTAGTAACTTTTAAAGTTGACTGTGTCCCTTTAAACATTTACAATGGCTGGTCTAAATTTGCCCAGGCAGAGTCTCAAAGATAACACAATTCTGTGTGGGAAAGGAAAGGAAGAAAACTAAAAGCCTCCCACAACCTCAGGAATACAGCAATCTAAGTTTGCAAAGACCATCTTTTCCTTTGGCATGTGCAGGATTATATGGGCTACACACTCATGCCTCAATTCAGTGGTTGTAAATACCTGCATATGTAACCCACATACCACTAGCCCAGGTAAGGGCACTTGACAACTTACAGTGAGAAAGAAGGAGTTTCCTCTACAACCTTACCTGAAAGCAAGTTGGCTTTCAGCTTAAGGCAGTGGTCACCAAACAGTAGATCAGGATCTACAGGTAGATCTTGGAGTCTGACAGGTAAGCCTGACTGGTTTGGCTAAAAGACTGTTATCAAGTGCAAGCACTTCGGCTGCCCCTCCCCCTACTGCTGCGCACCTCCTGCCCTTTGCCTTGGAACTGCCTCCCCCACCTAGGGTTACCAGGTAGCTTCAAAAAAAAAATAAAAAAAAAATAAAAAAAAAATACAGGACACACTTGATCTCAGATTGGGGGTTGGAGGGAGGGAGACGGCTGGCCGGGAGGGGAGCGGGGCTGGCCAGGAGAAGGGGGGAACTAGCCGGCAGGAAGCAGGGCTGGAGGGGGGGTATCAGGGGGAGTGGAGCTGGTCGGGGGAGATCGGCCGGCGGGAAGCAGGGCTGGTCTGGGGGAGTGAGGCTGGCTGGGGAGATCGGGGGGGCGGGGTAGAGGGGAATGAGGCTGGCTGGGAGGAAGTCGGGGGGAGAGAATTGGCCGATGGGGAGCGGGACTGACCTGAGCACATGCAGATCCTGGGGCACTGCCCATCCTGTGCACGGTCCAGGCGAAGCACAAGCGAGTCCGGCCCCAGGGATTTCCTGCTGCCCCCTCGCATAGTTGCATACTGCCTGGCTGGTACGCTGCGTGAGTGTGTCTACCAGCCAGGCAGTATACAACTACGTACTGATACTCCTAATAATAAAAAAAACTAACCTAATTAGAAAATAACGAACATTTTATATGTCCGGTGTTTTCTCAATTTGTTTCCCCAGACAGAACCCTCAAATACCGGACTGTCCAGTTCAAAACCGGATACCTGGCAACCCTACCTCCACCTCCAGAAGCCTCCTGTTTGCTGTGCAGGGCAGAGAAGGAAGAAGAGGGGTTCTGATGTCATGATGCCCCCTCTCCTATCCTGTGTCCTATCTCCACAGAGCAGAAAGGGGGCACAACAGAACTTGGGATGGAGTTTACTGGCTGCTTTTGAGAGTGGTGCAGGGCCATGGCAGGGATGAGCCTGCTTTAGTCCCACTGCACCACAACCCAGGAGCCACCTGAAGTAAGCAGTGTCCAGTTGGAGCCCCCATCCTGAACCTCCCCAGTCATGAACCCCAACCCTGCCCTAGCCCAGAGCACCCCTACATCTGAACAACCTCCCAGAGCCTGCACCTTGAACCCCCTCCAACATCCCAACTGCCTGCCCCAAGCTCAGCTCAGAGCCCCTCTCACACTCCAAATTCTTAGCCCCACTGCACCACCTGTGGTAAACAGTATCCAGCTAGAGCCTGTATCCTGAACCCCTGCCCCAGTCATAAACCCTCTCCTGCACCCCAAGCCCCTGCCCTAGCCCTGAGCCCCCCCCATACCCAAAATTCCTTACAGAACCTTTACCTTGAACCCCCTCCTACACCTCAATTCACCCCAGGCTCAGATCAAAGCAACTCCAAATCCCTTAACTCAAGACCAGAGTCTGCACTCAAACCCTCTGCCCTGCTTGATGAAAGGGGAGGAGGATGGAGTGAGCAGGGGTGGAGCCTTGGAGAAGGAGCACAAAGGAGGCCAGGCAATGGTATTTGGGTGTAAGTAGGTCCTGGATTGCACTTACATTCAAAAAAGTGATCTTGTGCCTAAAAAGGTTGGAGATCACTGGCGTAGAGGTTCACGTACTAAACTCCAGAGGTCGAGTTTGGTTGCACCAGTCAGACATGCACATTTACACCTGCACACATTCAGAAGTGTTTGAATGTACATGTGAAAAACCAAATAAAGGTAATGAGTTCTGCATTGCTAATTCTAACACTTGGGGAGGTAGAGAAATAAAACTAAAAAAGTGTTAGACTTCACACAGCATGCATACAGGCACTGTGCCAACATGTGCCTATGCACAACAAAAGCTAGGTAGAAAGCCAACTAATTACAACTGACTGAGGTAAAGTTTAAGACAAACAATCTTGTCTGAAGGTTTTTAATACCATACTCTATGTCCACTAGAGCTCCATACAGTTATTTGGCTTCAAATATAAGTTCTAACTAATCAGCAAGATACTCATATAACCTGTATGTATAGATAGATGCTCAATAAATCTAACATGCTAGGTTTTTAATCTGATTGTTTCCCTTTAAACTTCACAAATGGCTTTAACACTACTGTGGTTCTCAACTGGTGGTCCATGATGACTTTTTCTGTGATCCACAGGAATATTGTCCAAAGTCACATGGCGTGAGCAGGCACCGCCGTTAAGCTGTTTTACGCCGTGTTCACAAGCACGCGGCGCGTCATCCACAATGTCACCTAGGACGCAACCGCGTTGTGTTGCCAGTAACTTCTGTCTGAGGCTCTGAGCGTCAGTGTTGCTGCCACCGTCATGCTGAGCGGTTGCTGTGTCGTTCGTCCTGTGCTACATGTGCTAGAGGTCCATGAAAATTTTTTGATTGGCCTGGTGGTCCGTGGACTGAAATGAGTTGAGAATCACTGCTTTAACAGATCAGATTACAGTACCTGAAGCACTGTTAGCATATTTACCTGGACAAGACACTGAAATACCCACAGGTTCTTAAAACTGCAATGAAGCCCTTTAAAGAGTCTATTACTATCAGAACTGATCTCATCTAATTCTAGAAATGAAGACAACAGATCTCCAGGAAGGCAGTTTTGTCTGTGACCAGGATCACAATTGCTGTTTCTTTTGTCTGCTTTCGAACTTATATTCCAACAAGCTCTAAAGATTAAAAAAACAACCAATAGTCTAGAAGCATCTTAGAAACTAACAAAACATGTAGAGTTCTGCTAGACTATTCATTGTTTAAGTTCTTCCAGTTACAGACTAACATGGCTACCCCCCTGAAGCTCTAAAGATGTTCATCAAAGATTGACAGTCATCATAGAATTCTCATCCTGCTTAACAGTTCTCACTTACTCTGTAGCTTAATTAAGCATACTTCCTGTTTAAAAACCTCACAAAAAATGTTAAAAACAGATAAAGTCTACTGAGTTTGGTTTTCTCTTAATAAATCACCATGATTGCAAGTATGCTCATGATTCTCAAAGCACTGTCCAACAAACAGGGAACACTGGACAGAGACTAAGGAGACCAGGGTTATAATTGAGCTCTACATAGACAAGTCACCCTGTCTCTTCATGCCTTCCTTCATTTTCTCTCCAACTCTGTTTCTTTTCCACCAACCTAAAACGTCATTATGGCAGAGATTGTCCCCAACTATGCATTTTTACAGCACATAGTAAATGGGGACCCAAAACTCAGTTACAGCTTTTAAGTGCCCGAATAATACAATAGTAAAGCAGCCATTACCAAAGTTCTTATATCACATGGTAGTTTCCTTCTACCCAAATTGGCAGCTTTTCTGAACTCACCTTTTTCTGAACTGTGCACACCCACCCACCCACCCACCCACCCACACTTCCTGCAAGTGTACCAGATGCCTTCTGACTATTAACCAGTGTTCCTTCTAATTTTTCCATCCACCAATGAGCTGGTAATGTGGGCTTTAGGGTAGGGCTGGTGGTGAGCAATATGGAGTGCAGGAGGTAGCTCCAAGTTGGAGGGACTTAAAGTGTTGGCTTACCTGGTTGGTTCTGGACAGCAGCGCTAATGTATGCCTGTTCTGGGGTACCATGCTGCACCCTGGAAGCGGCCAGCAGGTCCAGTTCATGATGGGGGCACATGCGGCTCTGTGATAAGTGGAGCCCTGTATTTGCCCCACCTAGAAGCCAGACCTGCTGTTCTGGCTGCTTTCCCACTAGCCCCAACAGGGAGCAGTGGCAGCCAGGGCAGCTCTGTACTTCAGTCAGCTGGGAGGGGGCCGCTTTCCCACCGCAGTTGCTCCCTGCTGGGACTGCACTATGGCCAATGGAGAAAAGTGTTTTTCTGCCAGCCGCAGCTTTGGGACACGTGGAGAGATCTCTCTCCCTGCTGCAGCCCTGAGCCCCTGTGCTGGGAATTTAGTTGTTAACATCCTCTTTAGCTCCACTATCAGCAATCAAAAGATTCACCGGCTGAAGTAATCTTATTTCCTTTTTTATTTTAACGTCATTGTACAGAATTTAACCTGTTTTGATGACATAGTTAGTATTAATTTAACCACCACATGCACAATCAACAGAACGTGGATTGCCAGCCATGCAAATCCTTTCAAAGTCAGTAAGACATGCAATGTTTAAATGCTGTAAAACACACAAGGAAAAGTGTATTAACAGTGATAAAAAGATGCATGATTTCATGTCATTTGCAAACTAAGGCATATTCTTTGTCCTCCTGAAGAGCTTAAAGTCTGCTCATTTTTATGACAACAGTCTTTGCCCATGTGAGGATGACTCATTTTAAGAAAGGGCTACAGAATAAAATCTTAAGATAGAAAAGAGAAAGATGAGTTGCTGCAAGATTTACTCCAAGAAATCTACACTCCATCTATTAGGATTGTCATTCCCTAATACATACCAGAAAACGGCTCCCAAATTACTACTGAAAAAAAAAAGTGAAAGGCCACACTATCAATTTACTGTTTTGAAGGTTGTTGTACATATTCCTGTTGATTAGCTGAACACCAACACACAGAAAACCATTTGTCAAATTAAATTTTGTTTTCAGCCTAATTAAGACAACAAGAGATGAGTAAGCTCCATAGCTACATAATGCAATCAGGCATAGAGAGTAAACAATTTCCTCTCTTTCTAAAAAGACATGTTAACAGTCATAAACCCCTGCAATCTAGAGGAGAAAACATTAATGCCCTTTAAATACCTGAACCAAAACTGTCACCACCACAGAAATTGAGAATTACATGTGTGAAAAATTTAGGTTGTCTCAGAACTATACTTCCTGAATTCATAAAGCACGCTACCATCCTTTAAACACCTGTTAGCAACCTTGCTGGCGGTTTCATCATAGGAACCGAGACCAGAAAGGGCATGGAAACTGAACTACCTCTCTCTACCCACCAGCTCAGAGGTAAGGTAAAACAGGGAAGCCTGCACACGGTGCTGTACTTTTTCTGTGAAAAAACAGAATGCTTCAGTTACCAAGGCTTTCCCCAGAACTAAACTCACACATGAGCCAAAAGAAAAATTGTAATTGCTAATTAAAAGGGAGATAGCCGATTATCTGTATACCTCATTTTACTCATTTCTAGAGGATTTAACAGTAAAACCAAGTTCTAAATGTGATATTTTTTAAATTGTGCCTTAAGCACCAAAAACACAACAGTGTTTCACCAAATACTTTATAAGCAGTTTGCACTATTTCTTTCAAAGAAAGACAGGACAGTAAGGCTCTGTCTATACTACACAGCTTTCAGAGATATGGCCATGTCAACACAGTAGTGGCCCTAAAAAAAGTGAGGAAGCATAAACACTGTTTGTCAGCAAATTTGCAGACAAAAATACCTCCACCTCCTATAAGCAGGGTTTATGTTATCAGTAGGACACTTTGGCCGATGAGCTGTTTAAGCTGCCAACTGCCATGGCAAAACTGGTCTTGGGGCATTGGTAGATGTGGCTAAGTACCTGTGAACAAGAGAAGTTTTGTAATTCCATTAGCAGTGTAGACAAAGAGCATATCTACATTACAAAGTTTTGTTGCTGAAAAGATTGTCAACAAGCAGAAATTGCCAAATGAAAAGCTGGCAAGCCATGGTCACACTTCCTCCTTCAGTCACTGATTGTATCCACATTTTAGCTCCCTTATTGACAGCATGACTAATGCATGGTGGGTATGTATCCCACAATACCTAGTAATGGCCTATGTGGCTAGATGGTGTAAAAACACAAACTGGAGCATGGCGCATCTTGGGACTGTGCAAACTATCTCGTCAGGACCACTTTGTTTCCCAGCCTGCTAAGGATTTCTGGCTTCCTTTCATGCCATTCTTTGCTGCGCACTCCAGTATCTGCACTAAGAAAGGATGGAACCTGCACTTCTCTATGATCTGCTAAGCGTTGTGAGGACATCACACGTGGCAACGCAGCTACTCTTGAAATTACTGACAGAGGAAAAAAGACTCACAGACAGCTGACAATCTGTGAAATATGGACAGCAGCAACTTGTCCTTGCATTTGGCACTTGCAGAGCAGCTGAACAGAGTAGACCGTCACTTTTGGGCTAGGTGGGAAAGCAGCACTAATTGGTGGGATCTCAATGTCATGCAGGCATGGGATGAGGACCAGTGGCTTCTAGATTGTTCAGTTGTTCCTTTAGTGCCCTTTAAGTGGCTCATGAAGCAGAATGAAATGATTAGTGTAAAATGCTTTGACAATCAACACTTTACAAAGCAACCTTCCTGGAGCTCTGTGCAGAGCTGATCCCTGAACAGTATGTAACACAAGGACACCAGAATGGAGCTGCCCCCTGAGTAGAGTGAGAAGCATGTGGCAATTGCTGTGTGAAAGCTAATGACCAATCAGTTGCAAATCACTTTGGAGTGGGGAAGTCAACAGTACAGGCTATACTACTGTAAATGTGCAGAGCGGCCATGACTCTGGGAAAGGTGCATGACAGTGGATGGCTTTGCAGAGATCGGCTTTCCCAGCTGTGACCAGGCCACTTTGCCAAAGAGTACATCAATAAGAAGGGACAATTCTCGATGGTGAGGCAGGCTCTCATGGATCACTGTGGACGTTTCACAGACATTAACACAGGGCAGTCTGGAGAGGTGCACGATGCACACATCTTCAGGAACACTAGCCTGTACACAAAGCTGCAGGGTGGGGACTTTCTTTCTGGACTACAAGATTAGCGGGGGGGGGGGGAGGAAGGGATGGGGAGAAAAGGGGTGTGTGAAAATGCCCATAGTAATCCCAAGAGGCTCGTCTTACTCCTTATAGTCCTGATTCATGAAACGTTACACAGGGCACAAGGACAGCAGTAAGGAGTGTTTTAACAACAGGCTGAGCAAGTACTGCCTCGTAGAGGAATGAGCCTTTGACAAACTGGAAGAGAGATTGAGGTGTCTTTGTGGCAGACTAGATTTTTATGGAGGAAAATATTCCCATGGTCATACCCACATGCTGCACTTTGCATGATCTCTGTTTGAATCTAAGGGTGAAATTTTTGCTCAGATGTGAAGCACTGAGGCACAGTGCTTGACTATAGAGTTTGAGCAGCCAGACACAAGGGCTGTCAGAGTAGCCCAGAGTGATACTATTAACATCACAGAGGTTTTGAGGCAGCACTTTGACAATGAGAGGGACTAAAATACCTCTTTTGCAGTTGCTTCCCTGCTGCATCCCACGTAACATATATCCATGCAAGAAAATGTTTGAACAGCATGTATCTAGGACTGAAGCAGTTACTTTACAAGTCTGTGGGACAGAAAATAAAATTGTTGTACGAATAAAAAAAGGTTTGCATTTATTGATCAAGATAGATTACAGAGAACAGGCCACTGCACCCAGTTTTGCTGATAAGGGTAAAACCTTCTCAGAAGTGGAAAACCTCACAACTGTGGATAGGTCCAGCTATCATAGTCTAAGTTGTGGAGTGCAGGGGAAACTGAGGATTCCTTGCAGGTGAAAAAGAATGTGCAGGCATAGATGAGGGCGGTGGTTGCTGAACGAAGAATTGTGTGTGTGCCACAGGGGAAGTAGTATGTGTCACAGGGGAGGTCAAACCCAAATCTGCTCATCTGCTGCTTGATTAAAGACTTGAGCATCTCTGTTTGCTACTCCATGACCTTTAGCATCCAGTCAGTGGCGTCCTTCCTGCCCTGTCTCTCCATTACCCAGAGCTCCTCTTGCCTCCCCAACTCAGGAAGGTGGTCAAGAACTCCCCCACAAACTAAATCCTCTCTGTTTTAGCCACTTTCTTATCTTCCACAGTCTCTCTGCTGGGGTACATCTCTGTAACCTCAAGGTCTCCACTGTAGAACACAATTCAGAGAGATTGTTAAATTCCAGCTCAAGCATTTTTTGCAACATATCCAATCACTTTCCATGTTTACAGTACTTGCTGAGATCCGTGAGCAAGTGAGTGTGGGGGGGGGAATAGGGGTATAATGGACATGCATATGGACAAAAGAGAATACAGTTATGGCTTGTGGAGCAGCTTTGCAGGGGAATTATCCTAATTATCCCACACTTCTTCACCATAGCAAACATCTCACTGCTGAAGGTCAGGAGGGTTCAACTACTGAATGCTAGCAGCTTTAGCCCTGCTCCATCTGCAGCCCACGTATGTGCTGCTTTGATTCCTGCACCAGTGATTGCAGAATAGTATGGGACAGTGTCCTACAATAGAGGAAGAAACACAGCTGCACTGCATGCAACCTTCAGCAGAGGATTAGCAAGTACCTAGAGCAACATTTCCACAGCATCTCTCTGCAAGATTGTATTGAGACCTCTGTGCATATCAACACCCTGCTTGAGCATAATGACATAACACAGGACTATGCACTGGCTGCACTTCTGTGAGCTGTCTCCTACTTTTTTGTGCCCTACACTCACTTCTGCACTCCACAAGCAGCAGACACTTACCTTGCCTCTCATCTCCTGCTTCCTAGAGAGCTGAGACTGACTACGCACCTCAAGAGTGGAAAATAGTTCCAGGCTGCCTGCCACACTGGACATTCCCACTGGAAGCCCAAGAGACTCATCTAGCTCTTTCTCCAACTTTTATTTCCTCCTCTGGGTTAAGGCCTCTTTCTGCTGATTCAATGCCCTACAAAGTATCCATGAGGCTCTTGCTAATGGAGATGAGGTCACTACTGACGACTGCATCTAGTTATTTATAAAACTGACAGGTCTTAGGTACAGCACAGGAGCGACGGTTTGGTACGCCTGCCTCGGCTCCTTTATCTTCACTATGTGCTGCAGCATGTCCCACACATAGCCCTTTTCATACAAGACTCACAAACTTTGCCTGCACAAGTCCCTGTTCCTACAGGTCACTCGCAACTGGGACCGTACCGACTCCTCTCCCCATACACTGATTGGATCCAATAGTTCTGTGGTTGTCCAAGATGGAGAGCATTTGGAGCCAGCCACGATCAGCTGGGAAGATGCCAAGAAAGTACTAGATGCTGAACCAGCCAGCAGGAAATGGAATTAAAGTTCCCAGAGATTGAAAGGGGGAAGGGTAGATTGCTGTTTACCTGGCTGCAGGGCACCCAAATTCAAATCAATGACCAGACCAGCTGCATGGCCTTGTAGGAAACTTCCTGGAGTGCAATAAACATTAAAAAAAATCTATGGTGTGTATGTGATATGTTTGTCAATAGTGAAGAGAGGAGGAAAAATGTCTCTTGTGGGGTAAAAGTTTTGTGTCTTTGAAACCGGGAGTTACACACTACAACATGACTTTTGTTGTGAATTCTCTCACTGTTTTGTCTCCAGAAGGCAGTTTTTGGCAACAAAACATGGTATTGTAGACATGCTTAAAATCCCAGTTTCTGTAGGTATTTTTTTGCCAAGTCTACAGTAAAAGCATTCTTAAAACTAGCAAAGTGTGCTGGGTCATGGGAGTCTCAGACGGTAACATGAAAAATATGGCAGAATGAAGGTAAAACAAAGCAGGAGACATACAATTCTGTTCTTAGGAGTTCAGTCACAAATTTAATTAAATACATTTTTTTTAAGCAAGAGTCATCAGTATGAAAGTGTGTCCTTTGGAATGGTGCCCAAAGCAAGACAGGACATTATGCTACGTAGCATATCTGACAAACAACATGCAATGCTGGCTACGACAGTGCGATGTGAATGCCTGTTCTCACTTTCAAGTGACATTGTTTCCCACTTTTAATTTACAATCTCTCTCAAACAAAGAAACTTGTTTGTTCTAGCAATTGGCTGAACAAGTAGTAAGACTGAGCGGACTTGAAGATGCTAAGGTTTTTACTATGTTTTTTCAGTTCAGTATGTAAAAAAAAAAAAATCCTATCTTTTTATATGTTGCACTTTTTTGATGAGGAGGTTGTTCTGCAGTACTTGTAGGAAGTGAATCGAAAAATACTATTGCTTTTTATCATTTTCACAGTGCAAAGATCTATAATGAAAATAACAAAAAGGGAGCAATATACACTTTGTATTCTGTATGGTAATAATCAATATATTTGAAAACGTAGAAAAAAATGTTAAAAGTTAAGATTTAAAATGGTATTCAGTTGTTTAACAGCATGATTAAAACTGAGATTAATCATGTAAGTTAACCGATTAATCAACAGTTCGAAAAATGTTTTTCATTAACAAAAATACCAGGCATAGAGGTAACAATTGAGAAATAGCTAGCAGGTGTTTGGAGTTCAGAATCATGTACAAAGTGAAATATTTTTCAAACTACAGGCAGAAACTTAAAGGTTTTACAAAACATTTAAGGCTGGAATTTCCAAAGCCAGACTGGGGAATTAAGCACTCGCCTCCTTTCACCAGAGCGATATTTACAGACAGCAGAGGACCTATTGTAACCCTATTACAAATATTCAAGGCTTGACATTTATGTCAATTTTGTAAATTACTAGTAAAGGAAAACAGTTGACTGAATAATCATATTGCAATAAAAAAAAATCTGAAAATCAGATGTCTGCTTCTGTTAATAGTCTTTTAAACCAGGACATCCCATATTCTTCAAACTAGTTTACAACTTGGTGCTAGCTTACTTTTTTTTTTTTTTTTTTTCTGCAATTTCAATCAATATATAGAAGCTTAGTTTCATTTTTACATTAATAAAAGCCTTTACAAAATAGCTAACAAGTTAAGACGGGAATCAATATTTGTATTTATCTTTAATAGCAGTATTTTCCAATTATGTCTAGACTCACCTTATGCACACTTTTAGGGTTTTCAAGCCAGGTGTAGTACATTTCCTCTACATAATTTGAATTACTTCCACTCAAGAATGGTTCTGTGGATCCTGACGAAGCACATCGTTGACTCTGCAGAAATACCTTTCTGGCTACATCTTGCTTTATCAGAAACTGTATACCAAGCGGTTTCATGGTAGCTAAGAGAAATCTCAAATGACTCATGTTTGTTCATTAGGTAGATGATCCAAGTCTGTTAAAAAGATAAAATAAACAATCAGAAGAATGTCCAATGCACTATGGATATCTTATATGAAGGCAAGACTCATTTCCCTTTAACAAAGTTCCAGCTTAAAATATCTTCAAGAAAGTGGAAAGCCCGCTGATCATTTTTGAAGCTTATGCTTTGATATCTCTGCTGCCTACAGCTGTAAGTGTGCGGCTAAGGAGCTACCCATTCCCATTTCCTACACCCAACAACCCATCTTCCAAACTTTCTCAGAATTGGGAACTGGTGACAGAGTTTCTATGGATGCATGAAGAAAAAGAAGATTCACTCGTTCACCCACATCTCTCAGTAATATTAGCAACTGCTGCTGCTATCTCTCCTTGAAGGATGATGTGG
This sequence comes from Pelodiscus sinensis, assembly GCF_049634645.1. NCBI lineage: Eukaryota > Metazoa > Chordata > Testudines > Trionychidae > Pelodiscus > Pelodiscus sinensis. The sequence goes on from NC_134718.1 coordinate 17,577,867, forward strand.
CATTTTTAAAGACCAATCCCCCCTAGAAGGTTTGCTCCCACATCCTATACCTGAGAGGTTAAGACGGAGTTCGGAGTCCCAAATTCATAGCTCCATAGCTGATGGAGAAAGGGAATGGAACATTAAGAGGGACTCGAATAACTGTTCACATTGGCTTTAGGTTTAAGACAGACAAGGTTACTGTAAGTGGTGGCTTGTCCGTGCCCACTTAGGTTAATCTTCTGAAGCAATTATTAATTTGTGTAAATGAGCACTCTTGAACAGTGAAGAAGATAAATGGTTACACTCAAGCACCACTTAGCTTCTTTGCTTGCTTTAAATGGACAAGTGCATGTCCTAGAATTCTGAACAAAAAATGTACACACTTGCAGAGTTTCATCTTCATCTGAGAAATTCTGAGCATTAGCAATTTCCAGTGATACCAGGGTACACAATATTCTCTCAGAATTAGACTTCTAAAGGTAAACAATGATTTGAAACCTATACAAGAATCCAGCTATACAATTAAGAGAAACCAAAGTTATAGAAAATGCAACCACAGCATGAGGGGGAAGATGATAAAAAAAAAGAAGTGGAAACAAAATTAAGTGAGAAACTATAAGATCTTAAGGATATGATACAGAGCAAGAATATTCAAAGTTAACCCACCCTGACAGGTTATCCCTGAAGTGTGTGCTATTTGATTACTACAAGATAATCAAAACACAGTAATAATCTACACTGATCCACTGAAAGTAGTCTTTGTATGGATTATCTAGTTATACTGCCAGTTTTAGCTGTGAATTTCCTTACTTATGTTGCTGGGCACTAACTAAACAATCACTAAAACAAAGATTTTTAAATAAGCATATGAAAGTTTTAAATACACTTTTAAAAAGATTCTAAAAGGACACCAACTTAAAAAACACACCTCTGATTTTTATTTTGTATGTACTATCATTATCAGCAACAACTATGATGACTATAAATGACACAGATTAGAGCAAAAATATTTTTCACTAAGTATGTTTAACCACACTTTGTGCATGTTCAGTTCATCTGCACATAAATGATCTTTGACAAACCAGTTTTCCCTGTCACTCGTGAGAGTCCTCCAAGCTACCACAGGAGAAAGACACTTAAAAAGATATCAGGAAAAGATCCTTGTCAGAATCCTAACTGGGCAGGGGAATGGAAAGGCAATTGTTTCTAACCCATTCAGAGGTAGGTTTGAGCAGGGCCACCAACAAGGGGTGGGAATGGGGCAAAAGGGGAAGTTGCCCCAAAGCCCAGCAATTTAAAAGGGCCCAGGGCTCTTTAAAATCACCACCAAAGCCCCACACGGTGTAGTCTGGGTGGCACTGAGTGCCAACTGGGGAAGGCAAGGGGCAGTCCAGATGGCTTTTAGGGTTGGCTGTGTCTAGACCCTCCCTTCCATCCAAGGCCCTGCCCCTAGGAGGAGCCAGAGCTGAGCCACCCAGGGTCTGGTGAAATCTTATCAAATCCAAGAATTTGAGAATCATCATGAAAATATTTCTGAAAATATAATAACCACCACTACCTGGACAAAAGAAAAATATTGCCTCACAATCTCACAGGCAACTTTTTATTTCTAAATAGACTATTAGAAGGTAAATAGAAGACACTGTTTAGGACTCATTTATGAAACTTCTAACTGATCACTGCCTTAAACTCATTTGAAAAGGGTATTTGAAACTAGGGATGTAAATGAGTAGCCAACCAGTCGATTAACTGATAAGCCTAGGTTTATTGGTTAATGTAGTCTAATACTCACATTCCTCTCCCCTCCTCCCACCCCTTGCTGCCTGTGTATCTATTAGAGGCAGCAGCATGGGGCGGGGGGAGGGTAAGAAGCCTCTGCCTGCAGTGAGCCCAGGCCTGCTTAGGGCAGAGGCTGCTTCGTGGCAGCAGTCCCTGACCATAGCAGGCCCAGGCTCAGAGCAGCCTGTCTGCAGTGAGCCTGGGTCCACCACGGGCAGAGGTTGCTCCAACAGTAGCCACTGTCTGCAGGGGGCTTGGACCAACCCCCACGGACAGAAGCTCCTGCTGCGAAGCAGCCTCTGCTCACAGTGGTGCCAGTACTGGCCATGGACAGAGGCTACTTTGCGGCAGCCTCCCGGCTCTTACCCCGTTTCCCCCACAACAACCTCTGTCCAAAGGGAGCTCAGACCCCCTGCAGGCAGGTACAGCTGCCATGCCATCCTGCTGCCTCTGTATCAGAGACAGCAGCACAGGACAGCAAGTAGCCGGTTCATCAGCAGATCTGGTTTTTAAATGGTCTCCCCTCGTGGACTGGCTCCTGCATGGCACCCCGTGCTGCTGCCTCTGATACAGAGGCAGCCACATTGGATATCAGGGGGCTCCCTGGGAGTAGAGATGTAATAGTGTAGTCGATTAACCGATTCATCGGTAAGCAAAAGCTTATAGGTTAACGGTATAGACTACACCAGTGGTCACCAACTGGTAGATTCTGATCTACCAGTAGGTCTTTGAGCTTCTGACAGGTGATTCTGACTGGTTTGGCCAGGAAGCGGGGCAGATCTCCAGCACAAAGCGACTGTCCTCCCCCAGGGGGAAACTTTCCACCCAGGAACCAGCCAGGGACCCGTCGTCCCTGGAGGAGGGGCCCTGCCACGGTCCTTCTGAAAGTCCAAGGCTGCGTCTAGACTGGCAAGTGCTGGTGCTTCACCCACTGTCATGCTGGTCCTGCTTTCTGACTTGGAGCTGCCCCTTGGGAGCCTCCTGCTTGCTGTGCAGGGTGTGGGAGAGAAGGGGGGGGTGCTGATGTCCTCCCCCCATTCCTGTGCCCTGTCTCCACACGGAGAGAAGAGGACGGAGGGAGCTTGGCGATGCAAATCTCTGTCACTCTGTAAGAATGACAGACACACACACACTGTGTGACTGTCATTCTTACAAACACACGCTGTCCTTCCCTCATCTCCTGACCCAACACATACATGGGGGGCGGGGGGAGGGGGCCTTTGTTACTCTTTTCTGCTTGTAAAGTGTGTTACTTTTAGTTTGACTGGTCTGTGCATTTCATAACTTTCATTTCTCTCATGCTTAAATTTAATTGTTTGAGTAGTGAGTACTAAAATGCCTAACCTGCTGTGGCTGGAGTCATTATCCCTATGGCAATTGTGCTCCTGGAAATGGCTGGCATGTCCCTGAGAAGATTAGAGCCAGGGGGTCTCCACATGCTGTTCTTGCCTGTGGACACACTCCTGCAGCTCCCACTGAACAATAATAGAGAACTTTGGCCAGTAGAAGCTGTGTGGTTGGTGCCTGTTGATGAGGGGCAGTGCGTGGAGACATTGCTTTACATGCCAGCTGCTTTCAGGAGTACCAGGATGTGGGCAAGCCTGAGGCAGCTGTCTAGTGGGACTTGAGCCACAGCCCTGCCCTCCCCCAGGCAAGTGCCCTATCCCCTAAGCCACTCCAAGGCCCACCCCATCTTCCTGCCTCCTTTCCTAATGCAGGAGCCAGGTCCAGCCCTGGAGAAGCCTGTGTTGGCTGTCCAGTTGCTCCCAGGGTGTGCAGGCCTTGAACCTGGCCACACCGTGTTCCCGAGGCAAATGCTGTATGTCCTAGTCCACTTGAGAACCCACCCCACCTCCAGAGGGACCTTTATCCTGTGTTGGCTCCAGCTGCTCCTAGGATGGGTAGAGGCAGGGATGGGACTTGAGCCCATCACCCTGTGCTCCCCAGGTGAATGCCCTATCCCCTAAGCCACTCCAGAACCCACCCCACCTCTGTAACTTCAGGGCATCACTTACCCTGCTTTCCTAACGTGGGAGACAGCACCATCCCTCCCACAGTCCAAACCCCTTGGCCCAAGACCAGAGCCTGCACCCCAAACCCCTACCCCAGCCTGGTGAAAGCGAATGAGATTCGGGGAGGAAGAGGGATGGAGTGAGCAGCCTCGGAGAGGGGGGGGGAGGAAGTGGGCAAGGGTATTTGGGTTTGAGGTAGATCTTACACTGCACTTAAATAGAAAAAGTGATCTTGTGGTTAAAAAGGTTGGAGACCACAGGACTACATGCATTTCCCTCTCCTCCCTGCTAGTAAATTTTTTAGCAGGCTGGCCAGCAGCCTGGCTCAGTCCTGGCTTGAGACAGGTCCAGGACCTACCCCTGCTGCAGCTCTGCATTTAAAGTGTATTAGGAGCTGGGTGGGCAGGCAGCCCATCTCTGTCCTGACTCATGCCAGGCACTACAGCTCTGCATTTAAAGTGTATTAGGGAGCCAGGTGGGCAGAAAGCCCAGCTCAGTTCCAGCTCACGCCAGGTCCAGGAGCTCAGACCCGCCCTTAGACAGGGGCTGCTGCCACACCGCACTGCTGCCTCTTTATCAGAGGCTGCAGCACCGGGCGACAAGCAGACAGACCTCAAGGGAGGCTGTTTTTTTAAATTGGCTCCCCTCATGGACCAGCTCCCGCCTGGCATCCCATGCTGCTGCCGCCTCTGATAGAGAGGCGGCAGCACCAAGTGGCAGGGGGCTCCTCGGGAGTGAGGCTGGGGTGCACTGGCTGCCAGCCCCACCCCTGGGACTACAGAATAGTCAATTAACTGATAAGAATTCATGAGGTTACTCAACTATTCAATTAACTGATATTTAGCATCCCTACCCGGGTGTGGGCCAGATTGCACTGGCTACTGGCCCCACCCCCAGGACTACAGACTAATCAACTAAACACTAATAATTCATGCGGTTAGTTGACTATTCAATTAACCAAAAGCTAAGATCCCTATTTTAAATGTGGTCCTACTTCTTACCACAACCTATTCTGGCCTGTGCACTCAGAAGCAAATGTTGACAAACACAAGTTAATGAAAAAAGTACCCATGTGCATCTGGAGAGCACACAAATAACTGCTTCCTTCCTGCTACAAGCATATTCCAGATCACCTCCTCATGCCTGAAAAAGATCTGCTGAAAATGCTAGGGGTGAAAATCATCTCCCTCATTTCTCAGACCCTCTTCTAACTCCCCAAGATGTTACCCTAAGCTATTAAGTTCAAGAGTAAATTACTTAGGAGATGCATGCTTTGAGCATAATTAATATTTTAAAATCTATTGTGCTTTGGTAACACAGGAGAGCTAACAACAGTAAAACTGTGCAAAAAACCTTTGGGACAAAACTAATGCCTTCACCTCAAATCAGAGAGAGTATAAAAGATTCAAAAAAGTATGGGGGAAAGTTTTTTGGAAGGGGGGGGACAAAAGGTAGGCAGACAAGAGAAAAATTACTGAAAGTCATAGTACATGAAAAATATAAAGATGATAAAACCTCCACAGAAAGACACACAACGGACAACTATTAAATTTAAAAAAATGGCAAAATATGTAAAACAAAATTATGAACAAACATGGGAACATGGAAAATAAGGCTAGTGAATATCTGCAGATTTGCAGGGCTCTATAGATAGAACACCAAAATCTACTTTTACCTCATTTTTAAAAACACGGGCTAGCTCAAATTGATTGTATCCATTAAATATTCCAGCCGAGGAAAAAGAGAAGCAAGGAGTCTTCAAGTTATTCCAGCCATCTTCCTTTTTCTTTATTCAAATTTCAAGAGAGGTCAAGTGACCCATTTTAAGAGATAATTCAATTATTGAAAATATAATCCAGAAACTCAAAGACAAATTAGTTATCTCCTAGGACAGTACAAAAGACTATTGCTCAGGAAAACTGTTACCAGGCATATTATCCTTAACTAACAAAAAAGTTACACTTTATTTTACACAGGTAAATATCAGAAGCAGACAAAGCCATCTCTGATGTTAATTCCAAAATCAACAGATTTACATTAAGGATTTATTTTTCTCAAATATAATCTCCTCCTGGTTCCTCCCCTGTGCTTACTGCTCTCCAGCACAGACATCTGTTGTCAACTTCAACACTTAGCAAATCGAGAGACCAGTAGTATGATCACAGAGCATTCTGGCCTACTCAGCCCCGAGCCCATCATTCAAAAACAAGCACAAAGGCCAACTAACAGAATCAAGAAACAGTTAGGATTATTTCATTTCACAATGCCTCCTAAATCAAACCTGAAGTGAAAATAGTGATTGACAAGGGAGCATGCCGAGTCAGAAGCAACTAAAAGGAAAATATTAATTAAATCTCTACCAGGGATTGAAAAATGAGAAGCAAGTACAGAAACAGAAAAGCAAACTTTATATTTATTAAACAAAATAAACCACTCCAGTATTAAAATAGTGGAAGAAAACAGACAGCACGGGTGGATTTCGGTCCAAAAGCCTACATGTCTGTACTGTAATACAGCTTATGATAAACTAGTTTTCAATCCTTGCACAAGAAAATGTTGACACACACACACAAGATGGTCAATTACAGAAAACAGAAGTGGAAAGGAAAGGATGCAGCACAGTAGGCCTGACATCAATGGTAATGACTACACTCACCTACCGTTTACACACAAACAGAAAGCCAAGTGTGCATACTTTGGTAGAGTGGTTCTCAGCCAGAGATACGGGGCACTCAGGGGGCCATGATTAGGTGTCAGGAAGCCCATGAAGCTGGGTCAGCATCATACTTACTGGGGTTCAGGACAGACAAGCCAAAGCCCCACTGCTTGAGGCTGAAGTCCAGGACCCTAAGCCCAGCCACCTAGCGCTGAAGCCAAACTCTGAGCAACTTGGCTTGACAAGGGCATCTGTGGCTAAACTGCCACCCTATTTACAGAAAAGCAGCTGTTGTGACACAATGGGTGACATATTGGGTGATGGACTCAGAATAAAAAAGGTTGAGAACATCTGCTTCGGTAGACAATAATTACTAACATTAAATTCACAGTTTCCTGAAATATTTAGGACAAACAGTTAGAAAGGAAAATGAAAGCCTTGAAGAACAAAAGTGACTTGTCTACACTATCACCTAAGCACATGTAACTTGTGTCCTTCAAGGTGTGCAAAACCTCCCCTTTGAGTGACTTAAGTTATATTGATTTGAGGGTACGTCTAGACTACATGCCTCCGGCGACAGAGGCATGTAGATTAGACTACCCGGCATAGGAAAATGAAGCGGCGATTTAAATAATTGCCGCTTCATTTAAATTTACATGACTGCCACACGCTGAGCCGATCAGCTTTTGTCGGCTCAGCGTGATAGTCTGGACGTTCCGCAGTCGACATCAAAGGCATTTGTCGACCTCCCGGGTATGCCTCCTGGGATGAGGCATACCCGGGAGGTCAACAAATGCCTTTGATGTTGACTGCGGAGCGTCCAGACTACCGCACTGAGCCGACAAACAGCTGATCGGCTCAGCGCGCGGCAGCCATGTAAATTTAAATGAAGCGGCAATTATTTAAAATCGCCGCTTCATTTTCCTATGCCGGGTAGTCTAATCTACATGCCTCTGCCGCCAGAGGCATGTAGTCTAGATGTACCGTAAGTGTCATCCACACAAAGCTACACCAACAGAAGATGCTCTCCCACCAAAATTGCTCCTGCCTCTCATTCAGGCTGAGTAATTTTGTTGACAGAAGAGGAGTCTTCCATTGACATAAGCATGTTTTCACCAGACACACTCCACCTGCATGGATACACCAATGCAGATGCACAGATGTGGCACATTAGTGAGGCCCAGTGCATCAAACTACCATGACCATTGAACACAATGACATCATCAGTACATTATTCACATTGCCCAAAGAATGGGATAATCACAGCTAATCAAGACTGTCCAGACAGTCCGAGTGATGTGTCAAACCATAGCACAAATAAAGTCTCAACAGACTTCTCTAATTGTTTCAGTCTTGCAGGATTCTCACTCCAAGACCCTTAATTTGCGAAGCTAGCAGTCAAATAAGGATGAGCATTCCCCTTTTTTTGCTTTTCTGGACAATTCTTGGGTAAATAAAAGAGGGGGAAACTAAACATTCAAGTCTTTCCTCTGCAGATTCTGAATTAAGTGAATCATAAGGGCACAACCAAAAACATATTTCTAGTCCAAGTGCCAGATCATAAATACAGTAAAAGCTCTGTTATCTGGTATATTGATGGAATGGGGATTGCCAGTTAACGGAATATTCTGGTTAACTGAGAATTACTCTTTACCCAATGGAATACCAATTTTCAAATAATTAAAATACAATAAAATGAATAAAGTATAAAATAGTAAACAGATACTCACCAATGCAGTAGTACTGCATTGCAAAGTGGTTAGTTTCTTGAAGCACTTACCTATATATGTGTAACTTTTCTGTACAGGTGAGTATCTTATCACACTATATATCACTACAGGGAGCACATGATGTACATCCACATTACTAAAAATACAGTTTACACAAAAACTGTACTGAACATAATTTAATCTTTCTTTGATGATTCAGGAAGCACTTTAGGATCTTGCAGTTCTATAGGGTCATCAATATCAACATGAATTGTCATTGGAAAATTAGAAGGTGCAGAGACTAAGCTGAATCTATGGCCCTATGAAAGATGCATTTTTAATAAATGCCTGGTTTCATCTTGCTTACTTGTCTTCTGACTCGTACTATACCAGTTAGTATACTAGTTCTGGTTATTAGACTGAAATTTTGTATTCGGAGATATCAGAAATGCCCGTTAATTGAGCTTTTTGGTTGAGTGCCAAATAACAGCTTTTATTGTACCTAACTCTTTTATAAAGCTGTTCATCAGTAAATTTCTAGTTTATCTTCTTTGTATAAGGTGCTTTGTTATTCCCATTTTACAGCTGAGAAAGTGAGCATAGGAAAGTGAAGTTACTTGCTGAAGGTCAGCCAACAAATTAAATTATAAAACCCAGGTATTCTGAGTCCCAAATATATACTTTAGTAACTAGGCAACACTACCTCCCATAGAATTAAATGGTATTGTGCAAAAACAAATTTAAACATTACAGAAAAACCTTGAACGACCACATAAATCTCCATCTCTTTGCAAACTGAAGTGATATTCCATCAACACTATGAGATTGCCCTTTTCAATGTATTTACTCTTTTTCATATTTGTGATTGTGCAACACACAGGGAGATCACACAATGCAGAAAAAGCACAATACATAGTAGTCAAGGATTATTTGGATACATAGTAGGCAAATTACATTGTCAAAAAAAATGTATATCTAAAGCAGAGGTTTCGTGCCTTAGACTACAGTTGCTAAAGTCCATCATCATAAACAGCCAGTTTAGACACCCTGGTCCAGAAGCAGCCTACCCGAGGAAGTCCGCTGTGCCTGGAACAAGCAGGCACTTATCCCTCAAGCCCCCTGTACCGCAAAGGGCCTTTCCTGGCCAAGAATTCCCAGGGGGACTTTTATTCTCCGCCCTGCCTTGTCCAAGCCCAAGGGCAAAGGGAGACGCCCCACGTGTGCGCCGTAACCCGTACACCCCCAGGCCTCCCCCACTGGCCCCAGTAGCGTTACAAAGGTGTCTCGCACACCGCCCCTGCAGCGTACACAGGGGCCCGTTTGGCCCGGGACACGGTCTCGCCCCGGGCGCTCAGCAGGGCGGGTTGACAGACCTGGGGCGGGCCGGGGCGGCTCCGGGAAGTGGCGCGGGGCTGGCAGCCCCCAGCAGCCCCGGCCGCTAGTGAACAAGAACGGCCACCGGGGGGGGGAAGGGCAGTGGGTCGCGCACCTGCGAGACTGGGGGGAGAATTACCTGCGTCACGTGGGAGCAGGATGGCCGCCCGCCTGGAATCTATCTATACCCGGCGTCCGATGGGCGCGGTGAGGTCATACGATGGGTGGGAGGGGCCACGTGGGGAAGGAGCGAGCGAGCGCCTGGCGCTGTCCGCCGGGCGGTGCTGGAAGGGAGAGACAGGCGGGAGGGCTGGGAGCGCCCCCGTGCCCCACAGACCCTCCCGCCAACCGCCTCCCCTCCCCCCCACATACCCCGCCAACCGCCTCCCGCTCTATCCTACAGACCCTCCCGCCAACCGCCTCCCCTCCCCCCACACACCCCCAACCGCCTCCCGCTCTATCCTACAGACCCTCCCGCCAACCGCCTCCCCTCCCCCCACACACCCCCAACCGCCTCCCGCTCTATCCTACAGACCCTCCCGCCAACCGCCTCCCCTCCCCCCACACACCCCGCCAACCGCCTCCCGCTCTATCCTACAGACCCTCCCGCCAACCGCCTCCCCTCCCCCCACACATCCCGCCAACCGCCTCCCGCTCTATCCTACAGACCCTCCCGCCAACCGCCTCCCCTCCCCCCCACACACCCCGCCAACCGCCTCCCGCTCTATCCTACAGACCCTCCCGCCAACCGCCTCCCCTCCCCCCACACCAACCCCCCCAACCGCCTCCCGCTCTATCCTAAAGACCCTCCTGCCAACCGCCTCCCCTCCCCCCACACACCCCGCCAACCGCCTCCCGCTCTATCCTACAGACCCTCCCGCCAACCGCCTCCCCTCCCCCCACACCAACCCCCCCAACCGCCTCCCGCTCTATCCTAAAGACCCTCCTGCCAACCGACTCCCCTCCCCCCACACACCTGCCAACCGCCTCCCGCTCTATCCTACAGACCCTCCCGCCAACCGCCTCCCCTCCCCCCACACACCCCGCCAACCGCCTCCCGCTCTATCCTACAGACCCTCCCGCCAACCGCCTCCCCTCCCCCCACACACCCCCCCAACCGCCTCCCTCTCTATCCTACAGACCCTCCCGCCAACCGCCTCCCCTCCCCCCACACCCCCCCAACCGCCTCCCGCTCTATCCTACAGACCCTCCCGCCAACCGCCTCCCCTCACCCCACACCCCCCCAACCGCCTCCCGCTCTATCCTACAGACCCTCCCGCCAACCGCCTCCCCTCCCCCCACACTCCGCCAACCGCCTCCCCTCCCCCCCACACACACACCCCCAACCGCCTCCCGCTCTATCCTAAAGACCCTCCCGCCAACCGACTCCGCTCTCCCCCCACACCCCGCCAACTGCCTCCCCTCCCCCCCCACACACACCCCACCAACAGCCTCCCCTCCCCCCACACACCCCGCCAACCGCCTCCCGCTCTATCCTACAGACCCTCCCACCAACTGACTTCCTTCCCCCTAGACTCCTGGTCACCAACCTGTCTATTGCGATCAACTGGTTGATTTTGGGGGCACAACCAGTCAATTGGAGGTGTTCCAGCCCCCCCCCCCATTGCTCCCTACTGCTATGAAGGAGCCCACACTGGTGCTACCTCCTGGGAAAATAGAGGTAGCACTGGCTTCCTGCAGCATGGGGAGGGAAGTCCCATAGCTGCACATCAGATCCTGTGTCTCAGGAAGCATGTGGGCTGCTCCTTCCCTCCCCCAAACAGCCGGCACACTTCCTGAAAAGCCAGGTCTGGCACGCAGCCAGGAACTTCCTTCCCTGTGCTGCCTGTCTTCCTTCCTGTGCTGGCGGGAGAGAGAGGAGGAGGGGAAAGAAGTCCTGGGCTGTGTTCCAGCTCCGACTTCTTAGGAAGCATGTGCACTGCTCCTCCCATCCCCAAAACACAGGGGCTATGTCTAGACTGGCAAGTTTTTCCACAAAAGCTACTGCTTTTGCAGAAAAACTTGCCAGCTGTCTACACTGGCACCTTGAATTTCCACAAAAGCACTGACTTCCTACTGTCTGAAATCAGTGCTTCTTGTGGAAATACTATGCTGCTCCCGTTCAGGCAAAAGTCCTTTTGCGCAAAACTTTTGTGCAAAAGGGCCAGTGTAAACAGCTGAGATTTGTTTTGCGCAAAAAAGCCCTGATCGTGAAAATGGCGATCAGGGCTTTTTTGCGTAAAAGTGCGTCTATATTGGCATGGATGCTTTTCTGCAAAAAGTGCTTTTGTGGAAAAGCATCCGTGCCAATCTAGACACTCTTTTCCACAAATGTTTTTAATGGAAAACTTTTCTGTTAAAAGCATTTGCAGAAAATCATGCCAGTCTAGACGCAGCCTGAGTGAGTTTCCTGAAGAGTCAGAGCTGGCATGCAGCTGCAGGACCTGACCTTGCACCCCCCCAACAACTCATGGCAGGAAGTCCCTGGCTGTGCACCAAATCTGACTTCTTAGAAAGTGTGCTGGCTGTTTTGGGGAGAGGAGGAACAGCACACACTGTGGGATCCCCAGGTACTAGCTGTGCTGTCCCTGCCGCCTGGCCAGACCCCCCACAAGCATCCTGCCCCCTGGCAAGTCTCCCACTTGCACCCTGCCCCAACCTCCACCAGCACCCTTCCCCCTGGCCAAACCCCCATCCAGCACTTTGCCAACACACAATCCTGCACTCTGCCACGGCCTCATGGAGAGATATACCTACCACACAGAGCTGGAAGGGACCTTCAGAGGTCATCAGATCCAGCCCCTGGCCCTCACAGCAGGACCAAGTACCATCCCTGACAGATTTGCCCCAGATCCCTAAATGCTCTCCCCCCCCCCGCCCCAGGATTGAATTCACAACTCTGGGTTTAGCATACCAATGCACAAACCACTAGAACTATCCCTCCCCCCCATCAGCACCTTGCCCACGCACCAACCAGCACCCTGCCCCTGCCTCCTGGCCAGACACGTACCCCCAGCTTGCTCCTGTAGCCTATTTGCCACCCAGATTCTGCACCCCCATCCCTATCCCACTCACTGGCAACCCTGTCCCACACACTGGATCCCTCATTTTTGGCCCCACCTCAGAGCGTAGAGGGGCCCACAAATTCCACTAACCCTGGAACCTCAGAAGTGTTCATATGGCCTGAGGCCTTGAACCTCAGTCCTACCTACTCTCCCCCTCCATAGAGCTGGAGTGCCAGGGGAGTGAGGTGCCTCAGTTGGGGCCACATCAGTGAGGTTGGGGTATTTTGGAGGGGTTGTTTTTTTGTATCTCACTTGTGTGGTCCCCAACTGATTTTCTGTGGATCAGTGACACCTGACCCAAAACAGGTTCTCTGCCCCCTTATAAATAAAGACATTGTGTGTTTGACATAATATTTTCTTTAAAAATGAAGCCTGGCCAACAAGCCCCAAATTGGGACCAAGCCCCCATCTGGCCACAACATCATAAACACTCCTGTATACACACCCCAGACCCAAATCCTGAGCCCATCATACACCCAACCCCCCCTGCCCTAAGCCCCTCATACACTCCAACCCAAACTCCTGCACCCCTACACCCTCAAGCCTGTGGCTTGCTCAGCACCCCAACCCTCTACCTGACCCCAAAACTCTCCAGCCTGGAGCCCCCTCTCCGAGCCAGCATCCTCTTCTCCACCCCTCCTGCACTCAAACTCCCTCCCAGAGCTTGCACCTCTCAACCCTTCCCACATGCAAATTCCTCATTCCCACCCCAAGCCCGCACCTCCTGTCTTAACCCAGGGAGAGTGAGTAAGAGACAGCAAATGATGGAGAGGAGGGGAACAGAGAGGGCAGGGCCTAAAGGAAGGGGTGGAGTCCTGGGGAAGGGATAGGGTAGATCTTGTCTTGCCCGGTCAGTTAAAAAGTGATCTTGGGTGTAAAAAGGATGGAGAGTACTGTCCCCCTACACACCCTGCCAACCACCTCCCTTCATTGCCCACCAACCACCTCCCCTCCTGCCTACACACTCCGCCAACCACCTCTCCTTCCCCCTACACACCCCAGCCAATGGCCTTCCACTGTATCCTATAGACCCTCCCACCAACCGCCTCCCACTCTATCCTTTAGACCCTCCCCACCAACACCTTCCCCTGCCCTACATACCCCCTGACAACTGCCTCCCCTCCCCCATACACAACCCCCACCAACCATCTCCCTTCCCTCCTACACACCTCCTGCCAAACTCCTCCTCTCACCCTACACATGCCTCCAACCACATCCTTTTCCCCTACACAATGCCCGCCAACTGCCTCCCCTCCCCCCTACACACCTCCCAGTAACTGCCTCTCCTCCCCACTACACAGAGCCCGCTCAACAGCCTCCCACTCTATTCTACGGATCCTCCTGCCAACCATCTCCCCTCCCTCCCTACACACACTCTGCTGATCGCCTCTCCTCCCCCTATATATCCCAGCCAACCACCTCCAACTGTATTCTGAAGACCACCATCATTCACCTCCCGCCTCGCCTACATATCCCCAGCCAACTGCCTTCCCTCCTCCCTACACACACTGCAGCCAACGGCCTCCCACTGTATCCTACAGACTCTCCCTCCAACTGTATCCAACCGCCTCCCTCCTCTCTACAGACCCACTGCCAACCACCTCCCCTACCACTACACACCTGTGCCCTGAGCCCATCATATACCTACCCACCCCCGTCCTGAGCCCTTCATACACTCCAGCCCAAACTCCTGCACCACCATACCCACAAGACTGTGGCTTGCTCAGCACCCCAACCCTCCATCTAACAACACTCTCCAGCCTGGAGCCCCCTCTCCGAGCCAGTATTCCCTTTTCCACCTCCTTCTGCACCCAAATGCCTCCCCTCCCCACAACACACATCCCGCCAACCGCCTCCCTCTCCCCACACACCCTGGACAACAACCTTCCACTCTATCCTACAGATGCCCGCTCCAACCGCCTCACACTGTATCCTACAGATCTCCCACTAACTGCTTCCCCTCCCCATATATACTTCCTGCCAACTGCTTCTCCTCCTCACAACACACCCCTTCCATTCACCTCCCCTCCCCCAAACACCTCCCTCAACTGCCTCCCCCATGCACCATCACCAACCGCTTCCCCTCCCCACTACACACCTCCCAACAACCGCCTCTTCTCCTCCCTACACACAGCCCAGCCAATGTTCTCCCACTCTATTCTACAGACTTCCCAGCCAACCGTCTCCTACTTTGTGCTGCAGACCTCCCCACCAACCACCTGCCCTCCCCACTACAGATTCCTCCAGCCAACCGCCTCACACTCTGCCCCATCCCAGCATTGGGGAGCTGGTGCTGGTGCTGCTGCTCCATCTCCCATCTCCCCCCCCCCCCCAACACACACACACAGCCCCACTGCATGGCTGGAGCACACAAAATCTACTAGACTGGGCCCTCCTAGGCTCTGGTGTGTAACAGGAATGTGGGGAGTGTCTCTCACATCAGTAAGGGGTTTTTGTTGTTTGGGTTTATTTTCCTCACTTGTGTGCAGCCCCTGACTGATTTTTCTATTGGTCAGTGGCCCTTGACCCAAAGAAATGTGCCCCTGCTTTAGAGCAATGTGATCCGACAAGGGAGCCAATTGTGCACTTTGATTTTTTGGCTAGCTCTGCAGCAGCACAGTTTGTAGCAATCATGAAGCTACTGTCAGCCCTCAACAATGGATTACCAGAACATTGCATGCTTCAATCACCTCCCCTCTCTCCTCCTAACTTGCATTTGTGCTGGGGATTGCACATAAGGTGGTGTAAGAGCAAGCTCTACATTGTTAGTGATTGTCCTGCAGTGGAAAAGTCAGCTCTGAATATCTAGCAGATTCTTTGGACCCTTTACTCCCTTAAAGTAGCACAAAGGGTAGGACCAGGCCAGAGAAGTCATCTCAATAGGATTGATTCAAATCTCATCCAACTGTAAATCAGGATGATTCATTAACCCTTGGAGTTAATGAAATTATGCCACTTTAAAAACCAGAATAAGAAAGATCAGAATGAGGCCCATGGACTTCAGAAGAGCTAATGGAGGTTTGCAGTGAGGAGATCGAAGCATCTATTCCAGTAAGGTTAATTGCACAAGGTCAAACAGAAAATCAATTTTAGAGCTGGGAGTACAATTCATGTATCTAACCACCATTTCTGTATTCTTATATTTAATGTGTCTAGTTCAGAACTTTATGGCCGTGTCTAGACTGGCCAGTTTTTCTGGAAAATCAGCCACTTCTCCGGAAAAAACTTGCCAGCTGTCTACGCTGGCTGCTTGAGTTTCCACAAAAGCACTGACTTCCTACTGTAAGAAATCAGTGCTTTTTGCAGAAGTACTATGCTGCTCCCGTTCGGGCAAAAGTCCCTTTTGCGCAAAACTTTTGTGCAGAAGGGCCAGTGTAGACAGCTGAGATTTGTTTTGCGCAAAAAAAGCCCTGATCACAAAAATGGCGATCGGGGCTTTTTTGCACAAAAGCACGTCTAGATTGGCACGGACGCTTTTCCACAAAAAGTGCTTTTGCAGAAAAACGTCCATGGTAATCTAGACACTCTTTTCCAAAAATGCTTTTAATGGAAGACTTTTTTGTAAAAAGCATTTCTGGAAAATCATGCCAGTCTAGACATAGCCTGTAGGGCAGTGTTGCTTATGTATCATATTCTGCTGTCACTACCCATTACAATCTTATAAAGGACAACAACATGGTAGTATTATATACCAACAAGCAAAGAAAGCCAAAAGCACAATCCTCATGAAGGAGCCTCAGCACTCAATTGGATAGAATAAAATTAATACATGCTGCTCAAATCAAAGGGTCTCTAACAGAAGAACCAAGTAGGTAAAGAACAAGACACAAACCAGGGAGAAAGTAGTTTCAACATGGAAGTTTTCAGGCTGTGTGATGGGGTATCTGTCCCAAGCTAGCTCTCCAGGCTTGGGAGGCTGAGTTATAGGCAGCCACAATTGAGGCTGCAGCTAATAGGCTGAGTGGTAAGCAGCCACAGGTGGGGCTGGAGATAGATAGGGCCCTGCTGGGGCTGTATAAATGAGGGCTCCTGAAGTAGAGGAGAGAACACTCTTGTTCTAGCAATAAAGCAGGAGGGATCTGGCTGCTAGGGAAGCTACAGAGGCTTCCTGAAAGGCAGGTAGAGCTGGGGAGCTATGGCCTCCAAGGCCTGCTGGGCTTGAGATGAGGCCTGAGAGTACAAGCACTGCAGAGAAGCAGAAGGCAGTAGGCTCACCCCCTTGCTAATGATGAGTGGCTGTTTCAGACTGTAGTTTGCTCCTGAGGCAGGGGCTACATAATGTCTGGCAGTGGGTCACTAGGAAAAGGTGGGTATAGGGGACTGGAGTTCCCTGGGAGGGCAGGACCCCAAAGGGCAGGGGCATTGTTGTAGAGTAATAATAGGAGGAAAGGGAACTGTGGGCAGGAAGGGACACAGGGTCTAAACCAGTGCAGAAGACAGGTAACTGAGGGTGAGACACTCGCCAGTAGAAGGTACTCCAGTGATGAAGAGCTGATTCCCTGAATGACAAGCAGGAGATGCTGCAGCAGTGAGACATGATCCTGTTACATGTGGTTAGCAAGAAAGAGGGGATTACTAGAGATGAACCTGCAAACAAAGGTCATGCAGTACTTGAGGCAGTAAAATAACAAAAACTGTTCTAACCCTGAGAAGGCAAGTTGTGCCTGACCTATCTGATTAGCTTCTATGATGAAGTAACTGACTCTGTGGACATGGGAAAGTCAGTGGATGTTATATACCTTGACTTTACCAAGACTTTTGATATGGTCTCCCACAATATTCTTGCCAGCAAGTAAAGGGAATGTGTATTGGATAAATGGATGGTAAGATGGATAGAAAGCTGGCTAGAAGGCCGGGCCCAGTGGGTAGTGATCAATGGTTCGATGTCAGGATGGCAATCGGTTTCTAGTGGAGTGCCCCAAGGTTGGGTTTTAGGACCAGTTTTGTTCTGTATCTTTATTAATTACCTGGATGAGGGGATGGATTGCACCCTCAGCAAGTTTGCAGATGACACTAAGTTGGGGGGAGAGGTAGACACGCTGGACGGCAAGGATAGAGTCCAGAGCGACTTAGACAAATTGGAGGATTGGGCCGCACGACTCCTTGCTGCTTTTGCAGATTCAGACTAACGCAGCTACCCCTTTGATACAAGAAATCTGATGAGGTTCAACAAGGATGAGTGCAGAGTCCTGCACTTGGGATGGAAGAATCCCAAGCATTGTTACAGGCTGTGGGCCAACCAGCTAAGTAGTAGTTCTGCAGAAAAGGACCTGGTGGTTACGGTGGATGAGAAGCTGGATATGAGTCAACAGTGTGCCCTTGTACCCAAAAAGGCTAATGGCATATTAGGTTGCATTAAGAGGGGCATTGCCAGCAGATCCAGAGGTGTCATTATTCCCTTTTATTTGGCTCTGGTGGGGCCACATCTGGAGCATTGTGTCCAGTTCTGGGCCCCCCACTACAAAAAGGATGTGGACACATTGGAGAAGGTCCAGCAGAGGGTGACCAAAATGATGCTCCAGCCCCCCAATATGACCTATGAGGAGAGGCTGAGGGAGTTGGGTCTGTTTAGTCTGCAGAAGAGAAGAGTGAGGGGGGATTTGATAGCAGCCTTCAACTTCCTGAAGGAGGTTCCAAAGAGGATGGAGAGAGGCTGTTCTCAGTAGTGACAGATGGCAGAACAAGGAGCAATAGTCTCAAGTTGTGGTGGGAGAGGTTAGGGTTGGATATTAGGAAAAACTATTTCACTAGGAGGGTGGTGAAGCACTGGAATGGGTTACCTAAGGAAGTAGTGGAGTCTCCATCCCTAGAAGTGTTTAAGTCTCAGCTTGACAAAGCCCTGGCTGGATTGATTTAGTTGGGATTGGTCCTGCCTAGAACAGGGGGCTGGATTTGATGACCTTCTGAGATCTCTTCCACCTCTATGGTTCTATGATCCTATAAGTTGCCACTTACCAACACCCGTCAGCTTCAAAACTTATGGCAAGAGCCAAATATTTTGTTTGATTTTAGTCCTCATTCAAAACACAGGACATTATTAAACTAATAGACAGGGCCTTTGGTCCTTACCCAGCAATATTTCATTAAAGATAGAATGTACATACAAGTGTATGTAACTAATGAGTAGATGAAGAAATATAGCTGGAGGATGAGAGGTAAGCAGGAAGATTTAAAATGCAAGGTCTTTACTGGAATAGTGAGAATGAATTACCAAAAGCTACATCAAAGAGAAAATGTTCTGAGGGCATTTATGCCTTTCTATTCAATATTTGTATGGGGAATGGATGGGAATATTAAAGTTATAATTGACTAAATTATTGGAAATATGTCTAAGCCCTTATATAATCACCCCTGTTTGATGTGCCTGAACATACAGTGGAGGACAGTATGGTAACAAGATCTTGATTTTTTTTTCTTCTTCTGTCATTTTTTTGAGGAATATATTCCATGCTTCCTCTCCACTGGATTTCTTCATGCTACAAATATTTATGCATTTTCCTTGATTATATGTAAAGTTGTATATTTGTTATGATTTCAACTGTCCTTGATAAAATTACAGAATAACATGCAACCAAAATCAGTCATCTATAGCCGTGTTTCTCAACCAGTGGTACGAGTACCTTCAGGGGTAGTTGAAGTCTGGGGAGTATGTCAACACAACTGAAATTTAGAGAAAACTGAATTTTTGTGTTAAGTTTTACAGCGCTTTATTATTTTTCTACTTTTTACACCTAAAAATTTAATCACCCACCCGGTTACGATTAAGTTGTTTAAACAAATGTGTTGCAAAAAGGTAGGAAAAAATTGTCTCAACTGTAGGTACTGGGGGTACTTATAATTTTTTTGTAAAAAAAAGGGGTACAGGCAGTCCCCGGGTTACGTACAAGATAGGGACTGTAGGTTTGTTCTTAAGTTGAATCTGTATGTAAGTCGGAACTGACGTCCAGATTCAGCCGCTGCTGAAACTGACCAGCGGCTGACTACAGGAAGCCCGAGGCAGAGTTGCTCTGCCCCGGGCATCCTGGAATCAGCCTCTGATCAGTTTCAACAGGCTAAATCTGGACGCCAGTTCCGACTTGGGGACGCCTGGGGCAGAGCAGCTGGGATGCTGCTGGGTTGCTCCAGTAGCACCGCTGAAACTGACCAGCAGCGGCTGAATCAGGACGCCTGGGGCAGAGCAGCTGGGGTGCTGCCGGGTTGGTCTAGTAGCGCCCAGAGTGGCGCTGCGGGACCAACCGGCAGCGCCCCAGCTGCTCTACCACAGGCGTCCGGAGAAAAGCCTGGACTGCTGGGGGGGGGTACTAGCTGCGCCCCCCGCCCCCCAGCAGACCAGGGAGACGCAGGCGGGGGACCGAGACGCACCGTGGTCCCGCTACCCGGGTCCTCCACGGCTTTGCTCTGCGTCTCACTGGTCTGCTGGTCTCCAGCAGACCAGGGAGATGGGGAGGAAAGCCGCGGAACATGCTGGCAGCGGGACAGTGGCAGCTCGTCTGGGCTGTCCGCTTCCTGCGTGCTCCGCGGCTTTGCTCCCGGTGTCCCTGGTCTGCTGGAGATGGTCCCCAGCAGACCAGGGACACCCGGAGCAAAGCCGGGGAAGTGGAGGGGTCCCGCGCCTCTGAGGCTTTGCTATGGCAAAGCCTCAGAAGCGCGGGACCCCGCCGCCGCTGCGGCTTTGCTCCTGGTGCCTCTGGTCTGCTGGGGACCGTCTCCAGCAGACCAGGGACACCGGGAGCAAAGCCTCCGCCTCCCCGGCTTTGCTCCAGGTGTCCCTGGTCTGCTGGAGACAGTCCCCAGCAGATCAGGGGCACCCGGAGTAGCTTTTCTCGCCCCGGAGGTCGAGGTGGCGGGACCGCTGCGCTCTGGGCGGTCCCGCTGCCTGCGAGCTCCGGGGCGAGATAGCCCCATTCGTAAGTGCAGATCCGCGTAACTCGGGGATTGCCTGTACTTTATAGATCAGTGTTTCTCAACCTTTTTTAATAGTCAGCTAAAATTGTTACTTCAGTTTACAATTGACACCATGACTTAAATAGCTACATGCTTCATAATTTTCTGGGGGAAGATTAGAGGTAGGATGGAATAAAGAGGAAAAATTGTACCTGGACTAGAAGAAGGCAAGGAGGATGACAACGAGGGAGTCATAATTTACTCTATGCAAAGAATGTTATAAAAATTATTTAATTAGGGTCAACTTGACTGCAGTAATAAGCAAAAATCTCAAACAGGAAGGATCACCAGCAGGTTTTTACACGAGTCTCTCTACTGTAATGTATGTTAAATGACCCTAGAATCAGATTAGGTCCTTTGGTTATCACAGCAATTGATGGTTCACGCTAATTTTGCTGATTAGAAAACAGGAACATATTTTTTTCCTTGAGATGATAATTCTTGCTCATCAGCTAAATTAGATAAATTATAAGTCTTTATTGCCATCTTACTGGTTCTACCAAGAGTGTGTATATTTTTCAAGCAATAGTCATATTTTGAATACTTAATATGATTTAAGTTACACAGTTCATTCAACAAGAGCATTGTATCTGGAGGAGAGTTCCAAGGCATGAAGCACATAGAGCAGCTCATAAATTGATGCTCTCCATGATATTCTGCCATGCAGATCTGGGAGGAAGGTGAACCAGCTAAACTGATTAGAAGATCCTATTGTCATTGCAAAACAAAAAAGTTTGCTGAACCAGTTACATGAAAAGTCATGTGATAGTACAATCTGCTGACAACGAATAAAACACTGTTAGCTGCCATAGTTACTAACCAAGTTTTAATCTTATTGCAGGCAGGCACAAACCTTGTTTAGAGGCAATCATGATAAACTGATTATAAACTCCATTTAAAAAGTGCAGTACATGTTGAACATCTCTCAGGCACCTTCAGGACCTGAGCAGTGTCGAACCAGAGAATTTGCTGAACCAGGGAAGTCAATATTGTCTAGTTGCATTACCAACACCTCCACTGTTTACTAGGCTCTAAGGGGTAAATTAGAGCTAAATGACTGCACAGAACACTAAGGGTGCATCTAGACTGGCAAGATTTTGCGCAAAAGCAGTCGCTTTTGCACAAAAACCTGCCAGCTGTCTACACTGGCCACTTGAATTTGCGCAACAGTACTGACTTTGTAATGTACAAAATCAGTGCTTCTTGCACAAATACTTTCACGCTCCCACTCGGGGAAAAAAGCCCTCTTGCACAAGAATACTTGCCCAAGAGGGCCAGTGTAGACAGGGAAGAATTGTTTGGCGCAAAAAAGCCCAATGGCTAAAATGGCGATTGGGGTTTTCTTGCGCAAAATCGCATCTAGACTGGCCATGGATGATTTTGCGCAAAAGCATCTTTGCCAATCTAGACGCTCTATTACAGAAATATGTTTAACCGAAAAACTTTTCCGTTAAAAGTATTTCCACAAAATCATGCCACTCTAGACGCAGCCATGGAGCTAGGACTGGTAGCTGCAAACAAACTTTATGAGACTGCAGGAAACTTGGCCACACCCATGGTAAGTGGATATCTAGCTAAAAATCATGCCTGATCACGGATGTTGCTGGACCAGAGTGCCAGACTAGAGAGGTTCAACTATATCGTCAAAGCCTTGCAGAACTCCCATTGACTTCATCAGGTATACCTAATAAACATTTAGCTACTATAATGATGAGCATAGTATATCTGCTTTGATAAATACTCCGTCCTCATTATCTTAGTATCTAACACCCAGATCCACAAAGGTATTTAGGCTCCAAACTTCCACTACCCCAAAGTGCTTATTTTGCTCTCTGAACTCTGCATAATTTTTGCAAACTTCCTCCTTTTCAGGGGTTTATATGTAGAAAGGTGGTCTCACCCTGTGTTGTAACAGAGGCCTCTACGTTTAATTGTTTCCTTTTTATTTTAGGGCACCCAACAACAGCTGTGTCTAGACTGGCCAGTTTTTCCAGAAAATCAGCCGCTTTTCCGGAAAAACTTGCCAGCTGGCAGCTTGAATTTCCGCAAAAGCACTGACTTCCTACTGTAAGAAATCAGTGCTTTTTGCAGAAATACTATGCTGCTCCAATTTGGGCAAAAGTCTCTTTTGCGCAAAAGTTTTGTGCAAAAGGTCCAGTATAGACAGCTGAGATTTGTTTTGCGCAAAAAAGCCCCGACCGCGAAAATGGCGATCGGTGCTTTTTTGCACAAAAGCGTGCTTAGATTGAGCACAGACGCTTTTCTGCAAAAAGTGCTTTTGCGGAAAAGCATCCATGCCAATCTAGATGCTCCGTTAAAAGCATTTGCAGAAAATCATGCTAGTCTAGATGTAGCCAACCTATTTTTACGTATAGCTGTTCCCTTTCCTCTTACCTTCTTTATTGTCTTTCTGAGAATTGCTCTCCCCCACTTCTTTTCCTTTTTTTTTTCTTTCCCTTGTATTGCGGGTCCACTAGTCTGTTCCTTTATGTGCCTGTACGTTAATGATCGCATGTTCTGTAATGAACTCCTGTGAAGTCCTCTGGGCTATTTTCTTGTTACTCAAAATATGTGCAAACCAGTGACCTACCACATCATACATCCTACTTTTCCACTATATAGGAAACTTCCATATCTTTCTGCTTAAAGCTACAGCTGACTTGAAGGGAGGTTATACATGCAGAATGATAGCACACACAAATCCTGTGTCAGAAGTGGAATAAGTCCTTTGAAGTCACTCATTTTCAACTCCATCCTGTAGTAAATGTACATAGGCAAAACTCATTAGTGTATGTACATTTAAAAAATTAGCAACATGCCTGCTGATTTAATCTTTAAGGCTAGGGTAAGAACATAAGAACGGCCACACTTGGTCAGTCCAAAGGTCCATCTAGCCCAGTATCCTGTTTCAACAGTGGCCAATGCCAAGTGCCTCAGACAAATGAGCAGAACAGGTGATCATCAAGTGATCCTTCCCATATCACCCATTCCCCACCTCTGATGGGCTAGAGACACCATTTCTAACCATACAGCTTAATAAGCATTGATGGACTTATCCTCTATGAATGTATCTAGTTCTTTTTTGAACCCTGTTAAAGTCCTAGTCTTCACAGCATCCTTTCTCAAGGAGTTCTGCAGGTTGACTGTGCATTGTGTGAAGAAATGCTTCATTTTGTTTGTTTTAAACCTGCTACCTATTCATTTCATTTGGTGACACCTAGTTCTTATGTTATGGGAATGAGTACGTAACTTTTCCTTATTCATTTTCTCCACACCAGTCAAGATATTATATACCTCTAGCATGTCGTCCTTTAATCTCTTCTTTCCTAAACTGAAAAGTCCCAGTCTTTTTCATTTCTCTTCATATGGAAGCCATTCCAAACCCATAATTTTTGTTGCCCTTTTCTGAACTTTTCCACTGTTATATCTTTTTTGAGATGAGATGACCACATCTGCACACAGTATTCAATATGTGGGCATACCATACAGAGGTAATAAGATATTCTTGGTCTTATTCTCTATCCCTTTTTCTAATAATTCCTAACATTTTGTTTCCTATATGACTGCTGCTGCTGCACATTGAGTGGATGTTTTCAGGGAACTACCCACAATGACTCAAAGACTTTGGGTGGTAATAGCTAATTTAGTCCCATCATTTTGTACGTATAGTTGAGATAATGTTTTCCAGTATGCATTAATTTGAATTTATTGACATTAAAATTCATTTGCCATTTTGCTGCCCAATCGCCTAGTTTTGTGACAGCCTTTCGAAGCTCTTCACAGTCTCCTTTGATCTTATCTATCATGACAGTTTAGTATCATTTACAAATGTTGCCACCTCACTGCTTACCCCATTCTCCAGATCTTTTATGAATAAGTTGCATAGGATTGTTCCCAGTACGGAACCCTGTGGAACACCACTAGTTACCTCTCTCCATTCTGAAAACTGACCATTTATTTCTACCCTTTGGCTGTGTCTACATTGGCGCAATCTTGCACCAAAGCGGCTGCTTTTTGTGCAAAAACAGGCTGCCTATCTACACTGGCGGGGAGTTCTTGCGCAAGAACACTGATGTTCTAATGTGTGAAATTAGTGTTGCTTGTGCAAGAACTATGATACTCCTGCTCAGGAATAAGCCCTCTTGTGCAATTGTTCTTGCGCAAGAGGCCAGTGTAGACAGGCAACATGAATTTCTTGCGCAAAAAAGCCTGATGGTTAAAATGGCCATCGGAGCTTTCTTGCGCAAGAAAGCATCTACACTGGCACGGATGCTCTTGCGCAAAAGCACATCTCTTGCGCAAAGGCACATGCCAGTGTAGACGCTTTCTTGCGCAAATACTTTAACCCAAGAACTCTTGCGTTAAAGAGTATTTGCACAAGATCATGCCAATGTAGATGTAGCCTTTGTGCCTATCTTTTAACCAGTTATCAATCCATGAGAAGATCTTCCCTCTTATCCCATGACAACTTTACTTAAGAGCCTTTGGTGTGGGACTTTGTCAAAAGCTTTCTGGAAGTCTAAATACAGTATAGCCACTGGATCCCTCTTGTCCACATACTTGTGACCCTCCCCTCTCTTCCCCACCCCCGCCACAAAGAACTCTAGTAGATTAAACAAAAAACAGCACTATGTAGCACTTTAAGTGCTACATAGTCCTGTTTTTTGTTTCAGCTACACCAGACTAACACGGCTACATTTCTATCACCATTCTAGTAGATTAGTAAGGGATGATTTCCCCTTATAGAAACCTTGTTGACTTTTCCCCCAACAAATTATGTTCATCTACGTGTCTGACAAATTTGTTCTTTACTATGGTGTCAACTATAGTAATTTGCCTGTTATTGACATTAAATTTACTGCCCTGTAATTGCCAGGATCACATCTAGAGTTCTTTTTAAAGATTGACATCACATTAGCTATCTTCCAATCATTTGGTACAGAAGATCATTTAAAGGATAGGTGAAAAACCACAGTTGGTAGTTCTGCTATTTCACATTTGCGCTCTTTCAGAACTCTTGGGTGAATGCCATCTGGTTCTGGTAACTTGTTTCAGTTTAGTCTATCAATTTGTTCCAAAATCTCCTCTAATGACACCTCAATCTGCCCTGGTCTACACTAGGGAATTATTTCAAAATAACAAGCAGACCATCCACACTACCAAGTCTGTTATTTCAAAATAATAAGCCGGATATTTCAAAATAATAACTCCTGCTTTCCATGAGGAATAATGCTTATTTTGAAATAGTGGTAGTGTGGATGCTCCATTGTGTTTTTTTGAAAACTACTTCCCAGAGTCATTCAAAGTAATTACTCCCCACTGCTTCCTGGGCCTCTAAGTTGAGGTAGTGCATCCATTAAAAATATGTGTCCCGGATTGAAGTGTCATTAGAGGAGGTTTTGGAACAAATAGAAAAACTTAATGTTAACAAATCTCCGGGACTGGATGGCATTCATCCAAGGGTTCTAAAAGAACACAAATGGGAAATTGCTGAGCTATTATCTGTGGTTTGTAACCTATCCTTTACATCAGCTTCCGTACCTAATGACTGGAAGGTAGCCAACGTGACACCAATATTTAAAAAGGGCTCTAGAGGCGATCCTGGCAATTACAGACCGGTAAGTCTAACGTCAGTACCGGGCAAATTAGTCGAAACAATAGTAAAGAATAAAATTGTGAAGCATGTAGAAGAACATAATTTGTTGGACAAAAGTCAACATGGTTTCTGTAAAGGGAAATCCTGTCTTACTAATCTATTAGAGTTCTTTGAAGGAGTTAACAAACATGCGGACAAGGGGGATCCAGTAGATATAGTATACGTAGATTTTCAGAAAGCCTTTGACAAGGTCCCTCAACAAAGACTCTTGTGTAAATTACATGGCCATGGGATAAGAGGGAAGGTCCTTTCTTGGATTGAGAACTGGTTAAAAGACAGGAAACAAAGGGTAGGAATAAATGGTAAATTTTCAGATTGGAGAGGGGTAACTAGTGGTGTCCCCTAAGGGTCAGTCCTGGGACCAATCCTTTTCAACTTATTCATAAATGATCTGGAGAAAGGGGTAAGCAGTGAGGTAGTAAAGTTTGCAGATGATACCAAACTGTTTAGGATAGTCAAGACAGAAGCAGACTGTGAGGGACTCAAAGAAGATCTCACCAAACTGAGTGACTGGGTAACAAAATGGCAAATGAAATTTAATGTGGATAAGTGTAAAGTAATGCACATCGGGAAAAATAACCCCAACTATACGTACAGTATGATGGGGGCTAATTTGGCTACAACAAATCAGGAAAGAGACCTTGGAGTTATCGTGGACAGTTCTCTGAAAACTTCCACACAGTGTGCTGCGGTGGTCAAAAAGGCAAATAGGATGCCAGGAATTATTAAGAAAGGGATAGAAAATAAGACCCAGAATATCTTAATGCCCCTGTATAAAACTATGGTACGCCCACATCTTGAATACTGTGTACAGATGTGGTCTCCTCACCTCAAAAAAGATATTTTGGCCTTGGAAAGGGTTCAGAAAAGGGCAACTAAAATGATTAGGGGTTTGGAACGGGTCCCATATGAGGAGAGGTTAAAGCGACTGGGACTTTTCAGTTTAGAAAAGAGGAGACTGAGGGGGGATATGATAGAGCTCTATAAAATCATAAGTGGTGTGGAGAGGGCCGATAAAGAAAAGTTATTTATTAGTTCCCTAAATAGAAGAACTAGAGGACATCAAATGAAATTAATGGGTAGCAGGTTTAAAACTAATAAAAGAAAGTTCTTCTTCACACAGCGTGTAGTCAACCTGTGGAACTCCTTGCCAGAGGAGGCTGTGAAGGCTAGGACTATAATAGAGTTTAAAGAGAAGCTAGATAATTTCATGGAGGTTAGGTCCATAAAAGGCTATTAGCCAGGGGATAAAATGGTGTCGTTGGCCTCTTTGTCAGAGGCTGGAGAGGGATGGCAGGAGACAAATCGCTTGATCATTGTCTTCAGTCCATCCTCTCTGGGGCACCTGGTGCTGGCCACTGTCGGCACACAGGGTACTGGGCTAGATGGACCTTTGGTCTAACTCAGTACGGCCGTTCTTATGTTCTTATATGTTCTTATGTTCTTATGTATACACAGCAACATTATTTTGGAATAACTGATGTTATTTTGAGATAACAAAATGCATGTCTACACAGCAAGCTGTTATTTTGAAATAATTTCAATATGGAGGACTTCTTACTCCAACTCCTGTAACCCTCATTTCACAAGAAGTAAGGAAGTCAAAGGAAGAATGTTCTTTCTTCAATTTCCTGCTTTGCAGACAGCACAAAAAGCTGAATTAAGCTATTTAAACTTCAGCTATGCAATTGACGTAGCTGAAGTCCTGTATCTTAATTCGACTTTTGCCCTGCAGTGTAGATGTGCCATATGGGAGCCTGCCTTGGGCTAATTTCAACATTACCCTGTAGTGTGGACAAACTATTTTGATTTTGTTATTTTGGGAGTTATTTCTTCAAAATAAACTATTTGGGAATAATTTCCTAGTGTAGACATGCCCTTTGGGATTATTCCTCAGATTTGTCACCTAAAAGAATGGCTCGTGTTTGGAAATCTCTCTAACATTCTCAGCTGTGAGACTGATGTAAAAAATTCATTTAGTTTCTCCACAATGACCTTATTGTCCTTGAGTGCTCCTTTAGCATCTCAATCATCCAATGGTCCCACTGGTTTGTTAAGCAATAGGTTTAAATTATAGTAAAGTCTGTTTGGATTGGACATTAGGAAAATCTTATCTGTCATGGTGGTTAAGCACGGGAATAAATTGCATAGGCAAGTAACAGAATCTCCTCATTGTAGCTTTTAAGAGCAAATTAGACAGTCAGGGATGGTCTACTTGAGATAATACTTAGCCCTATCTTGAGTAAAGAGAATTGGACTAGAAGACCTGTCAAGGTCCCTTTCAGTCCTATGTTTCTGTAACAGTCATGCCAAATGGTTATTATTAGATATAAGTCTAATTTTTGTGATTTCCTGCTATGTAGACGTAATGTTCTGCAGAACAATTATCTCAGGGGACTGGGAGTTCTAGTTGTAACTTGTGCTTTATAATGAACAGTTATCCATTTATTCTCCCTATATGTCCCCAACTCAGTCCCACTGGTTGACCAAACTAGGCTCAAATTCCACCTTTGGACAAGCACATAGCTCCCATCAACTTCATTGGGATCTATGTTTGTGTAAGGGAAGCAGAATTCAGCTCTTTGTTTCACTGTACACTGTTCATTGATTATGGGATGAGTTGCCACTTGGTAGCTGGCATTATTTCAGTAACAAAGATCAAGTCAGTGGTCTGTTAATGGCACCTTCTTTAACTATAAAAACAGACTCAAAATGTCTGATCCATATTTCTGCTGAATATCCTTCATGGAAGATGAGATACTATAATTCCCCACCACCACCCTAACTTGAATGTCAGTTCTGCCTGCCAGATTAGCAACTACTTGCGGTCAGCATTGTAGTTCCAGTAGTTAATTGCCTCACACAACTCTTTTTTTAAACACAGCATGACTTCTCAGCATGCTTCTTTCTTCAAAGAATAGCCTCATTAGAGATGGTCTGGATACAGACTACTCTGAGAAGGACAATCTCATTAATAACTTTCCCTCCTGAAAGATAGATATTTATTTTCTAAGACACTTTATTGTTTTTATATTCCTGTTTCTACTACAGTGTTTGACAGGGTTTCCTGAACTCCAGCATACAAATCCCATTTTAAATTAAAATATATAAATAAATAAAAATGTTTATTTCTCAATTTTTTACATCATGACATTATGAATATAAGTTGAATATTATTTC
This sequence comes from Pelodiscus sinensis, assembly GCF_049634645.1. Classification (NCBI taxonomy): domain Eukaryota; kingdom Metazoa; phylum Chordata; order Testudines; family Trionychidae; genus Pelodiscus; species Pelodiscus sinensis. Next base: position 17,607,224 of record NC_134718.1, read on the forward strand.
TCAGTTAAAGCACAGCACATCTCCAAATGAGAACTGCAAATCTGTAAGCCTAATAATAAGTTTGTAAATATACCAAATAGCCATGAAGAGGTAGATTTTGAGATCTAAGCTACAAGTTGAAGAACTGTTCAAATACCACTAAATCCTTAATTCTACAAACATCGTTCATTTGAATTCCCTGCTATTTACTCTGAAAAGATTTTAAGAATAAGAACCTAAAAACTGTCTTGTCTGTATGAATATTAATGCATCTATGGCATTTTTCCTCACAGCTGGGATTTGTGCCAATTCTCTTAGCCAATATTTCTCCTCCTAGGATATTACCCTACAGGACAACCCAACTCAAATATAATGAACTTGAAACTGAAGGACAAATCCCTCACCAGCCATCATCTCTTTGCACCTAGGCCTTAACACTATAGTTTATGCATTCACATACACACCAGAGGCAGTCTCAAATCCTCACACACTCTTATGTTTCTTAACCAACTCACACAGAAATTTGACTGCCATTCATCAGCAAAACCCAAACAAGTCACAGCAGAAACCTTTCCTTTTTCACCTGCTACTATAATGTCACACATTCTGCAGCAAACATTCCCCCTGAGTTAAGGCCCTTGGAGTGTCACCATCCCATTTATGTTCATTCGGATGAGAATATCTTGATTGAACACATATTCATCACCCTGTGGGCAACAGAGACAGGTGCTTAGTGAAAACAAGTGATTTCTGTGACAAACAGCCAATCCTAACTGCATGGATTTTTTGCTACAGCTTTAATTTTTAGTCTAGCTGACATATTTATATATTCATTGTTTCCACTGTGTAGCCAACACATCTCCTTGTTATAGCTAGTACATTTCAGTCTCCCTAGAGTGGAGTCTTTTGGGATCTAAGCAATATACAGCCAAATTCAGTACGCATTTCTTGTGACAGAAAGTCAATGGCCAAACTCCTAATGCCTTAGTGAGCTCAGGAGTTCACCCAATGTGTTTGTTTGTTTGGGGTTTCTAGTTTTATATGTTATCAAGTTTTTGCAATTAAGCCTACTAAAGTGTGTGGGGGGGAAGAGGGGACATTTGCCCCAGGGAGTCATAGAGGCCTAGAATTGGCCACCACAAGGGCGGGCAGAGCCTTAGACCCCTTTGAATTATCATAGGAGTGGCGGAGCACTGCTCTGTGCAGTTTTGAGGGCTGGGAGGAGGGTGCACCATAGTATGGGTGGTGCCAGGGGCGGATATAGGGCAGGGTGAATGGGGCGGCCGCCCCGGGCCCCGCGCTTAAAAAAGCCTCGTGCATGCGCCGTAGCGCCACCACGCATGCGCATGGCGTCACGGCGCATGCGCCATGGCAAGGGGGGGGGGCCGCAGAGTTATGCTGCCCGGGGCCCCGCAAAATGGTCATCTGCCCCTGGGTGGCGCTAAGGGCTGGTTGCCCTTGGCTCCACCCATTCTGGGGTGCACAGAGCCAGGCTCTCTCCACACCTTGCCTCAGGGCCCAGCAAGGCTGTCGTCCCTGCTGTTTGCCATCCAGTATAAAGACATAATGACTTAGATATTTAAATTCCTCTTTTCCATTGATTTAAAAAAAAAGTAAGAAGCCTAACTACTTTTGAGGGTCTGGGTCAATGTTCCTTTAATTATCTGTAGCATTTGAATTAAATAAGAAAATACAGTGTGTGTCATTAATTGATTATGTCACATAGGTAACAAAATATCTGACTTTGTACAATTTACCTTCTTTTCTAAAGGCTAATTACTATAGGAGATCTGGATTTCCTTATTGTCTGAAGATCCCCAACAAAAATCAGTCCAGACACTTTACTACTTACAATGTGGCTCTGCAAATTTAAAAATGATGGTGGAATGTGAGCTACTTATTACTCACATGGGTGGCCATTTTTCAGTCAATAGCTAGACTCATATCTGTGCCTAGACTTAACTGTGGTAGTTGTTCAAGGTATTTTTATCCAATCACCAAAACGAAAGTTGCCTAACTGCTCTCCGTCCTCAATTTGTGGACTGTACCACTCCAGCTGAAAACACCATCATTAGAACTACATTATGTTTGAGGTGGAAAATGAAGATAACAAATCTGAAAAATTCCTTTCCCCTTAAGCAGATTACTGTAAAAATCAGCAAGGAATCCTGTGGCACCTTATAGACTAACAGATGTATTGGAGCATAAGAATAAGCTCCAATAGATCTGTTAGTCTATAAGGTGCCACAGGACCCTTGTCGCTTTTGCAGATCCAGACTAACACGGCTAACCCGCTGATACTTGTAAAAATCAGGTTATTTATTGAGCAACTGTTGTTCTACAAATGTGTTTCCTAGTCATTAATCCATTTAGAGTAGAAAAAGTCAAGCTATCCCCAAAGTGGATGTAGCCAGACAGGAACCCCCACCTGTAACATCCATCTTGCTTGCCTGGAACATACAGGGCACACACAGAGCAGTAAAATCAGCATAGTCTTTGAAGCCTTGACAGGAGGCCCAGATATGCTAGCTCACAGTGACCCTGGATGGCTGTAAACAGAGATACGCCAATTGTTGACCTCGAGGCTGCGAGAACTGCCTTGGCTGGCACCTATATTGATACGAACACACACTCGTCCGGGGGGGGAATCTCCCACCCAGTAAAGAATGTCCAGGACTCACAATTTAGCTATCTCTCTTGCAAGTGATAGAAATGTAGCCGTGTTAGTCTGGGGTAGTTGAAGCAAAATGCAGGACAATGTAGCACTTTAAAGACTAACAAGATGGTTTATTAGATGATGAGCTTTCGTGGGCCAGACCCACTTCCTCAGATCAAATAGTGGAAGAAAGTAGTCACAACCATATATACCAAAGGATACAATTAAAAAAATGAACAAATATGAAAAGGACAAATCACATTGCAGAACAGAAGGGGGATGCGGGGGGGGGGGAGGGGGAGGAAGGAAGGTAAGTGTCTGTGAATTGATGATATTAAAGGTAGGGAGAGTGGGATGTTTGTGAGTTAATGGTATTACAGGTGATAATTGGGGAAACTGTCTTGGTAATGGGTGAGAGAGTTCAAATTCTTGTTAAGTCCTTGTTGGCAAGTGTCGAATTTTAACATGAATGACAGTTCAGAGGATTCCCTTTCAAGTGCAGATGTAAAAGGTCTTTGTAGCAGAATGCAGGTGGCTAAGTCATTTAGAGAGTGTCCTTTCTGGTTAAAGTGGCAAGAAACTGTTTTCTCTTTGTGATCTTGTCTGATATCTGTTTTGTGGGCATTAATCCTTTGGCGAAGTGTCTGAGATGTTTGTCCAATGTACATAGCAGACGGACACTTTCGGCCACTATGGGTATAAAGATGGATCCAGCAGCACACTCACTCTGAGCATCAATCTACCATCTATCTGCTGGTTGGGTTAGGTGATTGGCCTCCGAAGTTTCCACAGGGACGCCCACCTCGTATTCGTCTTTCCTAGGAATTGAGGGACCAGCCCTGGCCTGATACACTGGAGTTGAGAGGCCCAGAAGGGGGTAAATATTATACCTGGATGTGTCTTTTGTCTTAAGTGTACACATAGACTTAGAGCTCTTTAAAGATTAAGCTGTCACTTGGTACCATTATTTCTATTTTCTATCTTTATTTTCTTTGTAATCATTTTTAAGACCTATATTTGCTAGCAGTTAAGAAATAGAGCAATAGCCATTGTAACCATATGATTTATAAGCTTCTTTAATAAACCTGTAAGGGTGCGTCTAGACTGGCAAAATTTTGTGCAAAAGTGGTCACTTTTGCGCAAAAACTTGCCGGCTGTCTACACTGGCCGCTTGAATTTGTGCCAGAGCACTGACGTTCTAATGTAAGAATTCAGTGCTTCTTGCACAAATACTTTGATGCTCCCGCTCAAGGATAAGCCCTCTTGCGCAAGAATGCTTGCGCAAGAAGGCCAGTGTAGACAGGCACCTTAATCTTTTGCGCAAGAAAGCCCGATGGCTAAAATGGCCATCAGAGCTTTCTTGCGCAAAAACGTGTCTATACTGGGCACGGATGCTTTTGCGCAAAAGCATCCATGCCAATCTAGACGCTCTTTTGCGGAAATACTATTAACAGAAAAACTTTTCCGTTAAAAGTATTTCCGCAAAATCATGCCAGTCTAGACGCAGCCTAACTGTTATGCTTTAACCTGACTCCTTCAGTTGCTGTTACAGAACCAAGCACAATTTAAAAGAACTCCAGCCAGTCATAGGGGCAGACGCAGGCAGAGCTGGGCGTTTGGATTGTGTCGCCTCCAGGGGGCAGATCCGTAGGGGCATCCGTCAGCCTTCCGTAGGCTGCCCGCTACGGAGAGACCCCGGTCCTAGCAGCTAAAGACATGGACGTAAAACGTCTCAGGGTGCCCGTCGGCCTTCCCTAGGCTGCCCGCTACGGAGAGACCCCGGTCCTAGAGGCTAAAGACATGGATGTAAAACGTCTCGGGGTGCCCGTCGGCCTTCCCTAGGCTGCCCGCTACGGAGAGACCCCGGTCCTAGAGGCTAAAGACATGGATGTAAAACGTCTCGGAGTGCCCGTCGGCCTTCCCTAGGCTGCCCGCTACGGAGAGACCCCGGTCCTAGAGGCTAAAGACATGGATGTAAAACGTCTCGGGGTGCCCGTCGGCCTTCCCTAGGCCGCCTGCTGCAACAGGAACTCGTGTCCTAGCAGTTGAAGACTCGGGTGTATAAGACACACACACGCACTGCCTTGACCATCAGCTGATAGTGGAACATTTCAAATGTTATCCAAGTCTGCCACAGTAGCTTTACCAAGTGTTTCTGAACCTTTTTGAACCAGAAATCAGCTTGCTGCCTTCCTCAACTGTCAGAAAGATCTCTGGTATTGGCACCGGTCCACAGGAATGTTGGCCTAGTCCAAAAGCTTTATGATAACAATGGCAGTTTTAGCCCAATAACTGCTAAAACCCAGCTGCACTACAACTGACTAGATACAACTATTTTTAAAATGTAAATGCAGAACTTCTTAAAAGAAAGACAGACAGACACAGATACACACGCCCACTCTTCTGTACTCCTGATCAGTGGGGCCAACAGCCTCACCAGACCCCTGGACAAGGTGGAGGGGACTGCTCTGCACCCCCAGAAGGGGTGGGACCTCAGGCATATGGGGTGGGGATAGAGTTAGGCAGCCCTTAGTGTGACCAGAAAGTGCTGCACCTCCCCAGACATCGCACAATGTTTCCCATAGCTACATTTACATTGGCAAGATTTTGCGCAAATACTTTAACGCAAGAGTTTTTGCGTTAGAGTATTTGCGCAAAAGAGCATCTACACTGGCATGTGCCTTTGCGCAAGAGATGTGCTTTTGCACAAGAGCATCCATGCCAGTGTAGACGCTCTCTTACACAAGAAAGCTCCAATGGCCATTTTAACCATCAGGCTTTCTTGCACAAGAAATTCATGTTGCCTGTCTACACTGGCCTCTTGTGCAAGAACAGTTGAGCAAGAGGGCTCATTCCTGAGTGGGAGCATCATAGTTCTTGTGCAAGAAGCCCTGATTTCACACATTAGAACATCAGTGTTCTTGTGCAAGAACTCCCCGCCTGTGTAGACAGGCAGCAAGTTTTTGCGCAAAAGCACCTGCTTTTTCACAAAATCATGCCAATGCAGACACAGCCATACTGTGTGGCGTGGCACTCCAGCAACAATTTAAAAGGCCCGGGGCTCTGGCCACTGCTGTTGCCACAGTAGTGGCAGCCACAGCTGGAGATCTGGGCCCTTTTGTATCGCTGGACCCAACGGCAATTTCCCCCAATTCTGCCCTCCTCCCCTTCAGCATCACCAGGCCTGTTCCTGATGGTCTTTGCTGTTCAAAATAGTTCTGTGGCCAGGCACACTTCTTTTACAGCATGGTTTTGTGGAGGTAATGTCATTAAGGAAAACAGTATTTTTTAGCTGTGCTATCTATACATTAAAAGCAATCAAAGTTCATGCAACTCTTACATTGGTTCTCCTGTCAAGTTTTGGTTACTATTTGTCATTAAGAATTAAGCTCCAAAAGCACAGGTGTAGTTTGCAGCATTTTGTGACGTGCATGCCATTGAGATTATAGATGTGTAACACGCTTTCATTTTGACTTTGGCAACCTTTGTCTTGTTAACTAATTTATGTTCAAAATTTGACTTCTTCAACTATAGTCAGATGGGGAAAGTCCTCCACATTCAAGTAACTATAAAAACTGACAGGTTTATATAACTGAGAAGTTAAAGCAAAAACAAAAAGAGTTTACATAAAGCCAGTCAAAAGAAGCATAAATTAATAAACCCAGAAATATGCTGACATAACCAAAGACTCCTTCAATGATGTAATAGGCAAAGTCATGTGGTGGTTGTTCCATAAGTAACTGCAGAAACTTTTTACAGGTTGGTACAGGAATTGATAGTAAAAATCTGGAAACATGTAAGCACTTCTTTTTAACTAGAAATGATAGTACCTCTGTGGCTGCAGAATGGGAGAAATATTTTTGGCCTAAACTGTTTTGGTGTGGGTTACTGGGTTCTTCTGCTTGTTGTGCAAACTTGTCTAATACTGGTGCCATTCACAATGGCTATGTCTAGACTGGCAAGTTTTTCCGCAAAATCATCTGCTTTTGCGGAAAAACTTGCCAGCTGTCTACACTGGCCGCTTGAATTTCCGCAAAAGCACTGACGATCTCATGTAAGATTGTCAGTGCTTTTGCGGAAAAACTATGCTGCTCCCGTTCAGGCAAAAGTCTTTTTCCAAAAGGCTTTTGCACAAAAGGGCCAGTGAAGACAGCAGAGATTTCTTTTCTACAAAAAAGCCCTGATCGTGAAAATGGCGATCGGGGCTTTTTTGCGGAAAAGTGTGTCTAGATTGGCCACGGACGCTTTTCCACAAAAAGTGCTTTTGCGGAAAAGCGTCCATGTCAATCTAGACGCTCTTTTCTGAAAATGCTTTTAACGGAAAACTTTTCCATTAAAAGCATTTCCGGAAAATCATGCCAGTGTAGACGTAGCCAATAGGTCATTTCTTACAAAATTCTCAGGATGCAAAACGTTAGTATGTATGCACTTTTACCCCATAGAGTTCAGGGGGCATATTCACAAGTAAAGTTATGTATACATATCCCTGAGTATCATAAGATCAAGACCTCAGAAAGAGAAAGTTGCTGTTAATCAGACAGCATGAAAAACATGAAATTATGTCATGTTTTCTACTGTATTTCTCCAGTATTCCACTAAACAATGTCTAAATGAAACTTCATTTTTCAGATTTTCTTTTAATTGACTGTAAAATATCTATGCAACTCCATACATTCAAAAAGATTCTTTTATTCTATATCACATCATTTATTTTCAAGACTCAGGGATGGTCCATTGTGATTTTTTTTTTATTCTTCATAAATGCATGTAATTATATTCCCAAATTTTAATTTAGATGAAAATAACCATGTACAAATAATAGTATGCAAAAAAGTTCTTGAGCAGTTGAATTTCTTTGGTATTTGTGATTTTTAGCTCACTTTGGGAGAAGCTTTGCTAATGAAGCTTTTGAAGCCCCAGTGGCAATGTCTGATTGTAATTGCTGAAAGGTGCCTCTCTTAGAGGTTTATTTGCACTAATCAACACCATGTTGTGCCTCAAAGCTAAAGTTCTCTTAGATGCATTGCTCCTACTGGGTTATTCTGCAAAAACTAAACAGCTTCTTCTGTTTACTTTTGTTCTGGCCCCATATCTATTTTTAATGGAATCCTTTGAAGCTATTCTCTAAACTTGTTGCACAGCAGAAGGTTTATAATTTTTTAAACACATTCCTCCCACGTTCACCCTTTTCTCCTCCTCAGCCCCCCACTAAACAAACCTTTAGCAAAAGCATTAATGTAAAATATCCAACATCTTACAACAGCTTTGAATAACCACATGGCGCTTAGGTACTGAATCCATTAAAATGACAGATTGGATACAGAGGTCATTTCTAGTAACAATCAATGTATATTTTCATGGTAGTGGCAATTTGGAAACATTGCATCCACAATGCTGAAGTGTGCGACAGTATTGGCAGGTGATTTTTGTTAAATAGTTATAGGGGGCTTTGAACAACACATTCGTGGCCTGGGTTTTGCTATTATAGTTCCTCAGTATGGTGGAAAGGGGTCATGAGTTTAATTCTCAGAGTTTGTTATCAAGGGGAAAAAGACAAGTTTCCCATTTATTGTTCACATTAATCTTTGATCCATTAGCCGCCAAAATTCCATTAGATAGTTTTCAAGGAAATTAATCCTGAGGATTTTGAAAGCAAGTCAACAATTGATGTGAGATACTGAGTTACTGAGCAGCTGTCTGTTCTTCTGATCACTTTGCCATTGCCATCTATGTTGTGCTTTGCTCCTCTGCTCAGGCCTGTGCTCATTATAGAAATTCCCCCATTTTCCCAAGTTTCCCTCTCCTCCATAGTCAGCTGCTTGTCTCATTCAATATACAGCTTAGGAAGGAAGGTGGAAGTGGTCAGAGGGAATCTGGCTCTTTAACACCAATCTTTGAGTGGTTCCTAAATCAATTTTTACAGACCCTGCTTGGTATAATGGGAGCTTTTTCTGCATGTGTCTTAGTACTCATGGATTTGCAGGGTGTTTGTCATACTACCATTGTTGCCAGCTGAAAAAAAAATTTGTCTGAGGCTTCGAGAAAGTTTGGAAAAGTACAAAATGTCCTCCTCACAAATCCTGATTATATGTACTGGAGAAAGGTAGCTGCTCCCATTTCCTCCTCACATGCACACTGTCAACAGATTTTGAGAAGATGAACTTGGTAGCTGTGCAGTGCTGGAGAAGGGGGCTTGGGCCCTTGATCAGAACTGTCTAGGGTAATGGTAGAGCCTTTTCTCTGCAGCCTGGCAGGGAGACAGCTATGGCAAGTATGAGAGAGTGGTACTGTGAGGCATGCTTGGCTCCCCATTTTTTTAAGTCCTTCTAGTTCCCCTATCCTGCTGTGTTGCCCTGTGCTGGATGTTGCAGAAAGGGGAGATCTGAATGAGAGCAGAAAGCATTCCATAAGCAATTTTGGAAATACATCCTAAATAAAGTGAGTTGGAAGCAAGCAGTTCATTCAATATAATAAAGCCACCAAGCATAACTGGCACTACTGCTTGAAAGCCTTAGACCTAAACAAATAGGGAGACTGAATTATGACTTTCCTTCCAGACAGGGTGAACCCTCCAGGACAGAGCTGAGATCACTGACTAGACAGAGCCGAAGACTCTGAGCAGTGATGATTCCAGAGTGCAGAGATATAAAGAGAGAGCTTATAAAATATTTTAAAGCAACATTAACACTGTCATGAGCACAGGAAAAAATACAGACCTAGATTTATATGGGAAGGTTTCACTTTTGTGATTGCAGAAGTTTCACCTTTGGGAAAAAGAAGTCTCTGCGCTGAGGTTTTAAAAAACAAGGTCTTTTATTGAATGTGTCTACGTGGTTAGGTAAGGCACTGGGACCCAAACTGCTTGGGGTTCTATTCCCAGGGAACATGCACTGAGTGTGGGAGTTGGACAAGTCATTTAACCTGTGAATGTTTCAGTATCTCTATCTGTACAATTCAAATAACGCCACCTCACAGTGTGTTCTGAACATTAATATTTGTAAATGCTTGTAACATGTTCCATGCCTGCTAGAGACTCTCTGAGACCTAGGGAGATGCTAAGGTGTCTGAAAACATGTGAAGTCAAGTCTGTTGCTTAGAAATGCAGTTCCATATCAGCCACACAACATCCAACAAAGAATTCAATCAGCTTTATTATAGGTAAAAACTCACATACAGTTTTAAGATTGTTTTAAAAACTATTGTTTAGTAACCTTGCTGTCTGCATTTTCAGAAAAACAGAGCACTTTGCCATCATTTTCCTTGGTACATGTGTAGTTAGCTTTGGTCATGGGACTATGGGCTTCTCCTTGCTACAATTTTATATTGGCCTGTCAAAAGTTTTTGATACAATACCACAGAGGCCAATTAAGACTCAAATTATTACTTAACAACTTGAAGCTGCCTAAAGCTAATAGATATATGTAATTCCCCAGGCTTATTAAACTTTGCAGGAATAAAGGTAGGGGCTGTTGATGAAAGCAAACAGAATACGAGCAGTATGTAATAGGTAGTGCTGGAGACACAAGCCTGCTTCCCATCAGCAGCCTTTGGAGGATCCTGCTGTCTATCATAATGGAAAATTTCCAAGAACAGACAGCTATAGGGCTACATAATCTGATTGTTTCTAAAGCACGAGGGGTTGTGGGGGATCAGTGTTGCCAACTCTCTTGTCTTAATCACATCTCATACTTTTGGGAGGATTTCAAAGCCCAAATTCTAAAATCAGTTTATTACCCAAGAACTTGAAAAGTTGAATGCTACAGATTCAAAGACCAGGAAGCAAATAAAAAGCACAAATTCATCCACACCTAAACATCCTGCAATATTAGCATGTGGTTGGACAAAGAGGAGGTATCTGGACTGTGACATTCCCCAAGGTACCGTCTGGATGGCTGAACAGCTGTGTCCCCTAACCTCTCCAGTTGGGGCACCTTTTGCACTGCTTTGCTGTGCGAGCAACCACACATGGTCTGTTCACACACAGCCTGTAGCATGCAAAATAACTTTCAGCTGAATTACATGAGTGCTTTTAGTCAGCCACTCCTGACTTATATTACAGAATGACACTAACATATTCCCAGTTCCTAGCTAGTCTCCAGAAATGAGCGTTTTGTAATTCCTAACTCTTTCTTTCTGAACAATTAAAGCTGAGAGGGAGTCTGTCACTTCATGCACAGACCCTGTTATCTCAAATGGAGGTTCCCAAATAGGTCAGTGCTAAACACCCTGGCTTAAAAGAAACAATAAAACTAGTTCATTAATTAAAAATAGATTTTTAAGTGATTACACGTAATGATGGATAGTGTCAGAATTGGTTACAAAGAAATAGAAGCTAAATCACAAATGAATACGTAATTTAAGCTAAGTGTACTTAAACCAAATGGCTTTCTCTCATACTATGTTCATAACAGTCTGGCAGAATTCCTTCAGTCAGGAGAACTCTCTCAGTTCAGTGATGCTTCCTGGTTCAGTGGTTCTTTTCAATGTTGTTGATGCTGTGAGCAGAGATGAGGGATGACACATGTTAAATGGCCTCTGTTCCTTATTTTTGTCTTTTTCTCCTCTGCGAGAGTCATCTGAAGCAGGAGGTCAGGTGACAAAGTCTGTTCCTTTGCCACAATGTCATTTTTTTCCCCTCACACCCTTCTTCCTGCCAAAGTATCATCACTTAACCAATAATAATTTATTTGATTATGTTGACACCTGAGATGTTGGCTAACTTTTATCTCTGGGGAAACTTGTCTGAAACTGTTTCCCAAGACTTTGGATAATGCCATACACAGTATAATTTCATAACTTTACATACAATGTTGTCACACATATTTTACCAGGACAATAATGATCAGCAAATTATGAGTTTTCAAATGATACCTCACAAGGCATACTTTGTACCATATTTGTATCCTCATTTTGTAAAAAGGATGGACATGAGGGTACAAACTGTCACATGGACAAAGTAGCAAATTATGTTTTGTATAATGAGATACTGTAAAATATACCAGAAGTCATTAAACAGTGCTTTCAATAGAAAAGATTAGTCTAATAATGAAAATTACTTTGATAAATTGATCACTTGTCAGGTGCTGCTTTGAGGCTCCTGGATTCATATTCATTTTTCCACACCTTAACTTACAATTTACCCCCCCCCCTCCACACACACACACACACACACACACACACACACACACACACTGCTGCCTTTACTGACAGAGATATCATTGATATTATAAAAAGGCACTCCCTGTAGGCAGGAAGAAAAATTAACTCACTCAGACCTATAGTAGGGAAGGTTTTATAACACAAGCAGCACAGTAGCCTGCATACTATTTCTTTCAAACACTCTGAGGCAGAATGGAGCTGGGGAAGATTCTAGGCAGCCGCTCTACAGTGAAGCAGAGTGGGGAGTGGCTGGATTGTTATGGGACACAAAAAGCCACATCCATTGGGGAATATTAACTTAAAAAAACAGAGAGAGAGAGAGAGAGAATGAATTGTGGACACCATATATCAGCCTCAAAGACATCCCTGCCTCCTCACACTTTTTTCCATGTGAAATTGGAGGATAAACATAAGCCTATAGGGTTGACTACAGCAGCAATAGAAACACAGCAAAATAGTGTCTGTCAAACCCCAAAGGAACCCTTCATTAGGGTTCAACTCCCAGAAGTATATTGCAAATAATCGAACACAGCCAAATTCACAGCACCTCATTGCACTTCCGTTTTGTTTCAGCTATGTGGAAAAGACCAGACCAGTCCTTTTGTTCTCTGAACTAAGGGGCTACGTCTAGACTGGCTTGATTTTCTGCAAATGCTTTGAACGGAAAAGTTTTTCCGTTCAAAGCATTTGCAGAAAAGAGCGTCTAGATTGGCACGGACACTTTTCTGCAAAAGCACTTTTTGCGGAAAAGCGTCCGTGCCAATCTAGACGCGGTTTTGCGCAAGAAAGCCCCGATCGCCATTTTTGCCATCGGGGCTTTTTTGTGCAAAACAGTTTTTAGCTGTCTACACTGGCCCTTTTGCGCAAAAACATTTCCGGAAAAGGGCTTTTGCCCGAACGGGAACGTCAAAACATTTGCGCAAGAAGCACTGATTTCGGACAGTAGATCGTCAGTGCTTTTGCGCAAAATCAAGCGGCCAGTGTAGACAGCTGGCAAGTTTTTGCGCAAAAGCAATTGCTTTTGCAGAAAAACTTGCCAATCTAGACGCAGCCAGAAAGTTGAGAGTCTTTCCAATTTGCTTTGCTAGTGAAAACCATTTTCAACAGACTTGAGGGGAAGAAAGAGATGCAGATGTAAGTAGGGTCTGAATCACTGCTTCCAATGCAGCCAGCTGGAAGGGGACAGGAATCCTGGGTGTGGTTATGCTCATTCAGTTGTTTGGCCCTGTAACGTATTCAACTGTTATGTAAATACAGTTCATGCTGGAATGGGAAAAAAAATCCTGGGTGTGCTTATGTAAATCCAGTTCCACCAGTGCAATAGGCTTGATGGATGCTTGTTAGAATGGTATTTTTCCTGTTGTAACTAATTTGGCTGTTGTGGGATCACAAACCATGTTAACCTTAAATGTAGGAATTGTAAAATATGACACCAGTGCTTGCAGGAGAGACATCGTCATTGGTAAAGAATCTCGGATGGACAAGCCTTTCCCTTCCAGACTCAAGTGGCTTGGATGGGGGGAGGGGCAGAAGGAGCTTGAACTAGCAGGCTACATGCCCTCCAGGCATGAGCTGTAAGACTAATTCAACCTGTTTCTCTCCCTTCCCCTTCTCCTCCCATCTAATGATAGAACTAAAGCAGACTCCATGAGGAGTCCCTTTATTTTTTGCTGGCCTGCACTGTGGGCCAAGAGCTGAAATCTCTGAGAGCTGAAATCACTAGATTTGGCCCATATCCAAACCCATCAACAGCAGGTGGCCAGCAGGGCGGCTGACAGGCGGATGGTGGGAGTGGCTGGCAGGAGCAGCAGCGACTGGCCAACGGAGTGGGTGAGATGTCTCCTACCCCCACCCACCCAGGGGTGGGAGGTGAACTCTGAAAATCACCTCTGAGCTCTGGTCTGCCCTGACCAAGGGCAGCCTCTGTGAGTGGGGTATGGAGAAAGGTTGAGCACATGACTGGGATACTTACATTGCTGGACTTGTGAGCCTGAGAGGCAAAGCACGTTGCTCAATGCACTCGAGCTGGGCTGGTTACTCCTGGTTTGGTTATGAACTCTGTTTGTGGTGTTTTCCCAAGTTAATGCCACGTTACTTCCCTCCCTCTTTCATTAAAAGTTTCTTTTCTACGCTCAGACTCTGTGCTTGCGGGCAGGGAAGCATTCCCTCTCAGACGTGCCCAGGGGTGTGTGTGAATTTCCCAGGCTCCTGGGTGGGAGCTCGAGCCAGTTCTATGTGGGAGGAACCCCTAGATATTGAACCCGGCCCTGGCTGCTGCCAGTGCTACCTGGCAGAAGGGTGACACAAAAATTCCTGCCACCCTATTTTGGACATTCCAATCAGGAGAATGTCTACACTACTGAGTTTAGTTGAGGAAATTAATGTTGACATGTAGAAATTGCCAATTAAATAAATACAGTTTGCAAGCCTTGTTCACACTTGCTCCATCTGTCAACAGACTGTGTCCACCTATTTAGCTCTCCCATCACCAGTGAGTGTGTATCCCACAGTGCCTGGTGATACCACCTGTTGCTAGTGTTATGGGACAGTGGAACAGAGGGCAGGGCATCTCGGGACCATGCAAAATATCTCACCGGGCATCACTTGATTCAGGGGCTTTATTCAGAGACCCTGTACGCTCTTTTACCAACTGCTATTCTCTGCACTGCTGAATCTGCAGTGAGAAAGAATGGACCGTGCACTTCTCTTGCATGCTCCGCTAACTGCTGTTAGGACCCGGCCGTGGCAGCCGAGATCATCTCGAAGTTATTGACAGAGGAAGAAGATTCAGAGGAGCTTGACAGTGCTCGTAGTTAGGCCCGCCAATGGGGGAGAGGGCCCAGTGATTCAAAGAGGCCCGGGGCTCTCAGCTGCTGCCCCTATCACAGTAGCAGCATCAACAGCCAGAAGGCCGGGCCCCTTTGAATTGCAGCTGGTGCACCACGGCGCTTCCCCGGCTGCTCCACGTGACTCTGCGGACCTGTCACAACTCATGGGTAGCGTGAATGGTTGGCATGAGTGACCTAACAGTAAGTGAGCTGAAGGGAGGCCATGCTAAGGTCTGAGCAAGAGCCCCAAAGGATTATGGACTTGTTAAAGGTATATTTGGGCTACTGTGGGTTTTTCCTTTTGTTCTGTGATGCGGAACCGAATGCACCTTGTGCTACAGCCTGATCAACTGGGCCACCATGCCCTTTTGTGACGGCCTGGAAGGAGGAAGGGGTGCGCCATAGTCCGGGCGGCGTTGAGAGTTGGCCATCCCTACCAGGCACCTTTCTGCAGATGCAGAGCTCCTCTCCCCCCTCCATCTTGCCCCAGGCCCACAGTGGCTGTCAGCCTTACTGTCCACGATGGCCCTGTGCACTGGGGCTGCCAAGATGCACAATGCATAGAAAGGAATCTGTTGACGTGCATTCCTATATTGTAACATTTCATTACAAACCCATTTTCCAACATTTTCATTCACTGTGTCACTGACCTTTGCAAGGAACCCATCTTGGCAAGTGTCATGATCATGCTGAGTGGGGAGGAGGCTGATGGGTGTGCATATGGACAAAAGAAATTCCAGACGGGGTTTGAAAATTCCTGTTGCAAGGACATAGCTCTAATTATGCCACACTTCTCTACCAGTGCGTAATCCTCTGGCAGACACCTCCCTGCGCAGGGTAAACAAAGAAACCAAGGCACAGCTTTCACCCGGCTCCAGATGCAGCTCACCCATGTTCCACTTTGGTTCCTGCCCAAGCGATTGATGAATGGAAGGGGCTAGTGCCCTACACTGGGAGAGGGGCAAAGCAGCATGCCATGGAATCTGAGCCAGAAAAATTGACAAATACCTCTCCAAGAGCTTTAATAGCCTCTCTCTGCGGGACTCCATTGAAATCACAGCAAGCAGCAACATGGTGGTCAGTCACATCGAGTAGCCTCAAGGGTATGTGCAGCTAAAAGTACCACAGCCAGCTTCCCACTTGGCAGTCCTGCACTGCTGCTTACCCTGCATCTTATCCCCTGCTTCCCGGTCCCTGGAAATTCGCTGTTCAGACTGGCTGGGTCTGTCAGCAGTGGAGAAAAGTTCCTGGCTGCCAGACACATTTAATGACGTGCTGGGAGACCCTCATCCTCATCTACCTGTGAAGTATCCACCGGGCTCTTGCCAGTAGAGATGGGGTCACTACCAAGGACAGTGTCCACCTTATAGAAATGGCAGGTCTTCGGGAAGCACCGGTGCGTTGTTTCACTTTGTGGGCCTTGTGGTAGGCTTGTCTGACTGCAGCATGTCCCACTCCTACCCCTTTTCACACAAGGATCAAGAAATGTGCCCGTACGCATCCCAGTTTCTATAGTCACTCACAGACAGAACTGAACAGACTCCTCTCCCCATCCACTTATCAGATCCAGCAGTCTAAGTGCAATGGTCAGGCATGGCCACCATATGCTGAGCCCACACATTGAGGGGAGGATGTCCCAGATGCTCAGGCTGCAGGAAATGGGATTTAAATTTTATGGGGTGTGCAAGGGGGCAGGGTAGGTAGTTGGTCTCCTGGCTGAAGGGCAGCAGAGTTCAAACTGCTGACCAGAGGGGCTGATTGGGAATTGTGGGCCACTTCCCGGAGGCCATAATCAGTTACAAAATGCCACAAGGTGTCTTCACTGCATGTTTGTCAACAACGCGGGGAGGAGAAAAGACAGAAGTATCTCGTAGAACTGGAAGTTTTATGTAAATGAAAATGGCCATTTTTTGCAAGAAAATTCACAGTGCTGCATGCACGTTCATGCATTTTTGTTGACAACACATACTTTTCTTCAACAAAACTTGCCAGTGCAGAAAACCCCTAAGAAGGCAGTGGGGAGAAAAGGTGAGGACCAGTAGCACTCTTCTCACCCAACAAAACAAAACACCACAGGGATGGGTGTTTAGTCATGCAGAAGGATTCCTCCGTTTACTAACAGTAGTGATGTTTTTCTTCAAAGCACTGAAAATTACGTAAACATTCATGAATAAAGCCTCAGTTCTAAACACTCCGTGGGGCAGATTTTATACATAAAGAAACAGATACAGAAAGATGAAATCAAAAATACCCAAAGTGGCATACATTAGAAGTGGAAATGTACAGGAAAAGAGCCCAAAATATTTATTCCCTCTTTTTGTGTCTAAATTCTGGACCACACTTCCTTCCTTCCCTCATTAAAATAACTCTCAACCTGATGTTTCCATGAGAAATTTCCATTATAGATTTGAAGACTCTGGGTAGTCCTCTGCTGAGATCTTCAGTACAGGAAAACTCTAAGATGCCACCTTTTTTAAAAAAAAAATTATTTTTTTTTTTTTTACACGTTTGGGATGTTCGATTTTTACCTTTCTACCTCAAATTTAAAATTTTCCACTTAAGTTGAACACAAAATCAAACTTGCCCTCATGCTTGACATGGATCTACAAAAGGTCAAATAATTATTAATGAAAATGCCATTTTGTTTATATAAATTCTGTTTTTGACAGAGATGAAGTTAAGAAATTTTTACTCCTGGCATCTTATTAATACTGTTTCTCTGTAAAGTTCCTCGGGCAACTATAGAAATAATGACTTAAAACTTCAACAGAATAATTACTTACAATGTAGCCATTTTTAAGATGGAGTTAGGATGGGATTCAAAAATACAATTTGTTCAGGGCCTTGTTCTTTTTTTAGAAAAAGGAATGTGAAACATACACAATTACCCTAATGTATTTCAATGACATTTTGGTTTAAAGTCAGTCAATTCCTAGTACAATAAGGAAAATGGTGTCATTTAATTACAGAACGCAGCCATCCAAAGCATTTTTCTCACCATTTAATTTTGGAAACGTAAGTCTCAGATCTTACCCAGAACAATATTAGCAAAATTAGAATTGGTAAAAGAATTGGTCAAACATGTCATTTATAGGAAATTTGTATTTGTAGCTGGTGCACCAGGATGTCCTGATTATTCAAATAAATGGATGTATCGCAACACTGCACTGCAACTTTCTTCTTTAAGGCCACTTTTAATCTGAAAGGAAACTATACGAAAAATAACACAATTGTTATTTCTCATCAGATTTGCTCTCTGATCAGAATCTGGCCAGTTGGTTCCAAAGCAGAAAAGAATTATGCTGCTTTTTACTCTTACTAGCCCTGCAGAGCCAACACAGGCAAGAGGAAAGGATCTGGTTTCTCATCTAGTTAGTGCACCAACAGAACTGTTAGTCATTTTTGCCCCTATCTTGACCGTTTTTGCCTAAAAAACCCACCTCTCCATTGTTTTTCCTTTTCCTGAACTCTCTCTGTCCCCATTTTTGTTTTCACAATGTTGGTTCTCCCACATTCAAGAAGTGTGATTCCTGAAGGGCTCCTATGCCTGTCTCTGAATGGCATGCTTCGTGTGTTACATGCCTGGGGGAAGGCCAGGTTGCCCAGAAGCACGGATTTGAATTTCCCATGCTTCATTTGCATAATGGTGTCCGGGCACTTTTTCGAAATACCCTATTTTTAAAAATGCTGTCTAGACGGGGTTATTTTGAGAAAAACCCTTCTTCTGAAATAACTCTTACTCCTTAAAAAATGAGGCTTAAGGGTTATTTCGAAATTCAAATCCACACTTCATTTGCAATTTCGCTCAGCTGCATTTGCATTCCTCTCTTGTAAGAGGAACGCAGTGTAGACATTCGCCTGCTGTGCTCCGGATTGCATGATCTGAGGTAATCTGGGTCCAGGTATGGTAGAAACGGACAAGCAATTCGCAAAGGATGGGGAGGGATCCAGGACAGTGGTTGGTGCTCTGCCCTTGGGTGCACCCTCAAAAGTGGGGTGTACATCTGGGCAGCTGTTTGGAGGAGCCCTGATGTTGAGCAGAGGAGGACTGATGGGGCCCTTGCCTATTATTTTGTCTGCCCTATGACAGCCTTGGGATTGTCGGGGAGGGCCAGAGAAGAAATGCGAGAGAGGTTGTGACCAAAAATGCCATCATCAAGGAGCAGGCATATGACTGCCCAAGGACTGACTATGGAGATGCAAATCTGTCTTCTCATCAAAGAGTCCAGTTCCACCCACAGGCAGTCTCTGTATGGTATGCTGCACCTCTGCGGGGAGACCAGACACCTATAACCATTGCTGTGGGCATAGTGTGGGCAGCGAAGTCGGCAGAGTCCAGAGCTGCTTAGAGAGCATTTTGGTGACCGTGTGGCCTTTCTGCAATACCGCCATAAATTCCTGCCTGGCTTCTGGGGGAAGAAGGAACTTAGAGAGCACATACCAGGAGCTGAAGGTGTAGCAGCTAAGGAGTGCCTGTTAGGGTTGCCAGATACTTTCACAAAAACTCCCGAACATGGCGGGGAAAAAATTGGTTAAGCAAGAAAAAAAAATCAGCGTGCCTTTAAATCCCCGAGCTCTGCGCTCCCCCCGCCCCCGCCAGAGGCAGCAGGGGAAGAATGTCCCCATGGGCCTCTTGTCCAAGAGAAACAGAAAATACTGCACATACTGCACACTGTACTCTCCTTTTTTTTTTTTTTTTTTAAACCGGACAGGGCCACAAATACTGGACTGTCCAGGTGAAAACTGGAAACCCTAGTGCCTGTTGATTGGATACCCACAGCAGGAAGTCTCCAGCTGAATAAACCTTATGCCCAAAAAGGTTCAGCATCTTGGTCTCCTTATTCTTGGGCATGGGGCCCAGCTGTCTTTGGTGCTCTCTGTGGCTCATGGCATCAACCAGCAGTAACCCTGGCTGAGGATGAGTGAAGAGGTGTTTGTAACCTCTGTGGTGAGAAGCAGTGCCACTCCATCTTCTCAGCCCTGGGCACAATGGTTTGCCGTAACACAGTAGTGGTGGTCTGAATGGATTTAATAATAGGCAGATGCAACACTTGCTAGTCCCTCGGGCCAGGGTATGTCCCCTGTGGGGTCCGATTCCTCCACCACCTCGTCCTGGAAGATGAGGCTCTGGGTCAGATCCTGGAGTCAACAGAAGGGGGAGACAAACAGGCCCGCCACCACCTTGTCCAGGGATGACAATGATGATACCACAGGGAAAGCAGGAGCCTCCTGTCCTGTAGGTCTTCTCTCTACCTGCTGCAGTTGATCTGGGAGTGTTGTTAGGGGTTGTAGCCTATCAAGTTACTTGCCTAGCGTGCTAATAATATGGTTGTGTTAATTTAGGTTAACTAAGTAATAGCTAAGAGCTGAAATGCAATAAATCTGCTAAAGGCTGTGCCCTGCCTGCCTAGTGCCTCACACTAGAGCAACTGGGGGAAGGGTGGCATATCAGCCTGGCCAGAGGGCTACACTCGGGGGAGTGGGAGGCTGGCCTTGTAAAACCATTGCTCTCAGCATTCCCACAGGCCCTTTGTTAGCTTGTCTGCCCATTGCAGTTTGTGGAGGCCCACTGAATACTAGCACAGCAGCACTCAACTCCTTGGGGGGCTTTGCCATTGATCCACCTGGGTACAGGTCTGTGCCCTTTCTTAGCTGGGGCCAGGACATGTTGGTATATACGTCTAGCAAGAGCCCCAAATTAGTGGTCCTGATGCTCGTACCTGTCTGTGGACATATGCTGCTTGTCTTTCCCACAGCCAACCACAAGCCTGTTGGTGCCATGCACTGACTGGGCTGCGTGGCAGACCAGATGCCATTAGGTGTAGGAGCAGCATGGGTGCAGTACAGCCCAGCCGTAGGCTGTCTGGTGAGTCAGGTTCCCCTGCAGTGCAGTGGTTCCTGCTCTAGGGTATAACAAGATGGTGCAGCCTCTGAATGCACCTTCTAATGAGCGCCATGTCTGCATTAGGGCAGGATTGCACTTGAATGAAAGAACATACATAAGCTCACAGTCCAGGTCAAGTAACACAGGGGTTATATTTTATCTTTTGTCCCTGCTGTAACAGGCCCTTTGCAAGAGCAGCAGAAGCTGAGGTGAGCAGACTTCCGTGGTTGAGACATGGTCTCACCCAGATACCGGCCATAGCTTGTTTATAGTTTCCTGGAACTGAAAAAGGGGAACTTAGGTCTGGACCTTTCACCCACACAGGATGGTAGGAAAATTACTCTCAGACTCAGCAGATGTATTATTATATAAAAGTCCCAAACAATTGGTTCAGGTGGAGTTGAGTAATCAGGACACAGGTTACGATAGAGAACCACAAAGGCCCATGGCAACGAATTGACATACATGTTAAATAAGTTAAGAGCAATGATACATTGATCAATAGGAAAAGAAGGCTTCAGCATTAGAAACATCCCCTATTGAATATTCATCAAACATGTTCTCGTCAGCATCACTCGGTATAAAAGTGGGACCCCAGCTGACGGGTGATGGGGAGCAGATGTCATAGTCCTTGGAAGGGCCAGAATGATGGCCCCTGGTGATGGGGAAGATGAAGATAATGACCTAAGATTGTTCTAGAAGGAACGATGTAAGTATATAGCAAGGAAATATGGATGCACATTCTCTGTCTTATGAAATCGGGTGTTTGTGACTGTGCTAACCGTATTAATAAACTATATTTGTAAATATACAAAAGTTTCTATAGTGTGAATGTTGCAGCTGTGCACATCAGGGTTCTCAATCAGAGAATAATTGAATACTGGGCCTGATCCTGGTACAAAGAACCTGTCAACCCTTAAAGGCGAGTCATTAGAATTTAAACAAAACCTTAGATCAGGCTATAGGTGGGGACGGTGCAAGCACTTGCTCACAGTGGCCTACAGGTATCTCTGACACCAGAGGGGTACTGAGGAGGCAGGTGGTGGTACTCGCATGGAGGATGTGACAGAGTAGCCCTGGAAGGTGGCCCTTGCCCTTGGCTCTAGTCGTATGCCCATGGAGTCCAGAAGGGCTATTGCATAGACACCTGCCACTGGGGAGGCCAAGACGGCGCTGCTGAATCCGGGTGCGGGTGTCAGGAATGGTGCCAGGAGCTGGAGCAGTACAAGAGCTCCAGGAGGCAAAAGACTCGGCGTCAAGATTCAGACACGTATTCCGATGCTGACCAAAGGGGAGCCGAGGCCAATGGTGCCGGTGATCTGTGCTGAGGGGAGCATCTGGGCTGGCTCATGCTCAATGACTTTCCCCAGTGCTGCCCTGCCAGCAGCACTGAAGATGCCCCTGGTGCCGATGTTACAGGAGGGCGCATATGGTGTGCTGCAAACAGTGCCATGGGCACGGGCACCAATGCTGGAAGGATGTCTGTGGGCAGTGCCACAGAGGCTTGGGCAGAAGAAACAGGTGGTGGCACCAGGGCTGCTCTGGGAGGCAATGCCGGAGTCAACCCACGAGGTGATGCCACCAGTGGAGGGAAGGTGAGACTCATACAGAGATGGTGCCACAAACTCAGTGAGGTCCTGAGCGCCCTTGAAATTATCTGGTGTGGAGGGAAGATCCAAGTGCTCTTCTACCACTACTGGCTCTAGAGAGCCCACCAACCAGGACTCGACCACCCACCCAGGGTGCCAGAGCTTATGGTGCTGGGGTCTAGGTGTCCAGCCTGGGTGAGCTCACCATGGTACGAGCTGCCTCTGGGACATTGCTAAACCTCCTGAAGGAAGAATGGCCTGGGTCAGTCCTCTACTTCTTCAGCATTGGGAGTGTGACCAGTGCTCTGTGGACAAGTCTATCTTATGCAAAGGGGATAGGTGCTGGTGAGCCTGCCACTCGTGGTGTGGTGCCGAAGCCTCCCGCACCTTGTGGCGTAGAGGCTGCAGCCTGAGGCTGTGACCAAAGTGCTGACTCCACCAGGAGACATTTAAGCTGCTGGTCTTTCTCCCTTTTAGTTCTTTGCTTAAACCTCCTGCAAATGCTGCACTTATTTTGCAGATGACGTTCTCTCAGGTACTTCTGGCAGACAGCATGAGAGCGGCCTCTAGGCATATCATTCCCACACTTGGAATCACAGAACACTAGAACTGGAAGGGACCTCAAGAGGTCATCGAGTCCTGTCCCCTGCCCTCACGGCAGGACCAAGCACCATCTAGACCACCCCTGACAGGTGTCTATCTTACCTGCTCTTAAATATCTGAAGAGTTGGAGATTCCACAGCCTCCCTAGGCAATTTATTCCAGTGTTTAATGACCCTGACAACTAGGAAGTTTTTCCTAATGTCCAACCTAAACCTCTCCTGCAGCAGTTTAAGCCCATTGCTTCTTGTCCTATCCTCAGAGGCCAAGGAGAACAATTCCCCCCCCCCTCCTCGTGACACCCTTTTAGATACTTGAAAACTGTTAGCATGTCCCCTCTCAGTCTTCTCTTTTCTAAACTAAACAAGCCCGATTGTTTCAGTCTTCCCTCATAGGTCATGGTTTCTGCACCACCTCTCATCATCTTTGTTGCTCTTTTCTGGATCTTCTACATCTTTCCTGAAATGTGGTGGTCAGACCTGGACATAGCACTCAAACTGAGCACACTGTTTGAAGCCCTGGGGTTGCTGCATACCCCACAGAGTAACTAGCTAGAACACAAAGCTAATCTTCACTGCAAAGAACTATGAAGAACTATAACACTAAGGTCTAGCAGCTTGCAAAGCAAGAAGTCAGAAACTCCAATGATTATCACTGGAAAGAAGGAACTGAGCAGGCATCACATCTGCAGGAGTGTGTGTGTGTGTAATATATATACAGCGGTGTAGGCACCTCTCCGGAGGGTGCTACAGCTGACCCAACAGGTACTGCTAGGGCCGTGGTCACCAACTGGTCGATCGTGAGGGCTCGACCAGTCGATCGTGAGGCGTTCGGGGCCCCCCCATTTCTCCCCACACCCGAGAAACCCGACTACCTACCTCCAGCAAAAATGGAGGTAGTGTGGCTTCCTGTGGGGTGCACGGAAGTCCTGCAGCTGAGTGCCACTTCCGGGGGTTCCAGAAGTGTGCTGGCTGCTCCCCTCCCTCAGGTCTGTGGCGTGCCAGAGCTTGCGGGGCGGAGGGAGGTCCCCAGAGGAGGCGTGCGCCAGGGCTTCCCTCCTCCACAGGAAAGGGAGTTGGTCCCAGAGGAGGCGTGCGCACGCGGGGGGAGGGGGCAGTTGGCCCAGGAGGAGGCACGCGCGGGGGCTTCCCTCCTCTGCAGGGGGTGGGGAGGGGGTTCTGGGAGAGGGCTGGTGCAGGGGACTCCCTGTCCCCTACTGCAGAACCCTGTCTCTTCCCGCCGGCACACTGTCCCCTCTCTCCTGTTCCCCACTGGCACCCTGTCCCCTGGTGCAGAACCCTACCCCTCTCCCCTGTGCCCTGCTGCAGAACCCTGCCCCCACCCCAGCACCCACTAGCATCCTTCCCCAATACCATGTCCCCCCACTCCCACCAGCACAGTTGGGGCCACATTAGTGAGGCTTGGGGGGGGTTGGGAGGAGGGTTTTTTTTTTTTGCATCTCCCTTGTGGGGCCCCAACTGACTTTTCTGTGGGTCAGTGACCCCTAACTCAAAACAGGTTCCCTGCCCTTCTCAGAAATAAAGACAAATTGCAGAAACTTCGTGTGCTTGACTTAGTATTTTATTTAAAAATGAAGCCTGGCCAACAAACACCCAATTGGGGCCAAGCCCCCATCTGGCCACAGCATTAGGACACTCCTGCACCCCCTCAGAGCCTAGATCCGAGCCTATCATACACTGGAACCCCCTGCCCTGAGCCCTTCACATACCCCAACCCAAATTCCTGCACCCGCATAGCCACAAGCCTGTGCCTTGCATAGTACTGCAACCCTCCATCTGACCCAACACTCCCCAGCCTGGAGACCCCTCCCTGAGCCAGCATCCTCTTCTCCACCTCCTCCTGCATCCAGATTTCCTCCTAGAGCTTCCATCTCTGACCCCTTCCCACACCAAAATCCCTCATTCACACCCCAGAGCCTGCACCTCCTGTCTCAACCCAGCAAGGGTACGGCTAGACTACAGTTTTTCCAGGATTCCAGAAATATCCTGGAAAAACTCTTCCACATCCAGGGATGCATTTGTCCTTCTGTTTTTTTTAGTGGAAGAGCAAACATTCTCTTTTGGTCACCCCTATATTCCGTGTTCCACGAGAAATAAGGGGGATTCCAAAATAAGGGGTTTTTCTAACATTTCATCCAGTCTAGACAGGCCAAATGTTGGAAAAACCTCTTCCTATATACGAATTGGAAAAAAAGTGGTAGTGTAGAGTGTAAAAGGGCTGGGGATAGCAAGTGATGGAGAGAAGAATAGAGATGGCAGGACTTCAAGGAAGGGGTGGAGTCTTGGGGGAAGGATGGGGCAGTAGATCTTTGCTTGTTCTGAGATTTAAAAGGTGATCTTGGGTGTAAAAAGGTTGGAGACCACTGTGCTAGGGAAATGTCTTCTGATCGTGCATGTGGCATGTACACACACATATTGGAATGCATGTGAGCAATCACTTGAAGAATCATAGAACCATAGAGCTGGAAGAGACCTCAGAAGGTCATCAAGTCCAGCCCCCTACTCAAGGCAGACCAATCCCAATTAAATCAACCCAGCCAGGGCTTTCTCCAGCCGAGACTTAAACACCTCTAGGGATGGAGACTCTACCACTTTCCTAGGTAACCCATTCCAGTGCTTCATCACCCTCCTGGTGAAATAGTTTTTCCTAATATCCAACCTGGACCTCTCCCACCGCAACTTGAGACCATTGCTCCTTGTTCTGCCAACCATCACTACTGTGAACAGCCTTTCTCCATCCTCTTTGAAACCTCCCTTCAGGAAGTTGAAGGCTGCTCTCAAATCCCCCCTCACTCTTCTCTTCTGAAGACTAAATAGACCCAACTTCCTCAGTTTCAACTCGTAGGTCATATGCTCCATCCCCCTAATCATTTTGGTCACCCTCCGCTGGAACCTTTCCAATGCATCCACATCCTTCCTGTCATTGGGGGCCCAGAACTGGACACAGTACTCCAGATGTGGCCTCACCAGAGCCCAATAAAGAAGAACAATCACATCTCTGGATCTACTGGCAATGCTCCTCTGAATGCAACCTAATATGCCATTAGCCTTCTTGGCTACAAGGGCACACTGTTGACTCATATCCAGCTTCTCATCCACTGTAATCCACAGGTCCTTTTCTGCAGAATTACTACTTAGCCATTCAGTCCCCAGCCTGTAACAATGCTTGGGATTCTTCCATCCCAAGTGCAGGACTCTACACTTGTCCTTGTTGAACTTCATCAGATTTCTTGTGGCCCAATCCTCCAATTTGTCTAAGTCACTCTGGACTCTATCCCTGCCCTCCAGCGTATCTACCTCTCCCCCTAGCTTAGTGTCATCCACAAACTTGCTGAGGGTGCAATCCATCCCCTCATCCAGACCATTAATAAAGATGTTGAACAAAACCAGTCCCAGAACCGAACCTTGGGGCACTCCACTAGAAATAGACTGCCATCCTGATATCAAGCCTTTGATCACTACCTGCTGGGCATGTTTTCTATCCATCTTACTGTACATGTATCCAATCCACATTCCCTTAACTTGCTGACAAGAATATTGTGGGAGACCATATCAAAAGCCTTGCTAAAGTCAAGGTATATCACATCCACTGACTTTCCCATATCCACAGAGTCAGTTACCTCATCATAGAAGCTAATCAGATTGGTCAGGCACGACTTGCCCTTCGTGAATCCATGCTGACTATTCCTGATCACCTTCCGCTCTTCCAAGTGCTTCAAAATGGATTCCTTGTGGATCCCCTCTATGATTTTTCCAGGGCCTGAGGTAAGGCTGTCTGGTCTGTAGTTCCCTGAATCATCCTTCTTCCCTTTTTTAAAGACAGGCACTACGTTTGTCTTTTCCAATCATCTGGGATCTCTCCTGATCTCTACGAATTTTCAAAGATAACGGCCAAAGGCTCCGCAATGACATTTGCCAACTCCCTCATTACCCTCGGATGCATTAAATCCGGGCCCATGGATTTGTGTATGTTTAGCTTTTCTAAATAGTTCCTAACTTCTTTCCCTACCAAGGGCTGTCCACCTTCATCCCATATTGCATCACTTAGCACATTTGTCTGGGGGCTGACCTTGTCCATGAAGACAGAGGTAAGGAAAGCATTAAGTACTTCAGCTCTCCCCATATCATCTGTCACTAGGTTATCTCCCTCATCCAGAAGGGTCCCCACGCCCTCTCTGATCACCTTCTCTTTGCTAGCATTCGTGTAGAAACCTTTCTTGTTATCCTTCACATCCCTTGCGAGTCACAATTCCACTTGCGCTTTCGCCTTCGTGATAACTCCCCTGCATTCTTGAGCTATACATTTATACCCCCCTCTCTAGTCATCTGTCCAAGTTTCCACTTTTTGTAAGCTCCCCTCTTGTGCTTAAGTTCATCAAGGATTTCCCCAGTAAGCCAATCTGGTCTCCTACCATATTTGCTTCTCTTGCTACGCACTGGAATGGTTTCTTTCTGTGCCTTCAAAAAGGCTTCTTTAAAATACTGCCAGCTCTCTTGGGTTCCCTTCCCCTTCATGTAAGCATCCCAGGGGATTCTGCCCATCTGTTCTCTGAGGGAGTCGAAGTCTGCTTTTCTGAAGTCCAAGGTATGTATTTTACTACTCTCTTTTCTTCCTTTGGTCAGGACCTGAAATCTACCATCTCATGATCACTGCTTCTCAGGTTGATACCCACCTCTACTTCCCCTATTAGTTCCTCCCTTTTTGTGAGCAGCAGATCAAGCTGCGCACAGCCCCTGGTCGGATCCTTCAGCATTTGTACCAAGAAGTTATCCCCAACATTCTCAAAAAACTTCCTGGATTGTCCGTGTACTGCTGTATTGGTCTCCCAGCAGATGTCAGGGTGATTAAAGTCCCCCATGAGAACCAGGGCCTGCGATCTGGAAATTTCTCTCAGTTGTTTGAAGAAAGCCTCATCTACCTGATTCAGCGGCCTGTAGCAGACAGCAACCACAACATCACTGCTGTTGCTTGCACCTCTAAACTTGACCCATAGACTCTCAACAGGCTTTTCTCCCTCTATATACTGGAGTTCTGAGCAATCATAATGCTCTCTTACATACAGTGCAACTCCTCCTTTTCTCCCTTGCCTGTTCTTCTTGAACAGTTAATACCGTTCCATGACAGCGCTCTCATCATGCGAGTCATCCCACCAAGTCTCTGTTATCCCAATCAAATCGTAGTTCTTGGACTGGGCCAGGGCCTCCATTTCTTCTTGTTTATTACCCAGGCTTCTCGCATTGATGTACAAACACCTTAGATAAACAGCTGATCACCCTACCCTCTCCATTCGAATCAGGGGTCCTCCTTTGTTGCTTGTTCCTCTTTGCATTTCTTCCCGGTATTCGACTTCCCCACTCCCCTCAGGGTTTTGGTCACTGTCCCCTAACGAACCTAGTTTAAAGCCCTCCTCACTAGGTTTGCAAGCCTGCCTGCGAAGATGCTCCACCTTCTTTTTGTTAGGTGGATCCCATCTCTTCCTAATAATCCTTGTGCCCGGAACAGAGTCCCATGGTCGAAGAAACCGAAGCCCTCTCTGCGCCACCACCTGCGCAACCACGCATTTACTTTCTCAATTCGACCATCCCTACCCAGTCCTTTACCTTCAACAGGGAGGATGGACAAGAACACCACTTGTACTCCGAATTCTTTGATCCTTCTTCCCAACTCTAGGTAATCCTCAATAATCCGCTCAAGGTCATTCTTGGCCGTATCATTAGTTCCCACGTGGAGAAGCATGAAGGGGTAGCGATCCGAAGAGCTGATCAGCTTGGTAAGACTCTCAGTGACATCCTGAATGCGAGTTCCCAGCAAGCAGGACATCTCTCGAGATTCCAGGTCCAGATGGCAGATGGATAGCTCAGTCCCTCTTAGGAGGGAGTCCCCAACCACCAGTCTTCGTCTTTTGGGAGTGGTGGTCATGGAATCCCCATCCATAGGACTATGCATCCCATGCCTTCCAGTAGAAGTGGTTCCCTTCCGATTTCGTCCTTGTGAGATCCCTTCCAAAGCATTCACCATCGCAGAGCCTGTGAAGAGAGCCTGAAAGTGATTACTTACCTCTGTAGGAATGGGGGATTCCTGTACTGGCTTTTTTTTCCTTCTAGAAGTTACATGCTGCCAGTTCTCTTCCTCATCCTGTACTGCCCTCTCTGGCTCTTCCACCTGCCTTGCTTGCAGGATTAAACGCTGCCTTCTCTCAAGGAAGTCTTCATCCTCTCTTATCAAGTGGAGGGTTGACACTTGGGCCTCCAGTCCTCTAATTTTTTCCTCCAAAATGGCAACCAGCTTCCACTTAGTGCACATGGAATCCCTTCTTTCTTCTGGGAGGAAGACAAACACAGCAAATGCTATGCAGGTAGCAACAGCAGAGCTTTCACCATACATACCTGCTGACCTAAAAAAGGGTTTAAGGAAAGGCAAGAGTACCTCACCCCCCTTCCCTCCCCTTACCTGGAAAACTCCCTCTCTAAACTCCCCGTTTGCATCAGCTCTTCGTAAGCTCCCTGGTCGCTGACTCGCTCCTGTATATAGCCCTGGACTGCCTGATAGTTCTTCCCCCTACCAAGGCTCAGTCAATCAGCAGAGGCTTCTAGATTTCAAACTTTAATTAGAAGAAAACAACTTCCAGCTGCCAGTCACAGCACACACTCCAGGGAGGGGGGGGGGTGGAAGGGGGAGAAGAGAGAGAGAGGGAAAGGGGGAAAAAACCACACCCACAAACACAAATTCAGCACACAGCAAGAAAGCCCCAAACACAACACATACTACAGAAAGCCACGCCCCTCAAGAGTCCTGTAGTCACTTCTCCCTTACCTGGAGAACTCCATCTGTAAACTCCCTGTTTGCAGTCACCTGTTCACAAGCTCCCGGGTCGCTGACTCACTTCTTTATAAAGCTCTGGACAGCTTGATAGTCCCTCCCCCTACCAAAGCTCAGCCAATCAGAATAATATTTGTGTGTGCACTCAGGCATGTGTGAATATGCACCATCAATAGGAACACAAAACCTAGCAACGGGCGCTCTGCTAATCAGCTGAGTGGAGTTTGAATTTCTCCTGGCCTTCCGCACAAGTACATAGCTTACAGGGAACACTGATCAGGGCAAGATCTTTTTTGTTACTTTTTGGCTAAGTCTAGACCGCCCTCTCTTGTGCAAGAAAATATGCAAATGAGGCAAAACTGTCTGAGCTGCTGTGGGCACACTGCTCCCTTCAGGGTGCTAGCCCCAGGAGTGCTACTGCTTCTCTGTCTACCTGAGCTGGGCATTGCTCCCAGCTGTTGGGCAGCCAGACCCTCAGGCTATGTCTACACTACGACTTTTCTCGGTAAAAAATACGCTAATGAGGGACTCATTTGCATGAGCTGCGATCTCATTTGCATATTTTCTGCCAATCTGCTTTTGCGCTGGGGTTTTTGCACAAAAACAAGCAGTGTGGATGTTTTCTTTTTGTGCAAAAACCCCTTGTTCTGCAAGATCAGAAGCGATGCCCAGAAAAAACCCCAGCGCAAAAACGGATTGGCAGAAAATATGCAAGTGAGATTGCAACTCATGCAAATGAGTCCCTCATTAGCATACTTTTTGCCAAGCAAACTTGTAGTGGACATAGCCTCTAACAAAAATTTCCCTGCTGTCTTCAGGAAAGACTTAAAGGTGACACTAAGGAAATACTAAAAGACAGTGTTTAGTTATAACATCCTAGCTACAAGTCTCTAGAATGGCAATGGTCAACATGTGCTGAGCTACTACATTACTGCCGCCTTTAGCTCTGGTTTAAATAGAGTGAAAAATCTCTAAAGCCTCCAGGTGTGGACTCTTCGTAAATATGCACATTGGACAACCACTTCTCTGGTCTCCATTTCATTGTCTCCAGTCACTAAGTGGGCCTTTGTTTCTCAGTGCAGGATGCTATTTTGATGATCCTTCTCCATTTAACACAATGCAAGTAAGTTTCAAAGAGCAGTTGGAATCTCGTCAATGGCAGCCTTTTTAGATCCATTAGACCAGGCCTCCTCCTGGGCAGCAAACTGAGAACAAGATGAAGTCATCATTGAAAATACCAGGTTCCAATGTGGTGCCTCAGTCACTTTTGTCATTCAGGCTCTTATTTGTTTTATCTTTGTATGTCGTTATGGGAGTTCTTCGTTATGATTCCCCTGCTCTAAAAGCTCCATTGTGGGAATGCTCAGCCTGAAAGTAGACAAATCACTAGGTAACAAATCGCTCTTACCTTACTGTCTAGTTTGCTCTTTCATTTGTTCCAACCATGGCAGGGACAATACTGGGGCATTTGGTAGATTAGACCAGGTTCATCATTCTTTTCCATATTCTGTTTTTAAATTAAATCCCTTGTCTGTCTGGTAGGTAAGAGAGGTGGGATTTCTAAAACACATAAGATTTAGAGCAGTGGTCCCCATCCTTTTGGGGCTGCCGGGCCGCGCATGTGCCCAGAGGCGGGGCCACCCACATGCTGCGTGCCCAGTGCCACCCATGCACTGCACTCCCGGGGGCGGGGCTGCCCATGTGCTGCGTGCCCGGGGCTGGTGCCGCCCCTGTGACGTGTACCTGGGGCCAGCGCCATGCCTGTGCCGCGCGCCCAGGGGCCAGCACCGCTCATACGCCGCGTGCCCGGTGCCGGCACAGCCCTTGTGCTGTGCACCCGGGTGTGGGGCCACCCATATGCTGTGTGCCTAGGGGCTGGCACCGCCCAGGCACCACGTGCCCGGAGGTGGGGCTGGCCCCGATCACTCGGTGGGCGCCTAGAAACGGCCTGGCGGGCACCCTAGCGCCCACAGGCACCACATTGGGGACCACTGATTTAGAGAATATAGACAACTGGACAGACAGCCAGGTAGTAAATACAGGGCAGCAAAAGATACTGCCATAAACTGGTTATTGTACATAGGTACTTGTGACAGGCTGGGCAATCCCGCCCTGAACCAGGTGGGGTTAAAACCCTGTGGGCAGAGGAAGTCCCACCCCTCCACCCAGACTGGGCATGCTCCAAATGCTGGGACAGCATAAAAGGAAGCTGCTCAGCTCATTCTGGGCTAACCACGAGAGGACTTCTAGAGTCACGCCAAATGGCAACCCAGACAACAGGTGCCAGGAACCCCAGAGACCATGGCAAGCTACCAGTGCTGAAGGAGCCCCAGGGAGAACCAGCTGCAGGAAAACAAAAGCACCTAGAAACCACATGGGACATTGCCCCACCAACACCGGTAGAAAGTGACCCAGAGGGTGCTGGAGTGGTATCTCCCACCCGGGGGAGCTTGGTGTGTTTTGTCTGGATTCCTTGCCGAGCGAGTGGTAGAATGCTCTGCCACTCAGGGCCCTTGGGTTGGGACTACTAGAGTAGGGTGGGCCTGGGTCCCCTTATCGGGGCTGTTGCCCCTAACTTATTGACTCTGGCCATTAGGCCATGCTGCCCTGAGTTAAGGGCTCCCCCTTTCACTGACTCTGGTTGTTAGTGTAGCCCTTAGTCAAGGGATAACTCCTATTGACTCTGGCCTTTGGGTTGTGCTGCCCTGAGGAAAGGGCTACCCTATTAACTTTAGCCATTAGGCTGTACTATCCTAGCCTGAGGATTGTTTCTCACAGACTAAAAGGGATTGATGACAACCCGGCAGCCGACTAGGCAGCATCCACACCCGGGTATTCTCGCCCCAAGGGATGGGGTGTGTACACACCACAACAGTACCACTGCCCTCTAATAGGACAGAAGGACAACTGCTGACCATGTACCCTGTACTGCTAACAGCTTGGGGCAATTCTCATCTAGATGTTGGAATAGATTTAACGTCTATCCCCACTGACACCAAGCACCCATAGGTATTAACGACTGCTGAGTGTCCAAAGGCCTGTCACAATACCATATTAAGTGTGCTTACAACATTCTATGGCTGTCTTTACCTATATACCAAGTGTCACTTATCAGAACCTCATAGCTTTGTATCTCCAGCTGACAGCTTAGGTAACTAGAAATGGAAGGTATTACTGGAAAGGAGTTATCAGTGAGAGATACCTCCTACATAGGTTCCAGGTCACACTGCGACACTGAATATGAAATACTGTTAATCTCAAAACAAGACCATAAATACACTGTTTTTAGTTTACGAGTCTCCAAACAGCTACAGCATCTGAGAGCCTTTTAAGGTTTTATGGATGTTTTTAAACTTGTTAAAATGTGTCAGATCGTACCAGTGGAAAATGTGGCTATAGATATTTTTGAAACATTACGTACATTCATGGCAATATTAGAGCTCACCTGTTTTGTAGTGATAAAAACATTAGGCTGGCAAACATGGAAGTGTTTATTGCAGCTCGTTGGTATCTAAAGTCCTACATGACTCCATCCTCAACCCCACTCCAAGGCCCAAGCAAAGACTTGTTAAGTGGAAAACCACTGGGCGTGTATGTTGGCAATTGTGAAACCTGTTTGCCTGAGATTCCTATGAATAAGGACAGACACGGACTAGGAAACTGAACGCTTGCTGGAGTCAACACCTGACTAAATCCTTGGGAAAGTAACCGTGCAACTCTGGTTAGTCCTCAACGTTAGTTACAGAAATTCCTTGGGATGTTACATGCCATTAAGAATTAGCTATCCATACTTACCAAAGCTGCTACCCCAGGGTTCTAGCATCACATCACTTTGTGATAAGTGGTGGCTACCTTAGGTCTAACTATGTTGTAGGATCAGAGTGGAAAGGTTTCTTCTCTCACTCCTATATGCCATTCTTAATTTAGCAGCATATTTCTCCCAGCTGATGTGTCTAGGGCCCCTGGGGCTATGACATCCTCTAATAATCCATGCTACTTTTTTAGATGGATGGCCAAGGCCAATCAGCTGCAGGTGATCCCCTTTGGCAGGCTGCAGTTAGAAAGCTGGAGTAAATAACATCTGACATTCTCACGCAATAACATGCATTAATAGCCATTTGCAGATAAAATAAGTGTCCAAAAATAAGAATGATCAACAGTGTCATGTGTGCTTCTGGATCAACAGAGAGCATGGTATGGGGGAACTGATACAATTGGTAACTGGTGAGAGGGTGCCAGGCTCTCAACTGGGCATCCTGCAAGGTTATGAACAGGCTCTTTAACATGACAATGCCTCAAAAGAGGGGAAAAAAAGCTTTTGGCTACCAGTGGATTTTCCATGTTAGTGTTTGAATGACAGGTTAGTTGTGTCCTCATGCAAATAGTTCTACCATCAAAGAGAGCAGATGCTTCCTTTAATAAAACTGATGACCAAAAGGGTGAATTTCTTTGAGTTACATATGAGACACATGGCCTCTGGCTATGATATTTACTTTTTTTAAAAAGGCAATCAACAAGGAAGTAGGGGGCAATGTTAGAGAGCAAGCATCCTGCCCATGTAGGATTTGCATGTGGTGTGTGCGGGGAAGCAGGCACTTCAACCTGCCTTTGATATTATCTGGTTTTAAAAGATCATTCTGTAGGAATATTTACATATGCAAAACAGGAATCTTAGTTCATGTGTGACAGGCTGAAGACAAGCTAGAGCAAATATTTTACCATTCAATTAAAAGGCAAATTGTCATTCACTTGCACCAAGCTGAATCTTTGGTCCCTCATCCTCAAGATGAGCAAACAATTTTTCAGAGGCTGTGGTTTGCTGGATACTTCCTGCTTTAATCTGAGATATCACTGCCATTTCTGTCATAGCATTTCTTAGAAACAATAAAATCTGTAAAATTCCATTGTTATAGCTATAAGGAAATAATGTGTCTGTACGTACCGGACCTCATTCAATATGATTCATGGGGGTAAGACTTCAATGAACAGCTATATGTACTGATGATAAGCTTGGGTTTGATTAAGGCAGATCTTAAAATAAATTCTAGACAGACAGACCAACGTAACATGTAGGGTTGGTTGCTGCCTTCTAGACTACTGTCTAAACAATTTTATATCAAACACTTGATGAGAAAGTACACACACTTCTGTAATGAAGAAAATTGAGCTTGAAATTTATTTACAATTATCGTAAAGTCTTTTCTTATAAGTCTCACACCTTCCAGCTAGTGGGAATCTCAAGGTATTTTTACTAATTGATTGGGCAAACAGAATACATACGGCAGTAGCTATTTAAAATTTGTTTTTTGAATGCTACTGTTGTATTTCCTACACTCTCTATAAAGCAATGTTGTGAATACCATAACACTGTTCACTGCTTGCCAATGAAATTAAAGAATTTATTAGCCAATCATACGTTCACTTGCACACTAAGACACACAGTTTATTCAGTCAGATACCTACAAAAAGTCACTTAGCTCGTCCTTGAAATTTATAGTAATCTTTTAAAAGAATGAAATAATTGATCACTACTTAGCAACAGCGCACAGACAAACAAGAGAAGGTTTAACTGGACTACTCTTTGTTACAATTTATTTTAAGTCCGTTATACTAGTAGTAAACAGTTATACATAGCCAATATTGTACAGTGTAAACAGAGTGGCAACCTCAACCCACCTCAATTTTAACTGACGTAGATCAAGATCATAAATAATGAAGAGGAGAAAGTTATGGTCAAATTTTTTATATATTTTATTCCTACAAAATCATGTAAACAATAGCATCCAGAAAAATCAAAATATGATGCATAAACAGTTTAAGAATGTGTCAAGAAAATTTCAACAATCTGTAAACTAATGTATTTAGCTATGGATACACATGACTGACTGAGGAATTTAGGTGAAAGCTGTACAGTACAGAGGCACTCTGTCCCCCTCACCTGATTATAAGACCACACTCCAGTCTAACAGACTGCCCACCATAGTTACATACTGATCATTCTATTTTGCAGCTAAAACACAGTATAAAACAATTGCTGGGGTAGGAAGTTGAATTCTGTTTTTGCTACATATGTTCAAATACACTTCTTTAAGAATTAAAAGAATACAGCATTCCACAGGTTTCTGGGAGAGTAAAAGTCTAGCTTCTCTGACTGCAAGAGTAGTCCATAAACACTCTCCATTTCTTAACATTTTGAATGCAACACCAGAAGTGCCTCTGGCTAGCTCAGGGGTGGGAAATAACTTTTGACCAGTGGCCACTTCAGAAATTTTTGAAGTGGCTCCGGGATCACCCCGGAAGGGGCGGGGCCTCAGGGAGAAGGGGTGGGGCCAGGGCACTACCGTGCTTCCCCACCCACAGACCCTGATTGGTCTGGGGATGGGGGAGCATACAAAGACTTTGCCCCTCGCCCCCCAGCCCTCCAAGAGAACTGCTAGCTGTTTTGAACAGGTGGCGGGTGCCTCTGGTGGTGGGAGACTTTGTGCGCTCCCCGCTTCTGCCCCCAGGCCAATCAGGGCTTGGGGGTGTGCTGTAAAGTCTCCTCGTGCCCTGTAATGTAGTGCTGTGCTTAGAGTCAACTACCAGCTGAGCAGCAGCTGGCAGTTGACTAAGTGCTCAGCCCCTTGCCGGGCAGGAGGACATTTCACACACTCTCCCCGCATCCAAACCCTGATTGGCCTGTGGGCGGGGAGAGTGCATGAAGTCTCCTCCCAATCTGCCCCCATCCTGCAAGGAGCATGCGGTACTTAGAAGTGCCACACCCCTCACAAGGCAGGAGGAGACTTCGCCTGCTCTCCCCCTCCCCGCCCCCAGGCCAATCAGGGCTCGGGGGCAGGAGGAGCGTGTGAAGTCTCCTCTGGCCCTACCAGAAGCGCACAGCACTTCTAAGTGCCACACACTCCTTGCAAAGTGGGGGCAGGGAGGGAAGAGACATTGCACGCTTGGCTCTGATTGGCCTGGGGGCGGGGGGAACAGCGGAACCTCTGCAGGTTGGATCAACTCACTTGGTGGGCTGGATTCATCCTGTGGAGGCCCATTTGCCCACCCCTGAGCTAGACAGAGTGCTCAGGAAAGTTCGGAAATGGATAATGGTGACTGGGTAGGAAAGAGGTACAGCAAATATTACACTGACCCAAAGTTATTCTTCTGGCTTTCATGGGTTTAGTTTAGTTTTCTTGCAGACAACAAAGATGTTGGGAATATAATGCTCTTAAGTTTTTAACCATATGCTATATTACTTCAAATCTGCACAAGTAAATATAATCTTTATGCTGTTCTCAACATTATACTGTAAGTGACCCCAATTTTCCCCTTTCAAAAACCAAATTCATAAGAATATAGAAGATATTACTTCAATTTTTTCAGGTGACTATATATAAATTAAATGAATTCTGTAAGAACTTGTGAAAAAAAACCTAATAGTTTATTAACTGCATTTCAAAAATATAAGGGAGAAACATAAAGAACTGAGCTTGAATAGGGGCTTTCTCTGCTCCACCATTATTTAATTCTCCACAATTTTAAGAAAAAATAATCAAAATAAATGTAATCACATAGATTGTTCTGGAAATTCTTGACACTACAAACATCTTATTCTCTGAATTGAATACGCTATGGTGCAGTCAAAAATAAACTTGAGAAAATTATTCTATAGTTACAAATATTTTCCATTTTCATGGCTGAAGTAGCGAGAAGGAATTCATTAGCTAGTTTGTTTCTCTTCCTTGCCCAAAGATGAACACAATGCTTGCAGACATGAGAAAACATTTATTTTAAAAAAGGGAAAAGTTATGCTTAACTACAGGACTTGCCGCTATATTGTCTTCCAGGGGGGTAGGGCCAAATCCTTTTCACCTATAAGTAGCAAAGTAAACAGGACTTGACATTTAGCTTCAATTTTCTGTAGACATTCATGATCAGGTTGTGTTCATTATCAGGGATGCATTTGGAGTCAAATCCTAAAAACATGATCCTTAGAGCAAAATGTCTTTACATCACAATCAGAATCTGAGCAGTTTCTGGGATAGAAACATTCCCCTTAGCTCTAAAGCCACAGGTATAAATCAAAGAAAGGTGCTGAAAGTCTCTTTATCAAGATTTCTTTTTCAATTTGTGTTTCAATGGTTTGGATGGACAGAAAGAACAAGAGTTGGGAACTGCAGGGTTAAATCACCTGTGCCATAATGTATTAAATCACAAGGAATGCTGATGTTTCCTAATTCAACCATTAGCATAACCATGAAGACATTTTTACAGAGCCTCTGCACTAATCTTTTTTAAAGTCCCAAATTCCCCACTAGTTCAGCTCCAGCAGTATGAGCAGCAGGAGGAGATTAAATGGAGGCCGGAATCTAAATGTGCATCAGTATTTAAACACCATGTTATCTAAGACCCTCAAAGGAGATCTACCAGACATCATGCCGAAAACCTTGGTAACAACCGTGCTTTATCTATTTTACAGCTTTCAGCCTTACTACCACCTGTGAAGCTACATCACTACTGCTACTGCTGCCACCAATGTGTCTGGACAAAAAAGCTTAATGGAGAGAAGTCCATGCTTTCCAATTTGGGGCTAAATTATAGATTGCTTACAGAGGCAAAACTTTCACTGAAATCCGTCGAGTTTAGCCAGTATACATTCCTGGGGCGTTATGGTACAGTTACGTTCCTGAAGCTTTGAAACTCATTTGTTCATTTCTTTACTGTACAACAGCTGTATTCATTTTGGACTCAAGGAGATGAAAACAGCAGACTTTCTACACTACTTCCTATGACGTTACTCCATTGTTATCTCTTTCATACTTCAAGGTACAAACACAAACCAACTCCCACCGATAGTTGCTGTTTTAATGTTTTCTTTTTTGTAGGATGGAGAGATTTCCTGGCCACCAATGCCTAAGTAATTATCACTTCTTAGTTTCATTTCTATTGTATGTGCATTTATACATACCTATATGAGTATATCTGTATATATACTAGGTAGAGAATAACTGATCTATGATAACTGATATGTTGCTGTAAATCTAACCAATAGCTGAATTCCAGCAATATTACAAATCACTGAAGCAAACCGTGAGTAATTTTTGACACATCATCATGTTTAAGAACTTGTTCACTGTTTTATATAATACTTGGATCCTACTATTGATAATTAAGAATAGAAAATTATGTGAAATGTTTCCCTCTGCTTCCTCTAATGTTAGTGTTTCTCTCCCCTCCGCTTTATAGCTAAGCCCCCTCTTTCCCAGTCTAACTTCCTATTACCCTGCTCTCCTCACAGTGCCAACATCAGAAGAGTAGTTGGGTGATGCTTTAATTTTTGCTTCCCCTTAATTGCTGCAGTTTTTAAACTTTGTATTTAAAACACATTTAAAGTTGTGATGGTTTTAAAGCTGCAGAAATTAAGAAGTTGACAATTAAAGGCAAAAGTGCCACGGCAGCTCCAGGGCTGCAGTGGAACTGTTAGAATTCCCTGTGAAATGGGGAATTACTGGGCTTTCCTAACATCTCACCTATGAGTGAGTGAGTTTACTAGTGGGTTTACTAGTAATCATTTTATGTTGGAAATTTGCATGTCACAGGCTCTTTAAAGAGAGAGTTTTCACAAATTGGTATTTGTTGATTCCAAACAGTAACAAATATAGACTAAAATCTGCTGGTGAACAAGATGACATGCAAATGCAACTAAGATTTACAAAACAAACCCTTTATATATATATATATATATGGATGGATGGGGTTTCCATTGTATAAGCAGAAAATGTCACTACTGAAAGTTTGGTTTTAGGTTAGGATAGTTTATCGGATTATAAATGCAGTATTATACACACTGATATTAAATTAAGCCAGTCCATATATTACACCCAGCAATTCAAACAATATATTAGGAGAGGAAAAAAATCCTCACTTTTTTTTTAGTCATCAAAACACAATCCTTTCTCCTCTTCATCAGTGGAATCTATATAGGATTCAAGAGTGTTATAGATGAAAGAGTAAAGCTTCACATCTGGTCCTGGAGTAGAACAGCTTCTGCATTCTTCATTGTAATACCGGAGCAACAGCCTGTAAACATCCCCTTGAAAATGAGAAAGAATAAACAATGCTTATGTCTAAAATGACTGCTTCACACGTAAGTCTGTGCATATTCACAGCCAAAAACTGTGCAGGCCAGAGCATGTGCTTGCACATGGATTCAGTGGCCAGGAACATTGTCTAGGGGAAGTGAAGGGGCAGCAGCTCTTACTTCAGTTTGCAGACCGGAACTGTAGGCCAAAAGGGGCCATGTCACACCTTGTGCTTTACTAGCAAGATGAAAACAAGACTTTGGGCCCCCTTCTGCTTCTCAGTTCTTTACCCTAAACCAGGGGTGAGCAAGATGTGGGCTGCAGGCCAAATCCAGCCTGTGGCCACCCTTGCTGCACTCCCATCCACAGGCCAATCAAGACCGGGCACAAGATAGCATATGAAGTCTCCTCTCCCCATCAGAGGCGCGGCAGCACCAAAGGGAACCACCAGCTGTTCAAAACAGCTGACGATTTCCTCAGGGCACCACATGCCCCTGGCAGGCCAGGACAGGGAAAGAGACCACCCATGCTCCCCCACCCCACAGAGAAGCATGTTAAGTCTTCTCCCTCTGGCTGTGGTGCCTAGAGGGAACCACCACCTTCTGGGGCTGGTCTGCAATCACTACCAACATCACTGAAGTGACCTCCCCCCCAAATTATTGCCCACCCCTGCCCTAAAGCCATTGCTTGCAAGCTCCTTTCACAAAATAACCTGAGCTCTGCACAAGCAGTGATGCATGTCACAGTAACAATATATGTATTCTTTCTAGTTTTAAAACAAATCATTACAGAATGGATTATTTTCTCAACTGATTTGGAAAGACTTAAATTTGGAGTTCTGTTTCCCCCGAAGAAGTAAAGACACTTCTCTCAGCAGGGCAAAGCATTTAGCTCCTCTTATGCTGCTATTGGCACTCAATGGGTTCCAATGTCTTCAAATATGGCTACTTAAGCCTGCATGCAAGCTTGCAGGATAAAACCCCATAATGCCAGACCAGAGTAGTACAATGAACAAAAATGTGGGTTCTATATTTTTAAAAGACAGAAAAGCATTTCAAATTTTATTTGGAGCTCGGACAGGCCTTCACTTACCATACACTAACTTAAATGATGGCACATGTTTATTATGGATGACTTTTGCAGTAATAGCTTCTTTCATAGATCTGTAGTGTTGAGGTTTCCTTTACTTATATCCAGAACTTTAAGATCCTAGTGACTACATTTTTTACTGTTCAGCTGTCACACTGGAAATTGATTTATTCTTCTCTATTTCACAGTGGAGAGGGATTGTTTTATGCTTACCAACAGTTTGGCCCTTATCGGTGAGAAAAGCGTGCATGTTGTAAATATCTCTCATCAGCTCAGCATCTCCAAAGGTAAAGTAAACCACATCTCGTCCAGCTTCAGCAGCTGCAAGGATTTGTATCAAGGCTGCAAGAACAACAAAACAAAACAAAACAAAACAAAACCAAAAAAACTTCATAGACCACAGGTAAATAGAGGATAATATTTATTATAGAAGCAGAGTGATTTGTGGTCTGTTGGGAGCTTTTACAACTAATAATCATACCACACTGTATTCTTCACCCGGAGGTTTTAAAGCCCACTTTTTGTAAAATTGCAAATATACAACTTAGGTTAAAAAAAACTCCCAACAACCAGAAACTGAAGCACAGAAGACCGGGTCCATTTAAACACATAACTAAAATTAATTACATTCATCTCATACAAGATAAATTTCAATTTGGGGGTGATATTTTAATTAAAATGCTGAACCAGCAGCCAATGGATTTGGTAATAGTTCAGTAGTTCTGTTTTATAAAGGGCTTGATGAATTAACCTGCATAGGAGAACTGACTCACAAATCTTCACATTTAGGCCAAACAAATAATCCATCTGCATATTACCTGCGGAGTATGAGAAGGTACTCTGTACATTGCTTTCCACCCCTGGTTTTAGTTTTAATTGCTAAAAATTGGAAATTTGGCATTCATGAAAGCAAGGAACAAACAGTGGCTTCACTCAGACTTCAGATAAGCTTCCAACCATGCAGACCTTCCTTTTCCTTCTCTCTTCTCTACTAGGCCCTAATCCAGTGCCCTTTGAATACAATAGAAAATACCTCCTTTTGATTTTTCAGGATTTTTGGACAGATTTTTCTGTTACTGAAGTTTTTTATGAACCCCAATTTGAGTAATTCAGAAGTACCTTGTCACATGTAATCACATACCACATTAAAATATATTGATCTGAGGCTAAAAAGGTACTGGACATTCAGCATTTATTTTAGTTATTTCAGACCTTGCTCTACCTTTTAACTGTAAGGTTATGTCTACACAGCAGCATTATTTCAGAATAAGTGACACTACTCCGAAATAACAAAGAACGCATCTACACTACAAACAGTTATTTTGAAATAATGGTGAGCTGGAGGACTTCTTATTCCAACCCCAGTAACTCTCATTCATGAGAAGTAAGGGAAGTCGAAGGAAGAGTGTTCTTCCTGTTGGGCAGACAGCACCAAAAAGCTGATTAATGCGTTAAAAAAATCATTCTGCACATGCGCAGATCGCCCGAACCCGGCTCCTCCGGGTTGCAATCTACTCGCCACAGGTGAGTAGATTGCATTATTTGTCAAGCCCTAGCGATTAATCACGTACGCCTCCCCTTTTGAAACGCTGTGGCGGTGTTTCAACGGGGCAGTGCTGAATGGAGCCCGGGATCAGCTGGAGTCCCCTTGGAAGTGCCACTGCAGCGTTTCCAAGGGGCAGCACATTAGGAGCCTGGGATCAGCTGGGGACTCCAGCTGATCCCCTGGCTCCACTTGCACTGCCCCTTTGAAGCACCGGAGTAGCACTTCAAAGGGAGAGCGCAGCATTAACACCTGTGATTAATGCGTTAAAAAAATTAACGTGTTAATCCTGTCCTGCGTTAATCGCAGGTGTTAACGCAGGTCAATTGACAAGCATACCTTCTATACAAGAAGCATCACTTCAGATTACTCCTCCCACAGTAGACAAAGGAGCCACAAATCTTAAGTGGAACCTTTTGGCAGTTTTGCAGTATAGTATTATGACACATTATTAGATTTTTCTAAAGAAAAAATAAGTCAGCCTGGAGGAAGTGTTCCAATAGGAATCTACAGAAATCTACAGAGCTACTTCATGGAACTGTAGGAGAGAAGGTAGATGCCAAACAGCTTTTATGCAAAGCAATTTAAGATGACATGGGACTGAAACTGATAACTATGGTGGCTGTTAAGACTACAGTAAGTCAGAGAGCCACAGAATAACTGTATGCATATCCTTAATCCTTTTCAGTATATGGAGTATGTAAAATGTGCAAATGAAATTAGGGAATAGAAGAAGCATGTAAATCCTTCAAGAAAAAAAGCTTAGTGTTGTGTGCCACAGAGCATTGTTCAGAAATATAAACAAGTGAAACCCGCCTCATAATGTTAAAGCAGAATTTTTTCAAGGTGCCAAAAAAATGCA
Organism: Pelodiscus sinensis; assembly: GCF_049634645.1. Lineage (NCBI taxonomy): Eukaryota > Metazoa > Chordata > Testudines > Trionychidae > Pelodiscus > Pelodiscus sinensis. Next base: position 17,650,317 of record NC_134718.1, read on the forward strand.
TTTCTCCAGACGCCTGTGGCAGAGCAGCTGGGGCGCTGCCGGTTGGTCCCGCAGCGCCGCTCTGGGTGCTACTGGACCAACCCGGCAGCACCCCAGCTGCTCTGCCCCAGGAGTCCTGATTCAGCCGCTGCTGGTCAGTTTCAGCAGCGGCTGAATCAGGACGCCTGGGGCAGAGCAGATGGGGTGCTGCTGGGTTGGTCCAGTAGCGCCGAGGAGCGGCGCTACTGGAGCAACCCAGCAGCACCCTAGCTGCTCTGCCCCAGGTGTCCCCAAGTCAGCTGCTGCTGAAACTGACCAGCGCTGACTACAGGAAGCCCGAGGCAGAGTTGCTCTGCCCCGGGCTTCCTGGAATCAGCTGCTGATCAGTTTCAGCAGCAGCTGACTTGGGGACGCTTGGGGTTCTTAAGTTGATTCTGTATGTAAGTCAGAACTGGCGGTCAGTTTCAGCAGCGGCTGAATCTGGACGCCAGTTCCGACTTACATACAGATTCAACTTAAGAACAAACCTACAGTCCCTATCTTGTACGTAACCCGGGGTCTGCCTGTAAATGTTTTAATTGGAATAAAATTCACTAACTCGAACTGTCCAAATGTGATCACAGACTGCAGTAGATTTGGCTCTTTGTAATGACGACCTGACTTTGGTAATTCATTTTATTTAATGGAAAACAAAAAACAGCTGTCAAAGTCAGTAAGCAGAGTAAAAATAGGCTCTCATTAAGTAACACACATTCGAAAAGAAAATTAATGAAGCTGGCAGTCCGAAGATCATGATGCTTACATTTAGTTTCTAATATAACCAACTAAAATAGTCACTAGGTCTGAGCTACAAAACTAACTTTTGAAAATATTTTTATCACCCCAAACATCAAGCAATAAAAGCAGGAAAATAGGTAAATTTCTGTTAAGATTTACATTATGTTAAATTATACCTATGCAGAATTAGATTTGGGGTCTACCAATCCAAGATTTGAATAAGTGCTTGATTTGTAGATAACCACAAAGTGGGAAGTAGTTCAAAATTAATCCAGGACTTTGGGGTCTCCTGCAGGCTGAATGCCTTGATTAAGGACTGAACAAGAGAAATCAAGGGATCTGGGTTGCAAGGAAGAAGAAATTCAAGAGTCTAGGGATCCCAACCATACACTTTGATTTTTCAGAAGGCAGAGAGCAGGAGGCATTTATAGACGCTTCAAAGGAACTGTACTGTCCTTTCCTGAGAATGATGTTGAATATGTTGCATTGGGAACTGATGCACTCAAGGGAGAAAATGGGGCATAAGTTCTCCTAGAATGCAACTTATTGTTAGTAGCCAACAATCTTCACTATCATAATTTATATTTTACATCTTCAGAGTGGTACACAGACATTAATCCTTGTGGGGGTAGATGGGCAGGCATCAACCCTGTTTTGCTCAAATTAGGAGTCTGCTTAATGCTTTTTTTCTGTAAAAAAAAAAAAAACCATTGCAAATATACAATGGCTAAACATGAATAAGAATAACACTGTATCAGACAGAAGAACCTGAAAGCAAGGCAAACTGTAGTTGTAAACTGAGGTGGCAAATAACTGCAGACATTATTTTGCAACTACAATGATTTGCACCTGCATTTTAGGTCATTTAGCTATCAAAGCACTATACCTGAATTGTGAGTACAAGTAGGTAATTAAGACAGCTTTGTAGGCCCATAAATAAATGTCCACTTAAGATCAGGCTCAAAGTTTGGCCCCAAGCCAGTTGCAGCAACTACTTTAAAACTCAAATTCTTGGCTCTTATTCCCATTTCATTTAACCTTGCCTGTCAAAGAAGTATTATGTCCTCTTTCCACTGTAATGTACAACACACACGAATTTCAGAACTAGCGTGTTCCTTTTTAGATTAGTATTACAGATGGTTTTAGTACTACTTCAGCCCTTGGCTAGCAGTTTGCTATAAAAACTCTTTCAATTTTTGGGACATTTAAAGAGGGCAGAATAAAAAAATATTTTCTTGCAAACCAAAGTGCCCGAGCACTTAAAATTGAAAAAATTCTGCAACTTGACATTTGATTCATTCTGTCCATAAAACACTGCCATTATTTACCTTTCAATCTGGAATCTCCTCCGAAGGCACCACATCCCCAGTTTCCTGTGGCTACTGCTGAAAGATGCTGAGGGGAAACAGCAGGTCTAGCGAAGCCACAGTATGCCTGCAGGTAGATAAAAGGCACATCAGCAGAAGAGATTTTGACACCAGTTCTGATGATCTATTCTTAAACTTATTGTTAGATAACAGGAATCTGCATTTTTATGCTGCTGTTTTTCTAATAACCTAAAATTCAGTGTAACTTCAGGCTGGCTTAAAAACAAAAGTTAACACACTAGTTTATTGGCAAATGAGCAACGATAGGCAATGGAAATATTTAAAATGAAAATTAGACAGGACAACAAAATCCTAGTAATTTCTCCACGCTAATGAGGAGTAAGGAGTCCTCTGTGCTTGAAACAGAATCCCAAGAATAGGTGAAAAACAATGTCTTTAATTCTATAAGAGCCTAAGGCACTTTATCCATTTAAATGTAACGTGTACTATAGTGAAAAGCTAGCTTGATCCACTTGACACATTTCAGGTGAAACAACTACACTATGCTACAGTTTAGCATAGAAAGGGGATACTTGTATTCAGTTGAAACTGGAGGGCATATTTTAGGTAAATAGGAAATCATTTCTTAATCTGAATGTGGCTGAGGCATTGGGATTAACCCTGCTTGCATGGAAATGCTACAGTCGCTTTAAATTACCATACTGGTCAGGGCCTACTTTTTCTGTCTCATCTGAAAGCAGTACAGCGCCATTACACACTACCTCCTTACAGGGTGGCCAGGTGTCTGGTTTTGAACCAGACAGTCCATATTTGAGCTTTCTGTTCGGGAAACAAACTGAGAAAATATAAATGAGAAAATATATAAATAAGATGTAATATAGATTGTGATGGCATGTCAAGTGTGTCCGGTATTTTTGTTGAAACCATCTGGCAACCCTACCTCCTGAACCCAGTGGTCTCCAACCTTTTTAACCATAAGATCACTCTTTCAATGTGAGTGAATGTAAGATCTATTTAAGCCAAAATATCCTTGCCCTCCTTCGTTCCCCTTGTTGGAGGCCCTGCCCCTCCTCCACCCCTTTTCTGAGGCCTCCCCCTACTCACTCCATCCCCCTTCTTCCCCCATCATCACTCACTTGCACCAGGCTGGGGTAGGGGTCCAGGCTGTGGTCTTGGGCCAAGGGGTTTGGAGTGTGGGTGGGGCTGGAGGCTTAGCCCAGGGTGGGTGATTGGGGTCCAGGAGGTGTTTGAGTACAGGGGGAGGAGGGCAGGAGGTTGGGTGTAGAAGGTTCAGGATGCAGGCTCTGGCTGGTCACCATTTAACTGAAACGGCTTCCAGGTGGTGGAACAGTGGATGTAAGGCAGGCTTACTCCTGCCCTGGCCCAGCAGCACTCCTGAAAGCAGCTGGCATGTACAGCCATGGCTCCATGTGCTGCCCCATATCTATAGGCACCAACCCCACAGTTCCTACTGGCCACGGTTCTCCATTATTGATCAATAGGAGCTGCAGGCAAGGACAGCATGTGGAGACCCCCTGCTCTGCCTTTTTCAGGGGCTGCAAGGACATGCAGCCACTTCTAGGAGCAGCAATTACCACAGGGATAATGACTCCAGTCATGGCAGGTTCGGCATTTTAGAACTCACTACTCAAAGAATTAAATTTAAATGTAAGAGAGAAATGAAAGTTACGAAATGCACAGACCAGTCAAACACTAAAAATAACCCACTTTGCAAGTAGTAACTCCTCCCAGGCATGTGTTGGGTCAGGAGATGAGAGGAAGGGCAGTGTGTGTTTGTGTGCCTCTGTCATTCTCACAGTGTGTGAGAGTGATAGAGATTTGCACTGCCAAGCTTCCTCCATCCCCATCTCTCTGTATGGAGATGGGGTACAGGAGTGGGGGGAGGAGGGACACCCTGACATCAGCATCTCCCCTTCTCCCTCCCACACCCTGCACAGCAAGCAGGAGGCTCCCGGGGGGGAGGGCAGGAGCAGCACAACAATGGATCGAGGGGCAACTGAAGTGCCAGCACTTGATAGCTTCCCAGCCAAACCAGTCAGGATCACCTGTCAGAAGCTTCAAGATTTACCGGTAGATCCCAATCTACTGGTTGGTGACCACTGTCCTGAACCACATTAGGTAGAGGGCTTCCATCCTAGGTAGGTGAACCGACAGACTCGCTGGATCCATGGGCAAGGGAGGAGGGGCCTGGATCTTTGCTAGCAGAAGGGGCAGGGCCAGGGCAGCTGGCCTTCAGTGCTGCCCGGACCGTGCCCCGTCCCCCCAGGTGCCATCTGGAGTGTGCTGCTCAGTGCTCCAGCAGTGATTTAAAGAGCCTGTGCCTTGGTCACCACCACAGTAACAGCAGAGACAGCCGGGAGCCCCAGGCTCCTTTGAATCACCGGACCCCGAGGCAGCTTCTCCCACTCCCCATTGGCAGGCCTGCTCCTAAGACAGGCATTTATAGTAACCCTGTGCACCTCCTGCTCCCAAGACTCTGCATAATTGTCACCTTTCAAGAATAAAGAAGCACTTCTAGCTTTCATAAAATTAAAAAACAACAAATGGTCTGCTTCATAAAATTAAAAGTTAGACTAGTTACTGGTTTAAAATGGAAGAATCTTTTCTTACTTTGCCCCTCTCATATGCCAGTGCTGTTCAGTTAATAAAAATATTGTCCTTTTTCTTTTTTAAGGTTGTTTGTGTCTTTTGACCACCCAATTGTTTCTCATAAAGGTTTAAAATCAATTCTTACCAGTTAAACAATCAGAAGTTAAAGAACATGATCAACTTGTGATTGGCAAGTTACCTCAACAATGAAAAACAAACGAAACTCATCTGAGGCAAGTAAACAGAATGACCTTACAAGACAGGGAGACAAAATTTCCCAGCACTAAATTAAATGTAATGAGACATTTTTGTGATTGCTTGTGAAGTGAAAATAGAAAGACTGATCACTGATCCATACATGGAATATTATGAGACCATTATGTAACAGCAGGACAAATCTGCTCCATGTTCTTTAAAGCCCTGAAACTGAGAATAAAATACACAAAGCCATCTTAAAATACTGGTCTTATATAATATTAAGCTAGGGGTGGTGGAAAAATAATCTCTCAGTCACTCACAAACCTTGGATAAAGAAAAATGCTTCTACAAAAGACCCAGGGGGAAAAAGGGCAAATCTCTCCATGAAATTTTTACAAAGGCATAAACATTTATTGAACATACTGTCTGGTATGGATTAGTAAACCTGTTTTTTTACACCCCCCCCCCCCCAATCTGTAAAATCTGACAGATATTTTAGTTATAATTTGCCTGTACATCATTATTCAAGATTTACAACAGAGAGCTTACACAAGAGTTCACAAATTACTTGTTCCATCAGATGCATGTGGCTTTTTAAAGTCAGAAATATTGGTGCGCTCAATGACTTAAGCAGGTTAGTGAAAAATGACAGCACCTAGCAAACCATTACATAGCTGTGTGGAAAATAAATCAAATGAAAGTACTGGATCTGTTTTGGAACAAGACAGCCATTTTGTCCCTGTATTTATTTGCTGGAAGGACTGAGATGTATTTTTGAAGTACACAGAGAAAATACATGGAAAATGCCTTTATATTCTCTCTGTATCCTATTTAACAGCAGACAGAAGAGCTCCAAAAGCAGCAAAGCTGAGAGTGCCTAGAGCAGTGTTTCTCAAGGTGGTCCATGGATCCACTCTGAGAAATCCGTGGTTCCCCTTGGCTGCAAACTGGAGCCAATGGGAGCCAGTAAAATAACAAACTGGAGCAGCCAGTTAGCAGGTTTCTTCGAGTGGATCCGCAGACCTCTTAATGCTCTACAATGATCCTTTAAAGGACCAATATAAGGGTGGAGTTGCCTTGGTCATAAAATTTCTCAAATTACTCAACAATAAGTGATAATCTGCTGGAAATTAAAAACATCAAGTTGCATCTTGATTATTAAGCTATAAAATATCACCAGGGATAGACTATTAACAACTAGCACTATTCTCAAGGGACTTATGATGATAACACCTTTAAGAAATGTAAAATCCCATTTAATTGATTAACCAGTTAAATATGATGTTTAACCGGTTAACCAATTAAAGGGCAGGTCAGACAGTGGGACTGGAGCAGCTTCCACTATCACAGGCAGCCCCCTATCCACAGCAGGCAGAAAGCTGCTCTGACAGGTTAACCCTTCACATCCCTAAGACCTTTGTACCGACTTACTATTACATTTCTTACATTGTGTATTTGCAAGTTGTACTACTGAAATCAGGCACAATGGTTGCCTTAGAATTCTAAACAGCTGATGTCAGAAAATCAGTTTTTTCAGGGATTGGTTAAATCAGGTGTACAGCTGGCTTTGAAACCAAAGAGTTATAGTCATGTTAAATGTAGTTAAACATAATATATTTGCTTTATAGCTTGTGTCTAATGAGCGGAAAAAATCCTAATCAGCAAATAAAGAAATGCTGTAAAAAAATGGGGTTTGATGATCTCCCATATTAATAATTTCAAATAATATTAATATTTTCAACACTAGGAGTAGTTGTTAATCCCAACAAACTGCCTCTTGGGAAAATTAACTGATAACTAACATCTGGCCCCACTGAAATAAGTGCAGCTTAAAAAGGAGATGCAATACTAACTTATAAGATAAGATTCTTTTGAAAAATAAAATCAGTCCATGAAATGTGTGTGAATCATTTCTAAGGCTTAATAACAGAAATATAACAGAACTACCAGAGTCAATGAATAGTGATCTCTATCCTATGATGGGATGCCATTCTTGCATAAACAGGTATTTGATTACCTAAATAAAAAAGCTGTGCCTCTGAATAAATGGTCTAATTAATTAAATCATACTATAATTAAATACTATACTATAATTAAATCATACTATATATTGGATAAGAAGAAATGGTAACACTTTTTGTTTGTTTTCCCACCGCACCCAAAATTGACTCTCTCAGTTTAAATAAACTATGACTGAAAACCAATGTAGACAAGTGATATGATGTCTTCAGAAGGCATGGTCATTTCAAATACGATTTAGTCTAGCATTGCCCCTTATACTTAAGTTTACCTTACTTAATGAAATGTAAAATGCATTTCACTCAACAGTTGGCTTAACATTATCCTCAGTTATGATTAACCAATTCATGTTGAATTGCTGCCTAAAAGGCATTCTAAACAGAAGAAAATGCATAAATCTATCCTAATATATTAAAGGATATGCATCTATCTATATGATTGATAACTTTACTCTGACCGCAAATGCATTGGAAGTAGGCGATTTAGTTTTCCAATTAAACTGTCACTGAAGTTTACTAAACTCATTTACTGCCATTTTCAGGACTTATTTCATTACCATCAGTGATGGAATAACGTGATATATGTTACTTTATACAGGAAACACTGGTTTTTAAAGTACAATTAAGTCTTGATTGGAGAATATCATTTTCAGAAAAAAATTACCTTAAGTGATATCCTTTTTAGATGAAAAATTAATGAAAAGGTGGCCCTCACTTGCTTGAATTTACTTACATATATATAGTAAATTCCTGACCCTGAAAGTTGCTGAATTATTCAATTACAGGCAGTCCCCGGGTTACGTACAAGATAGGGACTGTAGGTTTGTTCTTAAGTTGAATTTGTATGTAAGTCGGAACTGGTACATATTGTAGGGGAAACTCTAGCCAAACATTACTCCAGAGCTCAGTTTTATTCTCCCACACCTCACTTACTTCAGTCCTTTATTCTCAAGCTGAGGTGTCTGCTGAGAAAAGCCGCTCCGCGTCTCCTTGGTCTGCTGGGGGGGGGGGGGGGGTGCTAGCTTCGCGTCTCCCTGGTCTGCTGGGGGGAAGCAGCTAGTGTGGGGTTGCCTCACCCCATTTGTAAGTAGGGATCCAATGTAAGTCGGATCCATGTAACCCGGGGACTGCCTGTACCACTGATGTAAAATAGCAACAAGTTTCCCAGTACCTTTCACAGTTGGGCCTATACAGTACATGTGTAAATCTGCTAAAGATTAATTAAAAGGCATAGAAATTAATGCAAAACCTGCAACTGGAAAAGTATATCAAGACTATACAGTATCATCAGAATTCAATGTTTAGTTGGTTTCCAGATGGGGCTAGCAGCTGATCCATAATAATGCAAGAGAACTCCCTCTCCAGTTTCTGGCTGAAAATAGAAACTTAAGTTGGATACTCATTTAGATGGAAAAAAGTTAGTCTAGAGTTTGATCATCAATTAGAAACTGCCAGCAGGGAAGGGTGTTGTTAACCATCAATCTATAGAAATATGAGGCCTTTATTTATTTATTTATTTTAAATAATAAGGTAGACTTGATTCATTCTAGCTAACCAATCATAAAATACAAATTACAGGAAATACTGGTAGTGGTAACTTCTTAGTACTGGCCTTAGAATCATTAAAAAAATATTGGGAAGATTTGGACAGACCTATTAGTTTCTATTTAGAAAATTAAAAAATGTATGCCAAGACAGAAACCATTAACCAACAAGCATTCTATCTGGCATGCTTAGACTTTAATCTTACTATTGCAAAATATGAAGTATGCCTATTATGAAATGGTACAGCAATTAAACAAAATGTCCCCTTCAAAGGCGTTGCTGATGCTGCAAGGATTATTGGGAAACATATTTCCACCATTAATGAAATGGCTGTAAATAATGGACCTTAGAATTTACTGGCCTTGTTGAGTTCTCTTCTGATTTTCTCAGGAACAAACTGATCAAGGAAACGTCTGAAGTGAAATGCATCGATAGCAACAATTTCAGTGCAGCGCCTCTGCCATTCATCCCTACATTGGGAAAAGGAGGACAGCAAAACGTGTGTATCAGTTATATCTTGTCAAAGAAACAATTCTAAGAACCGAAGTATTACTCAGGCTATATAACTCATTCAGCAGGTTAACTCTTACACGGAGGAGGTAAGAGCATCACCATAGCAAGCTGTACAGTCTCAGGAAGACACTTGGTTGCTCTTTGAAAGGTTTTCTTTGGAACCATAAGAGACATTACCTAAACTACCCTGTCTGAAATAATAGACTCTGTAGCAAATGGTCATGCCATAGAATACATGGAGCTTATCTATAACAAAGACCCTACATGTTTTATAGCAGTTCTTAAAAACCCAATTAGTCAGATCTGTAAAAGAGAAGCTAAAAAGTGCCCAAGAGCTGCAGTTCAATGTTCAGGATAGTTTCCTTACTCCATTTTTCAAAAATAAAGGCTAAACTTAAATTGTATAATGATCTCAACTGCTCAATGCTAAATGTATTACCTTAGGGTATCATCTTCATGGCTTCTTGCCCATCGGTATGTTTCTGCATAGCCTGTATATTCACTGTATTGCTCACTACCTGAAATAAACCATTCATCATATTACACAATTTGCTGATGTTTTTCTTAATACAATGTCTCCCTCCAAGGAATCTTTACGCCTCTGAATATATGTGCAATTTATGTTAATGTTTAATGGAAGCTACACACGATCATTACAGGGCAAACTGAAAATTAATGAGAGTCTTTTCAAGAGAGGATATTAAGTGTCCAGCACAGGCAATCACAACCACAGGTCTCTCTTACCTGTGTCCACAAGTTGTAACATACATGTAGTTCTCAACCTCCCCAGTCCAGAGTGAAACTAATCAGGAAAGACACCTTGGTAAAGGCTTAGGATGCAGAGTTTGGGAGTAGAAAGTTAATTTGGGGGAAGGGAGGAGAATCAAAGGACATGAGTTAATCCAACACCAAATTTTTCCAATAAATAATCTATTTTTCCTTACCCAGATAGATTTTTTTGTTTTAGAAACAAAGAAAATCGGTTTGCAAAATTGAGTAGAGAGAAAAGCTTGAGAGATGTGTCTGGTTAGCATTGCTGTAATGCCCTGATAGCCTAATTGTAAAGGAAAGAGGCTGACATGCTTGATGTACACAGAAGAACCAGAAAAAAGGTTGCATGATCTCTGTTGTTTTTCTCTGGGATGGGCACAGAATAGTTCATTGTTCTTTCAGACAAGCAAAAACAGCTTCCTGAATTTTAGACATCTGACAAGGATTTCTAATCTATATTGGTGAAAGGTCAGAAATTCCATGCCAATCATTTCTTAAGAAGGTTTGCGTTGTTAGAAAAAAAGAGTTCCTCTTTCATCTAGCAATTCAGTTCAGACATTTTTGAAATACCACGAGTCAGCAAAGCAAGGGAAATGGCAGGGAAAAGTCATAATATGACAATGTTTACATGTATATTTATACATCTAAATATTGCATATGAAAACCCAGTAGTACATAGTTCAACTCTTTAACATGACATGAATTATTAATTCATTCAAACCAGGAGCTATGTAGGCAACAGGTTCACAGATGCACAGACACTGAAACAAGTTCACACACACACATACTGCAACAATAAAATACTCCACAATTCAGAATATAATTACACTGTATTAACCACCATTCACTCCAAGACAGGAATGACAATCTTAAGGAAGGATACACAGTAAGAGGAGGGAAATGGGATTTTAAAAGAGGAGTATATTGTCACAGGGCAATTTAAATTTCTCCGAAAGAAAGCCTAAAAAATGAATGAAGGTGCAAGAGCCACTATTAAGCAGTTATTATTGCCCTGTTCCAGGCATGGTGCAGAGCTTCATAATCCCAACAGGAGTCCTGGGCATCCAGACTGTTCAGCTTAAAATCAATATGTCTGGTCTAGGGCTGTTTTACCTCAGAGACCCCTGACTGCTATTCCCACCATGTCCATAACCCCACTTGCACTCTGAAGGTCATCAACTGGCAATGCACTGGTGGAGTGTTAACAGTGTATAATGTGTCCCCATGCCTCCAGATCATGCTCCCCTTCATTTCCAGACTCTGCATCCCCTCCTACATCTCTCTTCCTGTTCAAAATCCTCTCCTGCACCCATACTCCCTCCAGGACCCTACACCAGGTCACAACTCCTCCTTTCATGCAAACTCTCAGATTCCACTCCCTGCACCTGAATACTTTACTCCAAATTCTCTTCTGCATCCAACATCCATCCTCAACCCCGCTCCTCCCCCATTAATATCAGGTAAAAGTGCATCTGGAATGGTCCCTCATCAAAAATTATTACCCATCCCTGGGTTAAACCCATTAGACCCTCTTTTTTCCCTCCCTGAAATCCTGTCTCATTGTTACCTTTCAATTTCTGCAACAAATGAGGCAGGGGTCTTCCATACCACAGCCTCCTTCATGACACAACCTTTATTCACCTTCAAAGGGTGCATGGGTGCAGGGGCGGATATAGGGCAGGGCGAACGGGGTGGCCGCCCCGGGCCCCGCGCTTCACAAAGCCCCGTGCTTGTGCTGTGGCGCCGCTGCGCATGCGCATGACGTAACTGCGCATGCGCCATGGCAAAGGTGGGGCCCCGCGGAATTACGCTGCCTGGGGCCCTGCAAAACTGTCACCTGCCCCTGCATGGGTGGTTGGTGCAGCTGGGGCCGAGGGAGGCAGGACGCCAGCCCCAAGTACAGCACCGCCCCGATTGCTGAGGCCCCACACCCTGCGGAGAGGAGATGCAGCAGCACACCGAGCACTTCCCAGGTTCTCTGGAGCACCGGGGAGAGGAAAAGAGAGAAGTGGAGTATGTGTGCAGTGCGGCTCCCAGAGCACTAGGGAAGGAGAAGGGGTGGTTCCAGCCTGCCCAGCTAGGAGCACGGGGAGGCTGGGTTCAGCAACAGTCCGCCCCCGGAACGCCTACAGTAGGTGCTCTGGGTGCAGAGTGTGGGTGTGACCAGGCTGGCAGTCTGGGAAGACGGAGCCACCAGACGCCCATGAAGGGGAGTATATCCTGTGTACTGGAGTTCCCCCAAGCTTGACCCCTGCTGTCCAACCCTATTCCTATCGCTTTCCTATCCCTGGCTCCTTGTCCAAGTCCCACTATCCTTTTCTATCCAGTTCCTATTCCTTGGGCTTCTCACAGTCCCTCTCTCTTTGCCTAGCCACTAGTAGTCTTCCCTTCCAGGGTCCTTTTTCAAGTCCCAATCTCTTCTCCCATGTCGCCAGTCACTTCCCCTTCCAATGTCCTGTCTCCGTGCCCCCACCATCCCAACTCCTTGTTCCCAGTCTCCTTATCCAGTCAGTACCACTCTCCCCTCTCCGTGGCTCTTCATCTGATCCATCTTCCCTTACCCTGGCTCTCAATCCCAGTCTTTTCATTCAATCTGTTTCCTTTCCCATCTATTCCCTGACTTCTTGTCTCCCAGCTTCTTTGCCAAGTTAGTCGCAGTCCTTTCCCAACATCCATGCACTTGGTTAGATCTGTCTCTGCTCCCCCGTATTTCTTTGTTGGGTTCTTAATCCAGTCCCTTCTTTAGCCAGCCAGAAGTCTCCCGCTTCTCCCACCTCAGTGTTCCCCCACTGGTTCCCAGTCCTTCCCCCCCCCCCATTTCCTCCACTGGCTATCAGTCCCAGAATCCTTGTCTAACCAGTCCCAGTGTGCCCTCCACAACTGAGCTCCTAGTCTCTCCCCCCTCTAATTTCCAGTTTCCTTCTCCTTACTCTCCCATCCCAATCTACTTCAGTCCTGTTTTTGCTCCTTTAGCATTCAATGGCTTCCTTGTCTACACTGCGTGGTTGCCAGCAGTAGGTCAGTGACAGCATAGAAGAGAGAGTGCATGCATAACAAAGGAAGTCCCCTTTCTGGTTTATGTACTGATGCATTCCTTGATGAAGACACTATGGGTACAGGAGTCCCATCAACAGCCCTGGTGCAGTTAGGAAACCCATATTCTCAAAGCTATCAGTGTTCTCAGGAATATCTTTAATTCCTGCCCCCTTGGGGTAAACACATGCCTGATTACCTCAGAAACCACTGCCACCACTTCATCCACAGTTAACTTTCCAACACCAAATTGGCTGGCAATAGACCAGTAGCAGTCTAGAGTAGCCAGATTCCAGACAATCATAGTGACCTGCTTCTGGACTGGCCAGGGTAACCTCCTGAGTGTCCTTATGCTGGAGGGTTGGGGGGAAAAACCACTGGACCTACAACTGGTCATCCCAGGTCTGCATTACAGTGTGATCCCTACAGTCTGTGCTTGTGGCCCTGTACTAGACGCAGCAGTCTACATAGGGAGCATCAGCAGTTATGCCAAGTGTACTGAGCAGTATAAGGTGCGCGAGTCTGCCATGCCAGGATATTGCCCCTCCTACATCAAGCAATCCATCAAGTATCTGTTGTGGTCTGAAAATGCTGCCAAAATGTCCACACATCCCTCGTGGAAGCTTTGCCCATTTCCTGATACATAAATGAAAGTGCAAGCAAGAGAAATTCCTCAAAAGGCATCTCCTTCCATGTTGCTGGCTCTTAGATGAGAACACACAGACTAAAAATTACTCTGTGGCAGACTGTGCTGGGCTAGTCAAACATCTTGTAAGATGCAGAATGGGCAGTAAAGTTTTCCCATAGTGCATCATGCTCAAAGGACTAGAGGCCACAATTCAGGAAGTCACGAGGCTTCTGGGATACAGGTGTACATACTGCAATGTGGATGCCAAACCTGGATTAGAAAGTCTTAATTCTGGCTGAAGAATAAGTGTAGAGGCACAGGTCTAGGTGTTTTCCCCACAGGCCAGCTAACTCAAGTCCCATTAAACCTAGGCTTACACTGACGTGTCGACATATCCTATCTACTTACCATAAGTTTTTAAGTCTCAGCTTGACAAAGCCCTGGCTGGGATGATTTAGTTGGGGTTGGTCCTGCTTTGGGCAGGGGGCTGGACTTGATGACCTTCTGAGGTCTCTTCGAGCCCTGAGATTCTATGAAAAATGCTAAGAGAATCTGGCATAGACAGAGCATTCAGTTATTCATATGCCCACAAATGCACACAGCCATACATAGCTGTGTGCAGTTTATAACATATTAAATACAAAATAAAATCTTACTTTGAAATATACAGACTAACAGCTTTCAATACAGGCTGTTCCTGACTTTCTTAAAATTCATATTTTTTGACGTGCCTGGGGAAAACGTCTGCACAATGAGAAAAGCAAATGTGAGCTATTAAGTTCTCTCTTGGTACAGCTTAAGAAATTTAAACTTTAAGAAAATGTTCCCTTTAAGTATAGCAGTTAGAAGCAAAGCCCAGGGTTATCAAAAAATGAGAAACTATACCATCTAGGATAGTTTAATCAGTGTAAAACAATTCTTTAACAAAATAAAACTAATACCTTTCATTTGCTTTTACTAAAGTACAACTTCTGACAACCAGCTCATGAAGATAAATTAATCATTAAGAGGGTCACAGAAATCACCCAAAATTTAAACTCGCATTCTAGAAATCCAGCATTGATGAAAACCATTGATTTTCATAAATGAAAGCCTGGAAAGATATCAGGCAGAAATGATCATCTGACAGGTAGCAGCCTTGCCTGTGACTTGCAGTGTTATAAACCGAGGTTGGAAAAAGAATCAGATCTGCAGACATTTCTGGAGAATTTCAGAGACTCCTTTATCTTCTACCATATATTTTGGTTTATTGATTAGCTTTTCCAACATCTAAATTAAAATGAAAGTAGACACAATAGCCCAATGCAGAAATACAGGGAAAAAAACAAGTAGAGAAATGCAGGAGGACAATTTACCATTCACAAAACAGAAAACCACCAAGAAAATGAGAGCAAAAAGGCCCCCAAATAAAATACATAGACAAAGTGCCAAGGTTCAGAGGACAAGCCATGAAATAAGAGGAGACTGGTGCTTATAAAAGGAGGAAGCATAGATACAACAAAGTGGCAGAACATATCCTCTCTAGTACTTCTGTGAATTACAGAAGTTGAGAAAAACTATTCTTGCCATATGCTAGAGCCTCTGGGACATGATTCTAAAAAGAACTGTATGTTATTAGAAAGAACATAAGGACTCAGGATCTTACTATGCTTACAGTCTAGCCATGTAAATTATATTACTGAACTACAAAGGAGGAGAAAAGCGGCACTGCCCCACCTTCTCTTTCCCATATTGTCTGAATTTGAAGAGGCTGGAACATCATACCCTCTACGGGAGGCAATTTAGTACCACTGGTATCCAGTGAAACAGCAGAATAAGCAGCCTGTTTATACATTGTTGAACATACTTGGTCCCACATGATAAAAAGGCTGAATTCAGAGCATCAGGCCTTGTTCACGAGGAAATCAATCTGTCAGCTGCAATAGTGGTATACAGCCTACAGCAGAAATATCTCACTGGAATCTCCAGCACTCCCTAATAATATTTCTCTAGGCAGACAATTCTGTGTGTATTGAAGAACTTGTCCATTTGCATGACCAGTTTTATATTCATTACAGTGATGATCTCAACCAGATGTTGTACAATCAGAACAAATTTAATTTCTTTCCAATTTCTCAGCCTTTTCTGCAAATTTGAGTAGCATAGTTACATCCATTAGGCCATTGCATCAAGATGCATCATAGAAAAATATAATTTATCAGGAAGATAGTAGCATACAGGGAAGACTTGCCTAAGACCCAAGATGGAAAAAAGCCAGGGAACAAATGAGGATGATGAAATGGCCATTTCCATTAAGGGAGCAGAACATCACATCACATATATTAATTAGACGGCACTATAATAAAGTAAAGTGGATTTAAAAAATGGGAGAATACTGTCTGAATGAAAAAAGTCATGGTTGTTTGACCTTACTAACAAATGCTTGCATTTTTGAAGGTTGCTAGCTGCCCCAAAATCTTTGTTTACTGCACCCACAGATGTAGAATTCCCTTGGAGGGGACTTTCTTTACCATCCCTTTTAGTAATCTTAACCAGGAACATCTAACCCTTTCCAGAGGGGGAGTTATTCAATGCTTTAATATTTTTAGTACCTTATACAAGGCTTGTGACTGAGAACCTCAAACAAATGTCATCTTACAACAAACGTATAATGCCACATGAACTATACTCAAAGATATTTGCTTACTGATACAACCATATATAAGGTAATCAAATATAAAATGAACAACAAAACAAACATTCAGAATACAAGAGAACCTGCACAATTGATACTGTATTAAACAGTATCTTTTGTATAAGTATATTCTTTAATTAAGTGTTCTTTTAGAGCGTTTCATCAAATATGTGCATAGATGTTGTCAAGAATGTTCCCTACTCTGGCACTGAGTGTGGAAAGTGGGTGCAAGAGACTTTAAAATACCCTGCTGCTAAAGGCTTGCGTTAAAAACCCCTCAAAGTCACAGATTCCCTGGACTGATAGTGCTGCCACCACCCAAATGCAAAAACCCCTTTGGAAACCAAAGCAGGCACACTTGGGAATTCCTTCCTGTGAGGTACCCTCAAACTCTGTTAAATCTCTCTCCAGAGGGAGGGTCATTTTATCTTAGTAGTTCGGCTTTGCAGTCAGTCTTAGGCAAGTGCACAGAACCTCCTGCCTTCTAGGGTACAGGAATTCGATCACGGTTAATAAAAATCACCCTTTTAAAACAAAAACAGAGAACACTCTTGGGTGAAACATTAGTTGATTGCTAGGTGTTACAGAGCAACTAAAAAGAAAGCATTCAAAACACAGAACATTGCTTTCCTGGGATTCAGTTTGGAAAGTTACAGTGTATGGGGGGTATGCTCAACACAGAGAATTCCAACAAACCCCCCAAATAAAGAAGAAAACCTGATCACATCTGACTAAACATTCCCTGTTCTACTCACATATCTGTAGTTTCAAAATTTAGTTCTTCCCTAGGCATGAATGTTGTTGGGTTCTCCATGCCTGGCTCATTTCATGTCCTCCCAGGCTTCTCTGATCACAGAACAGGAAGGCTACTGCTTTCAATTCAAAAGCCCACACTCTTGTTTCCACTGGCACTCCTGGCCTCCTGCCAACTTACCTCCTCCTACCCTAGCATTTCTGGAGGCCCTCTAGGACCCACTGTCTATGGTTTTAACACTTAAAGACAGGACAATTAGGGTTAGCTCTCAAGAGTTAACTACTGAGAACGATTTTAGTTAACTGTATGGCTGAAATGTCATCACAGATGTATTTATAAACTGATAAAACAATTTTTAAATTACTGTTTAACTCTGGTCTGAAATAAAATTGAAGGGATGCAGGATCCCATAAAATATACATCCCTCATACCAATTTTGATCCCCTCTTTGCCCAAAAGAAATTCTTCCCTTCTTCCCAGATCCCTGACAGACTCATCTTCTATTCCTGAACTCTGGGTCTACTTTCCAGTGATGCAATCCATTCAAGCAGTCAGTTGAGCATATGATTATTGAAGGTGACCCTACATAACCTAAAGCCCTAGCTCAGTCACCTTTCAACTCTGTGGAGCTCAGAAGCCCAATTTAATCCATCCTGGTTTGGTGCTAGAAGTGATATTAACAAGAGTAACAGTAAATTTCAAATTGGAAAAGGTGTAGGAGATTGCACATTTCTGTAGGCAGCCTCAAAATAACATATTCCAGGCACTGTGCAGATCCTGAGCATATTCTTTCTAAATAACTTGCAAAATCAACAGTCTGAAAGGGACTTTTTGGACTGCCTTGCCTTCTTCTGGTCTTTTGTGTTGATTGATTTTTTTCCTTTTTTGTGGTTACTGTAAGTCAGTTTCCTTCTTCAGACTTGAGTTTTCAATCTCCCACTGTAATCAGGTTAAATGTAGCTGATTCCAGGAAGGAATTTAAAAAAAAAAAAACACACAGTTTTCCAACAAAACAGAAGTATCTGCTAATGGTGACTGATTGTTGCTTTTACTTACTGACTCGTCTTTGCAGCACTCTTTAGTTAAATCTTAAAAAATAGCCATGGAGACTGTTTAGGAGTCTCCAGAGATGTGTGTAATAAATGAGTTTTATTTCCCTTGTCAGCCTGCTGTTACCCACTTTTTAGTAACTCGTTCACAAAAATATTCTATGATATATATTGGCTTTTTCTCTGGAAATGGTCAATTTGTTTTTTTAATATACGTGCACTATACCACCATTTTAAAAACTTGAAATGGAAAGTTAACTGGAATATTTTCAAACCACATTCAAACTTAACAAAATTAAAAACACTGCAAGCTATTAGTTCATTTCCACTGCTCTCTCACATACAGTGACAGATTAAGAAATCTGTGATTAGGCCACAAAGAAAGAAATAGTAATAGGGAAAATATTTCAGGTTGCTGATAGCTTGATCTTTCCTATCAGTTAATTATAAAGTTTGATTGTATTTTATTTTAGTCCACGTCTAAGGGCGTACTCTACCTCCTTTGCAAAGTCAATAGGAGCCATTCCAATGACTTCAGAAGGAACCAAGACCTTAAATTAAGTGTAAATATTCTCCTTTTATCCTTGATGTCTTGGCCAATACATATATGGAAAATGATAATCCTGTGTAGTGTTAAATCTACTTATGTATTCATATTGTGTTCTTCATAAGTATTCCTTGCTATATGTTATTAAAACAACACTGCAAAGATTAAAACACCTGTCATTTTTAAACCCCTTATGTGGCAGCACTTCAAACAACAGATAAAGTGAGTGGAGCACTTTTAAAGATAGAGTTGCTTTGGATTCATTCAGGATAAATGTCACAATTTCACTATAAAGAGAAAGGATTAATATGCAAAGCACGCGAGTTGTGAACGATTGACATATCAGTTAATCCTATGTATCTCCTAGTTACGTTAATAATGGAACCGTCCTGATTAATAGCTAGTCTCTATTCTTGACCACAACACTAACATAACCAAAAATGAGACTACCTCAAAAAGAAGCTATTTCAGATTTCACACTGGACTTGTGACTTACTAAAATGTGAGGATAGTGAATATTCTGTACATAACTGTGCAGATTAGACATCTCCAATAAGCTTTATAGCTATTAACTTCAATATCAAGAAACCCATAGTAAACTGTGACATTAACTAGAATGAATATTAATGTAGGTATTATAGCTAAGTTATAACAAACCCTAAGTGGAATTTACAATCAGATCACTAGATTCAGAGTCTCTTGCTTTGCTTTTACTACAAAGTCTGTTACTGAGTTATCTGAAGTCAGTGGGATTTTTAGCATCAACTCATACTGGAACATAACTAGGCAATTAATCTCTTAGCACTATAATTACTTATTTGAGACCTGCCTACAAAGATAAATATCAACTAACAGAATTGCAGTGAGTGTGAAAACTAGGAGCTAGGTACAAAGGACACTTTTAAAATTTGCTTAGCAATACAGATGGTAAAAAACAAGCTAAGAGACATTTGCAATATTTTTCATCTCAGTTTTGTGATCCAAAAGAAACACAGCACGAATAATAAATCAGTGTGTATTAATCATCATAAACAGTGGTTTGAGCCTCTAAGCTGTTAGAGATGTCAATTGAAATCTCTTGGCATCACGCTGATTCCACATTTAATACAAAGATAAGTATTTGACACGTTCTGCGGAGAGTTAACAAAGACTAACCTGTGATTATAAGACATTCATTGTGGTCCAGGACTTCAGTGATGAGCCGAGATACAATCAGCTCTGGATTGATTAAAAAACGAATTTCTTCTTGTACCAGTCCTGCACCAGTGACACCACCTCCAACAAAACGGTTTGCAAAATCAACCTAGTAGAAAAAATGTCCTAGGTGATTACAGAATAGGCAAACATCTTTACATCCTTTAGAGGGGTAACTAGTGGTGTACCCCAAGGGTCAGTCCTGGGACCAATTCTTTTCAACTTATTCATAAATGATCTGGAGAAAGGGGTAAGCAGTGAGGTAGTAAAGTTTGCAGATGATACCAAACTGTTTAGGATAGTCAAGACAGAAGCAGACTGTGAGGGACTCCAAGAAGATCTCACCAAACTGAGTGATTGGGCAACAAAATGGCAAATGAAATTTAATGTGGATAAGTGTAAAGTAATGCACATCGGAAAAATAACCCCAACTATACGTACAGTATGATGGGGGCTAATTTGGCTACGACAAATCAGGAAAGAGATCTTGGAGTTATCGTGGACAGTTCTCTGAAAACTTCCACACAGTGTGCAGCGGCGGTCAAAAAGGCAAATAGGATGCTAGGAATTATTAGGAAAGGGATAGAAAATAAGACCCAGAACATCTTACTGCCCCTGTATAAAACTATGGTACGCCCACATCTTGAATACTGTGTACAGATGTGGTCTCCTCACCTCAAAAAAGATGTTTTGGCCTTGGAAAGGGTTCAGAAAAGGGCAACTAAAATGATTAGGGGTTTGGAATGGGTCCCTTATGAGGAGAGGCTAAAGAGACTGGGACTTTTCAGTTTAGAAAAGAGGAGACTGAGGGGGGATATGATAGAGGTCTATAAAATCATGAGTGGTGTGGAGAGGGCTGATAAAGAAAAGTTATTTATTAGTTCCCATAATAGAAGAACTAGAGGACACCAAATGAAATTAATGGGTAGCAGATTTAAAACTAATAAAAGGAAGTTCTTCTTCACACAGCGTGTTGTCAACCTGTGGAACTCCTTGCCAGAGGAGGCTGTGAAGGCTAGGACTATAATGGAGTTTAAAGAGAAGCTGGATAAATTCATGGAGGTTAGGTCCATAAAAGGCTATTAGCTGTCAGGCTGTCTGTCAGAGGCTGGAGAGGGATGGCAGGAGACAAATCGCTTGATCATTGTCTTTGGTCCACCCTCTCTGGGGCACCTGGTGCTGGCCACTGTTGGTAGACAGGATACTGGGCTACATGGACCTTTGGTCTGACCCAGTACGGCCGTTCTTATGTTCTTATGTTAAGATAAATAAATGTGCGAGATCCATTCTGTTCAGCCTCTCGTTTGCCCACTTGCATTTAGAAATGCAATTAGCAGGACTGAGCCACTTTGCCCTCACTGAATGTTAAGCCCTATGTCAAGCTTGATGAAGGTGGTCCGTTGTCCGCATTTGATTGCAAAGGTGGCTTGTCCAGCAGACTGACAGGAAAGGGGTTATTGCCCCTTTACACCACCATCCCTAGTTCTCCACCGAAGAAGCAAAAAGCAGTTTGTGGATCATGTGGAGTGGGGAGACTTGCCTCCTTCTATATAGGGGACTGTGTGTGTGAGGGAATAAGAGGCTGGTATTTATACAAATGCTAGAAGTCTAAGTAGTAAAATCGGTGAACTAGAGCGCCTAGATTTAACGGAGATAGAGATGTAGCCGTGTTAGTCTGGTGTAGCTGAAACAAAATACAGGACTATGTAGCACTTTAAAGACTAACAAGATGGTTTATTAGATGATGAGCTTTCGTGGGCCAGACCCACTTCCTCAGATCAACAGAGATTTAACGGAGGATATTGATATAATAGGCATCACAGAAACTTGGTGGAATGACGACAATCAAAGGGACACAGTCATACCAGGGTAGAAAATATATTGGAAGGATCGAACAGGTTGTGCTGGTGGGGGAATGGCACTATATGTGAAAGAAAATGTAGAATCAAATGAAGTAAAAATCTTAAATGAGCCAAAACGTTTCACAGACTCTCTATGGATAGTAATTCCATGCTCCAATAATAAGAATATAGCAGTAGGGATATATTATTGACCACCTAATCAGGACAGTGATAGCAACTATGAAATACTAAGGGAGGTGAGAGAGGTTATCAAATTAAAAAACTTGATAATAGTGGGGGATTTTAAACTATCCCCATATTGATTGGGTACACATCACCTCAGGACTGGACTCAGAGTATTTCTTGATACCTTAAATGACTGCTTCTTGGAGCAGCTGGTTCTGGAACCCACAAAGGGAGAAGCTATTCTTGATTTAGTCCTAAATGGAACGCAGGATCTGGTTCAAGAGGTAAATATAACTGGTCCACCAGTGATGGGAAAACCACCTCAGCAGCCCAACACTGTGGCATTTAATTTCAGAAAGAGGAACTACACAAAAATGAAGAAGTTGGTTAAACAGAAATTAAAAGGTACAGTGACAAAAGTAAAGTCTCTGCAAGCTGCATAGAAACTTTTCAAGGATACCATAATAGAGGCCCAACTTAAATGTATACCCCAAATTAAAAAACACAGTAAGAGAAGCAAAAAAGTGCCACGGTGTCTTAAGAGGAGGTTACTCACCTTGCTGTAACTGACGTTCAAGATGAGCATCCCTGGGGGTTCTCCACAGTAGGTGTAGTTCTGTCCCAGTGCCTCAGAGCAGATTTTTGATAGCAGTGCATCCAGGCGGCACATGTGCGCGGTCCCCCACACTCCCGGCACCATTGTGCATGTATGGCCACCCTCCCTTCAGTTCCTTCTCTATCTGGGACCCAGCGCAGGAGAAAGGCTCCCCCCTCCCGAAGTAGAGGGGAAGAAGGGAGGGTGGTAGAGCACCCCAGGCACACTCATCTCAAAGAACGTTAGTTACAGCAAGGTGAGTAACCTCCTCCTCTTCTTCGAGAGACGTTCCTGGGGGAGCTCCACAATAGGTGACTGCAAAGCAATTTGTGTTAAAGAGGTAGGGACTTTGGATCGGACAGGTAAGCTTTTTGCAATATGGTTTTTGTGTAATGAAGAGGCCCAGAGGAAAGTGCATAGTGCTTCGCAAAGATGTGTTCTGATGCTCATGTAACAGCAACGCGTGTGTCATCATGGGAACCTTCCTCGGGTAAGTGACTGATGTGGGGATCGCTCTAGTTGAGTGTGCCCAGATTGAGGTAGGTGATGGTAAGCGGTTGAGTGAGCAGCACAGGGTGATGCAGTCGGAAATCCAATGAGATAATCTTTGGACTGATATGTGACTTCCCTTGTTGCAGTCAGCAATGGAAATGAAGAGTTGTGGAGACAATCTGAAGGATTTTATTCTGTGGATGTAGAAAGAGAGCACCTTTCGGACATCAAGGGTATGCATCTGTGCCTCGAAGGCGTTGGCCGGTGTGAGACTTTGGGAAGAATTCAGGTAATTGTGTCATTTGGTTTAAGTGAAAGAGGGAGCGCACCTTTGGTAAAAACTTAGGGTGCAGTCATAGAGAAACTTTGTCCTTAAAAAAGATGGCAAACAGTGGATCCACCATTAGGGTGGCCATCTCAACTACTCTACGTGCCGACGTTATTGTGACTAGGAATGCCATTTTTAGGGTTAGGTGGGGTAAAGAGCATGTGGCCATGGGTTCGAATTGAGGTTTCATGAGTGTCGTCAGTACCAGTTGTAGATCCCATGGTTCCTGAGGAGCGTTAATGTCTGGGTAGAGGGCCTGTGGGCCTTTTAGGAAGCGCTTAGTTACAGTATGCGCAAACACTGTGGTGTCATCGTCTGGTGTGTGAAAGTTTGTTATACTGCCAGATGGACTCTGATCAAGCTCAAGGAAAGTTGCAATTGCTTGAGATGCAGTAGGTAATCGAGGATTGTAGGGAGTGGGGCATCCTGCAGTGATATATTGCAGGAGGCCGCCCAATACGCAAAATGAGTCCACTCGTTAATATGTGCCTTTCTTGTTGTAGGGACTTGTTAAGATGTGTCTCTATTTCGCACTTGTCAGATGTGATGATGTGCCATTTGTCAAGAAATGGTAGCAGGCAGTAAGCGAAGGATTTGGTAGTATTTGGGAGCTCTGGAGGATGTAGTATGGTTTTTGATCTCTCGATGAACGGCTCAAATTTTCTTATTTGGTTTGGGTGGGCAGTTGGAGGTATTAGTTTGGGGCCATCAACGCTGTTGTCTACTACAGCCACGTTGCTGATATGGCAGGTGATCTTGCCTTTGGTAGCGATATGTAGGTTGTGGGTATCTTGGCGTCTGGTATTGTTGATATAGGTACCGTTTTTTCCTTGTTACAGGTGTCTGAATCCCCAGCAAGCTTAAGGTTGCCCTGGAGTCTTTCACTGAGTGGAGGATCTCATTTGTTTTTGATGAGAATAGCTTCTCTCCCTCAAACGGCAGGTCTTCCACTGACGGTTGGATTTTTTGAGGGAAGGGTGACGAAAACCAGGAGGCTTGCCACGTGACAACTGCCGTGGCTGTTGTTCTCGTAGCCATATCAGCTGCGTCCAAGGTAGCCTGAAGTGCTGTGCATGATATTGCCTGATCCTCTGAGTCAACTGCTCTGAATTGAACCTTCTTATTGTCTAGTATATCATCAATAAAGGTGTTAAAATTTGCATAACTATTAAAATCATATTTGCTGAGAAGTGTGGCGTAGTTGGCTACTCTCATTTGTAGCGTAGCTGATGCATACACTTTCTTCCAAGTGAGTCAAGTCTCTTATTGTCCTTGTCGGACTGTGTAGAACCGTTTTCTTATTCCTCAGCTGAGCCGTATCCACTACCAGTGAATTCGGTGGTGGGTGAGTGAACAGAAATTTTTTACCCTTATGTGGGACATAATACCTGCGGTCCGCCTTTTTATAAATCAGAAGCAGAAAGCCAGCTAAACAACCAGTGGAGCACTTGGACGATGCTGAAGGAGCACTCAAAGAAAATAAAGTCATTGTGGAGAAGCTAAATGAATTCTTTGCTTCAGTCTTCATGGCTGAGGATATCAAGGAGATTCCCAAACCTGCACCATTCTTTTTAGGTGATAAATCTGAGGAATTGTCCCAGATTGAGGTGTCATTAGACGTTTTGGAACAAATTGATAAACTTAACAGTAACAAGTCACCAAGACCAGATGGCATTCACCAAACAGATGGCATTCACCAAAGAGTTCTAAAAGAACTCAAATGGGTAATTGAGGAACTATTAACTGTGGTTTGTAACCTATCCTTTAAATCAGCTTTCGTACGTAATGACTGGAAGATAGCTAATGTGACGCCAATATTTAAAAAGGGCTCTAGAGGCGATCCCTGCCAATTACAGTCTGGTAAGTCTAACATCAGTACCGAGCAAATTAGTTGAAACTATAGTAAAAGTATAAAACTGTCAGACATGTGGATGAATATAATTTGTTGGGGGAAGTCAACATGGTTTTTGTAAAGGAAGTCATGTCTTACTAATCTGCTAGAGTTCTTTGAGGGGGGTCAACAAACGTGTGGAAAAGTGGGATCCAGTGGATATGGTATACTTAGATTTCCAGAAAGCCTTTGACAAGGTCCCTTACCAAAGGCTCTTAAAAAGGTAACTTGTCATGGGGTAAGAGGGAAGGTCCTTTTGTGGATTAATAACTGGTTAAAAGAGAGGAAACAAAGGCTAGGAATAAATGTTAAGTTTTCAGAATGGAGAGAGGTAACTAGTGGGGTCCCCCATAGGTCTGTCCTGGGACCCATGTTATTCAACTTATTTATAAATGATCTAGAGAAAGGAGTAAACAGTGAGGCGGAAACATTTGCAGAGGATATCAAACTCCTCAAGATAGTTAAGACCAAAGCAGACTGTGAAGAGCTTCAAAAAGATCTCACCAAACTAAGTAATTGGGAAACAAAATAGCAAATGAAATTTAATGTTGATAAATGTAAAATAATTCACATTGGAAAAAATAATCCCAACTATACATACAATATGATGGGGACTACAACTTCTCAAGAGAGAGCTCTTGGTATCACTGTGGAAGTGGCAGTCAAAAAAGCAAATAGAATGTTAGGAGTCGTTAAAAAAGAGATAGAGAAAAAGACAGAAAATATCTTATTGCCTCTATATAAAACCATGGTACGCCCACATCTTGAATACTGCGTATAGATGTGGTGGCCTAATCTCAAAAAAGATATATTGGCATTGTAAAAGGTTCAGAAAAGGGCAACAAAAATGATTAGGGGGCTGGAACAGGTCTCATATGAAGAGAGATTAAAAAGACTAGGATTTTTCAGCTTGGAATAGAGGAGCCTACGGGGGGATATGATAGAGGTCTATTAAATCATGACGGTATGGAAAAATGAATAAAGAAAAGTTATTTACTTATTTCCACAATATAAGAACTAGGTGTCACCAAATGAAATTAGTAGACAGCAAGTTTAAAACAAACAAAAGGAAGGTTTCTTTCACTCAGCGCATAGTAACCTGTGGAACTCCTTGCTAGAGGATTCAGTGAAGGCTAGAACTTTAACAGGGTTCAAAAAAGAGCTAGATAGATTCATGGAGGTTAGGTCCATCAATGGCTATTATCCAGGATGGGTAGGAATGGTATCCCTAGCCTCAGTTTCTCTGGAGGTGGATGATAGGAGAGGGATCACGTGCGGACTACCTGTTGTGATCCCTACCTCTGGGGCATCTGGTATTGGCCACTGTCAGCAGACAGGATACTGAGCTAGATGGACCCCTTTGGTCTAACCCAAATATGGCTGTTCTTATGTTCTTACCCAGGACAGAACCAGGAAACCCTCTCCTAAACTTCTTCCAGCACAGCTAAGAAACAACTCCACTGAGATGAACCAAACTTTGTTACATTTTCCTCTGTATTTCAGAGCTAAGTTAACCTGGCTATGTATTTTAATGTGTGTATACTTGAGAAGTTAAAAACTAAAATCTATCTTTTTTCATTATTTGACAAAATGCTCAGCCCAAGAGCCTTAGAAGGAACATGTTATTTTCAACCTTCTATTAGAGTAAAATATAGTAGTTTCTATTTTTACATCCTTTTACAATTTTCCCATTTTACAGGAGTTAGAAAAAATACACATTACATACTCGACCATCAGCTGCATGCCCTAAACCCTTTAGACTGGTAATGCAATTGTATAACTAGTTCTCTGCCTAGTGAGATTTAATGTAAACTTTGGGTGATGACCCCTGAATGGGATGAGACTTTTTTTTTTTTTTTTTTTTAACAAAACAAAGACAAGACACTGTTTAAAATAGATAAGCTTTAAGCCCTCCCTCCCAGAAGCACATATTTTTCACTTATGAAAAGTGTCAACACACAGAAATAAGGGTGTGCACTAACCCTTGTATATTAATGATGAGGTAGACTGCAAGGAAATTAAAAGTGATAGAACAGATAAATCAGAATCTATTTAGGTTAAAATCACTTTGGAGAAAAAAGTTAGCAGAGGTACTTCTGGGATAGTGGTTGGACCCAAAATGCTAGACACCTCCAAAGATATGTTGTAGATATACACAGAGACCACTAATATTTTAATCAAATAAATATTACTGGAAATTGTGTGATTATAGGAGACTAATTTCCCAGACACAGATTGGAGGACGAGTACTACTAATAATGGTAGGGGGCTCAGATTCTCCTGGATGTGACAGCTTTCCCCACCAAACAGTCAAACAAGAGGTTTTAGATCTGCACTGGTGAGTAGTGAGGGGACCATGGAAGAACCAGTTGTAGGGGAAAATTTTGGTTTGAGTGACTTTGAGCTGAATCAGTTTAAACTATATAGAAGGATAAACAAAAACAGATCTACAACTAGGCTCCTTAATTTCAAAAATTCAAACTTTCAAAAATTGAGGAATTAGTTAGGGAAGTGGACTGAACAGAAAAACTCAAGGACGTGAATGTAGAGGAAGCCTGGAATTAGCTTCTGCAGCCATGGCTAAAAGCATCTCATGCGTACTTCCCAAGCAAGGGGAAAAAATTCATAAAGAAGGGTCACAGACCAAACTGAATGAATAAATATCTCAAACAGGCTACTAAGTACAAAGCCCATCAGGAATGGATGATGGGATGGATCAGGAAGGAAAGCCACCTACAGGAGACTGGAACAGCGATTTGTGGCCAACAGGAGCTGCGAGTAGCTGTAATTGAAGATGTTTAGGGAAATAGTCTGGTGGTCCACCAAGGCTAACTCTGCAGGCCACTTATTGCCCATTTTGGGGCTATTGATTTGAAAAAAGAATTTATCACATTCAAGGAGGAATTCAAACAACTTAATGGGACCAAACTGGGTTGGGCCCAGATAATCTCCATCTAAGAACGTTAAAGGAACTTGTGCATGAAATTGCAAGTTCAACTGCAAAGATTTTTAATGAATACATAAATTCGGGAGTCAGACCTTCTGACTGAAAAATTGGTAATATAGTACCAATTTTTAATAAAGACAGAAAACCGGTGATATGAAAAACTACAGGTCTGTCAGTATGATCTCAATTCTATGCAAGGTCTTGGAACAAATTTTGAAAGAGAAAATAGTTAAGAACATGGTGATAAACAATAACTGGGATAAAATACAACAATTTTACAAAAGCTAGATAGTGTCAAACCAGAAAATAACTGATTTTCTAGACAAGAAATAAAAATAACGCTGACATGTTAATGTCTGTTGATAAAAGGTGAAGACCCCCACTTTTTACAGTGAACTCTAAAAGCTAAACGTATCACCCCTTCAAACTGTGGAAGAAAACTACACATTTCTTTATGGATATGAAGAAGAAATTCAGTTTTAGCGGACTGGCTCTCAGACCAACCCAACTGTGCTGCCAGCAGAAAAAGCCTTGAACTACTGAACTGGTCACTAGACGGGGCACAGCAACAGCTTTTAAAAAATAAAACCAAAAACTGTGACATCCTGTTAAGATCTCACACAAAAAACTCATTTCCTGTCAATCTTTAGTCCATGTCTAAACTAAATGACCTGAAGCTGTCCAGGTCTTGTGATTTTCTGTCAAATGGTTTTGGAAACAGGCACATGTGAAAAACAAGGTGAGCTGGAGAATATTAACCCTATTAAGGCTGTCAAGATGATTAGTTGTGTTGTTTCTTCTATACTGTATAAATATCTCACTACTTAAGAGCAAACATAACAAGGAGGTATATGAATAACTTTGCCAAACTGCCCAGTCATCAATACTGTGCCAAAAGCAGAACATAAGGCCATATATTTGTTGTTATACACTTACCTGTAGCATACCACGTCCATTGCTTTCTATGGTGCCCTCATATGTGACATACAGCCTGGTCAGTTTTTTATGAGATCTATAATTTAAAATATATATTTAGATACTATGTTACCTTGTAAAGAATCAATTAACCATATACCGTATATACTCGAGTATAAGCCGACCCGAATATAAGCCGAGGCACCTAATTTTACCCCAAAGAACTGGGAAAAAATATTGACTCGAGTATAAGCCTAGGGTAGGAAATGAGGCAGCTACTGGTAAATGTAAAAAATGAAGATAGATATCAATAAAATTACATGAATATTTATTTAAAAGAAAAACAATAACCTAGCTCTGTAAGTGGAAAAGGGGGTTAACAAAAACAATATGGTTCTGCAGGCACGGCCACAGCTCAGCCCCCGCCGCCCCCGCCCCGCAGCCCCCACGTTCCGGCCCCCTCGCCTGCCAACGAGCCCCCTCTAAACGAGCCAGCGGGGGGGGGGGGGGGGCTGTGAGAGACCAGAGCCGGGCATCGATGGGCCAATGAGCCAGCGGGGGGGGGGGGGGGGCTGTGCGAGACCAGAGCCGGGCATCGATGGGCCAATGAGCCAGCGGGGGGGGGGGGGGGGGGGCTGTGCGAGACCCGGGCCGGGCGTCGATGGGCCAATGAGCCAGCGGGGGGGGGGGGAGGCTGTGCGAGACCCAGGCCGGGCGTCGATGGGCCAGTGAGCTAGCGGGGGGAGCGGGTGCCGGTGCTGGCTGGATTTTACCACAGGAGGGGAGGGGAGGGGGAGCAGGGAGCAGCAGCTGGTCCTTGTGCACCTGCCCCAGAATCGGGCCCAAGCTCGTGATCAGGGCTCCCGGGCGCTTCCAGAACAGACGCCCACGGTGCCGAGTCGGCTCCTGGCCCAGCTGTTCCCGAGCTCAGCGCTGCACCCGAGCGTCATGGCGAACGGCCCCAAACGCCCTTCCTCCCACGCGGCAAGGGCCCATGGTGCCAGGCAGGCAGGGGCTGGGGGGCCAGGAGAGCCAGGAGGGCAGGGGCTCGGGGGGACAAGGGGCCAGGGGGGCCGGGAGGGCCAGGAGGGCAGAGGCTGGGGGGGACGAGGAGACAGGGGCTGGGGGGGACAGGGGGGCTAAGAGGGTCAGGAGGGCAGGGGCCGGAAGGGCCAGGAGGGCAGGGGCTGGGGGGCCGGAGCTCCGGGCTCACGCGTCTAGGCCCGGCCGGCGGCAGACGCCCGCCCGCGAGCAGGAGGCTGACTCGAGTATAAGCCGAGGGGGGCATTTTTCAGTACAAAAACTGTGCTGAAAAACTCGGCTTATACTCGAGTATATACGGTAATCAAATGTAAAAGTCTCCATTCTAAAAATCTGCAAAAACAAACAATTCTGTTCTCAGTTACGTGAGTGTAAATCCAAAGTAACTCAGTTGGCTTAAATGAAACGCTTTCCAAGGGGATAATCCAGATATACAATTTAGACCAGGATAACTTAGGACAGAATTTGGCACGAGACAAAAGTCAGTTGTGAGTTACGGAAGTGGGAGGTGAAGAAAATGATTATGCATTAATATAGTACCATCCATCCCTATAGTTATCCACTCCCTATGAAGAAATCAGTCAAATTTCCCTACCACTTGGTGAATCAGGTTTTATTATTCCCATTTCATAGATGGTGAAACAGAAATTAGATTCCCCACCCAAGGCCAGAGAACAAGTAAAATGCAGATCTGGGCCTAGAATTCTGATACTCCTGGATGTGGCTGGGTGCAGAGGCACCACTCAGTCCCCAATAAACAAAGAAATAACTACAGCTTCAGTTTCCTTTTCTGTTTCTCAGTAATTCAGGAGAAGAGTTATAGCCAGGCATTCTGGAAAGACAAAGCATGCCTGTTGGAAGGCAAGACTCCATACCTAGTTACTGAGGTTATGACCTAGAGTGTTTACAGCAGTATTCTGTAGCTGCTGTAAGCCAGAGAGCTTTTCCAGCAGCTTAATTACTCCAGTCTCCTTGAGCGGCAATAGCGATGTAGGCGGGGGAGCTTTTCCCACTGCACTAAGTGCTGTCTACAGCAGCACTTCAAATCAGCCTTAATCATGTCACTCAGGAGTAGGGTGGTTAATTCAAATTCCCGAGTGACATAATTTATGTCGACTTAAGCTGTAGTATAGTCATAGCCTGAGTGAACCTCACCTGGGGGGGATCTTTTTGTTATAATTTTTGTTTTAATTTTTGTTTACAGTAACTTTTTTAAATCTCTGCTAATAAAGATTTGCTGCTGCTAAAAAAAAAAAAATCTCATGGCTTGCTGAGACTATTTCTGCTGAACTATGCCCTTCAGCCCGCTACTCCGCCTCAGATTTGCACAAAATTGGCATTGTTTGGATCAGTGATCTTTTTTTTTAATTAACTTCCACCCAGAATTGTAAATTAAAATAATCACTTAATTTTATAGGTTGATCACCAAGTGTTGTAGATAGAATATTCTAATCTACCATATACTTTTGTTAACAATATATGCAGTAAATCTAAAGGTTAGTATATAGACTAAAATACATTCATATTAGTAATGTCTTAGATTGCATTTTAGCATATGAGAAAAAATGTTTTGTCAGTGTACAAAAATTAGCCACTCAATTTCTATTGAGATTAATGGGAAATATGTCTATATCCTCAATCATCAATGAAAAGGCACACAATTGTGTATTTCATGCCTCTAAATAGTAGCTGAACATATTGTACAAGTAGAGAAAAGAAGCATTATAAGAAAAAAATTATCTTGCAGAACATTTGGCCAAATTTTGAAAAATAATTTGGAGTAGACTGGGAAAAAATCAGGGACGTCAATGGAGCTAAACTGATTTACACCAGCAGAAGTTCTGGCCCCTTATATATACAATTGTAAGAGTATTCCGCTTCCTGAAAGACTAGAGTAAGCATGTGTACTCTGTTATTACTAAACATGCATGATTTGATGTACACCAAGACTTACAGTAATTGATTGTTTTTAAAAAAATATGTTTTTGACCCCAAAATGACAGCATCTTTTCTGATCAATACATATATATCTATTTACTTCTACAATTCGTGAGTTAAGACGACATTATAAATTGACTCATCTTTTTAAAATAGTGGCTTAATTCTTCTGTGCCACATTTCAAAGTTTCTGGAAAACTTAAACAATGAATAGTTAAACAGTATTAAACTTAAAACAATAGCAGCACCTTAAAGACTAAGAAAACATGTAGATGCTATCATGCATGAGTTACCATGCATTTCTCATATAGTATATTTGAGAACTGGTGAAACTAAAAGGAAGAAATCCATGACACGCTATTTGCAAGATACTGTAGCAGATCTTTCAGTCCACAATATATCTAAGAAGGGTGCATATTTTAAATTATAGTTAATATACAGCATATAGCAAATAAATCAAAAGTGAACGTATAGGAATTATTATAGCACATTGATTCTAGAATTCCAATTCCAAAAATTTTTCCTAACCCAACAACTCCAACATCTGCAAACATCACTTAAATCTAAAACTCAACGCTTCCACACAAACAGCCACCATCCTATTTGGAGTGTTTGCTGCTGAAATTGGAATAACCAAGGAAAAAGCTGGCAAATCAAATTTTCGTGCTGCCTGTCAGCCCTATTGCATTAGAGCAGGGGCTCTCAAATGTCACTGAATTGTGTCCCCCTTCTGACAATAAAAATAATTATATAACCCCAGGAGGGAGGACTGAAGACTGATCCAACCCTAGCCCTGCTGTGGGGGGAAGGGAGGGCCAAAGCCAAAGCTTTATTTACCCTTGGGCTTTATTTATCCTCCGGCAGAGGGCCTGCAATCCGAAGCTGAAGCAGTAGGGCTCAGTCTTCAGCTTTGGCCCCAAATCCCATTCGATCTAACACCAACTATGGTGACCCCATTAAAGAAGATTGTGATCCACAGTTTGAGAACAACTGCATTAAAAGTCCTGTCATTGCTGCTTCAGATGAACCATCACACCCAGACATTCCCCATCCCCACATACATACCTGCACATGTTCATAGAAATATCACCATTTAAATACTCATTTAAATCATGAACCAACAAAATGAAATACATGTGATCAAGTTAGAAATTTGAAACAACCCCCGCAGTGTGTAACACTCCTCCCAACTGTTTTTGCATCAATTCTTTTGACTCTTCTCCCTCCCCCCAAACTCGATGAATAAAAAGAATAAAGATCCATACAAGATAATACATAAAGATCCATACAAGATCCATACATATTAAGAGCCTGATCCAACTCCCAACAAAGTCACTGGGGCTGTGTCTAGACTACATGCCTCTGTCTGCAGAGGCATGTAGATTAGACACATAGGCAAAGGCAATTGAAGCTGCGATTTAAATGATCGCGGCTTCATTTACATTTACATGGCTGCTGCGCTGACCCGACAAACAGCTGATCAGCTCTTTGTCGGCTCGCGCCCTAGTCTGGACGCTCCCCTGCCGACATCAAAGCCCTTTGTCGGCAGCCCAGTTATTCCTCGTGGAATGAGGTTTACTGGGGCTGCCGACAAAGGGCTTTGATGTCGACAGGGGGAACGTCCAGACTAGCGCGCGAGCCGACAAACAGCTGATCAGCTGTTTGTCGGCTCAGCGCGGCAGCCATGTAAATGTAAACGAAGCCGCGATCATTTAAATCGTGGCTTCATTTGCCTTTGCCAAAAAAACAAATCTACATGCCTCTGCCGACAGAGGCATGTAGTTTAGACGTACCCTGGGAGTCTATGACTTTAATAGGAGGTGCAAGAGGCCCTAAGTCATCACAAGCAATTAAAACAATTTCTCACACAGAGATGTTTTTAAATTACCTTTCCCAGTCTGGAAGGTCTTGAAGACACTGTCTTGTAAATGTCACCAATCCGGTTGGTTCTATTTAAACACAAATAAAAATAGTAAAACATACATTAATCAGCTGTATGTTTCAATTTTTAAAAGCTTACCACTTAAATCATGCAGAGACTAAGACTACAACACGTGGTTCTTATTCAGAAATATTAACAAGCAACGTAAAATAAAAATGCTAATTAAAATAAATGTTTGTTTCTCCTAAGGAAAACCAGTTTGATTTCCATCAGTGAAATTGTCAGTGCTGAAACTGATGGAAAGATATGTGATGAGACTTTCACCTCCATGTCCCCACTTTCATTTATATCTATTTTTTTAAATCAGCCAGCAAAAGTAAAGTGATGATATGACATGTCATAAGTGGGGAGTATGATTTATGTTCCTTTCCAGTTTGAAAACTTGATAGTGTCTCCCCCCCCCCCCCCGCCCAATATAAGATCAAAGAAGGAAATCATGTTATTTCTCAAATATTCCACTTAAGCTTGGAAACATGAGACTGGCTTGGCAGGACTGGTAAGAGCAGAATGCAGTGACCTAGGCAAAAATAGACTTCAGATCCTGAGCAAGGTGGGCAATAATTATTGAGGAGGGGCCACTCAAAGAACCTGGTAAGTGATCAAGGGCCACACTCTTTCATGATATTAATGGAGGAGGTGTGGGGTCTGGGATGGAGGATGGGTGCAGAAGAGAGCTTGGAGTAAGGGACTGCAGAGTAGGAGGGTGTGTGGAATCCAGGAGGGAATTTGGATGAAGGAAAGGGTTGTGACCAGGGGCAGGAGACTGGGGTATAAGGTCCATGATGGGGGATGGGTTCAGGAGAAGATTCTGAGCAGGAGGAGGGTTGCAAGGCCTGAAGGAGCAGTGTAGGAGTGGATGCAGGATCTGGAAAGGGGTTACGAACTGGGGCACAAGGGTAGGAGGGGGTGCAGGAATCTGGGTTGTGACTGGGGGGTAGGAGATTGAGGTGTAAGGTGTGGGAGAGTATTGTGATCCGGAGGAGTGAAGAAGAGAGTATGGGTACAGGAGAAAAGGTACAGATGATTTGGGTTACATGGAGCAGAGGTACAAGAGGCAGGGCATTGGGCTGGAGGGAGGGACAGTTTGGGGAGCCAGAGGCAGGGTCTGGCTGGAAGGCACGCACTTGCATAGCTCCCAGACAGCAGCTCTGCCCACCAGGTTACTCAGCCAGGTGGGGGCCATGTGTAGTGCTCTGAATGCTGTGAGCCCGGGGGAGGATTACAGGGTGCTCCTGCTATAAGTCGCCCTTGCTTAGTGCGGAACGGATGTAAAGTTGCTGATGCTTGTAGGACCTGATGCTCTTAAGCATTCCCTGCTCTTAAGTTGTGAAAAAAAGATTTGCACAAATTGAAATCAGCTGTGGGGAAAAAATTCCCTGCTTTAAGTTGTTTCATTATAAGTCCAAGTTTTTT
Organism: Pelodiscus sinensis; assembly: GCF_049634645.1. Classification (NCBI taxonomy): domain Eukaryota; kingdom Metazoa; phylum Chordata; order Testudines; family Trionychidae; genus Pelodiscus; species Pelodiscus sinensis. The sequence continues at coordinate 17,685,464 of NC_134718.1, forward strand.
GGAACATATCTTGGACTTATAGTGAGGTCAGCCTGTACTTTGTATGCTGCCTGTCCTTCAAATAGGGAACTCCCATTGGCTGGAAACCTTTATTTATGTAACTTTTCTTTCACTAAAAGTTGCAGCAGCAAAGATCAGTTTGTGTATATTTGGAAGAAACATTTTTTATTCAATCTGTTCTTTGTCCAAAAAGCAATCATCTTTCTTCCATGAAAAAATATTCTTAGAGTGAGAAATTCTTAGAAATTGTTAGAGGCAATTGTGGTGCCATTGGAATAAAAACATATTTTAAGACTTCTAATTATTTAGGAAAGCACAACAAACCTATTCTTTAGAAAGTGTTAACTATTCCTATAATGCTGTTAGAAATTGTGTGTGGCTATTAAAATTTTTTTTTAAAAAAAGGTTAGCTTATTTTTTAAACAGAAGGTCTTGTATTAAGTGTTTCTGCAGAAGGGTTCTGTAATATTATGAAGGCAATGTTTCACAAATTAAGCATATGTTTTGAGTAGTAAGCTTTAGTTTACAGACGCTCCAATGTATTCTGTTACAAGGAACTCTGTTATTATTTATAACAAAAGACTGGGGAATTAAACACTTAATTTCCACTCATTTCCAGGGCAAAATTACTTCAGTCTTAATTCATTATACGAGGGGAAAAAAAAAAAAAAAACCTACAGAACCAAACAGGTCTATTTGAAAATGTGATACAAATTACTAATTTAATGCAAAACATTTAAGAATCCCATTAAATATTATTTGGAATTATAGCATAAAAAATGCTAATTCACCAGTTACATGCAACGTAATCCCATCTGATTTTAAGTACATAAAGAGGCAGGGCAGCCATATAACTTAGAAGTAGGAGGTTGCTGCAATTCAGTTTGCATATAAACATTTTTTCACTCACGTGTAAAAATGCAGTAAAGCTATACACCAAGTCACATACATAGTGTCACATTCTGCTTATGACCTAAGTGAATAATATCTATTGACTTCAGTGAGACCTTAGAAGCTATATCCAGTTTAGGATGTGGTTCTACTAGTTTGCATAATGGAAGTATAAGTCCTCAAGTCAAAGAGTAATTGAGTCAGGTAAAACAGGAACTTTTTTTGGGTGCAATTTTGGGAGTAGTTAAAAATATTTAACATTACAAAAGATATGATACTTCAGATATAATTAAGATATATATTATACAAATGACTATGCATACAACTAGAGCATCATGGGTACATGTGTACTCCAATGAGTGCTCAGCCACATATATATATTTTTACAAGTTTATGTGAATGTGCCCCATGACAATGTAAGAAATTTCAATTAAGCATATTAACTTGAATCTCAGATAGCTTATGTAATCTTACTGGAATGTCCAATTACACACAGGCACTCTGAGCAATTTGCTGCCTTAAAATCCAGTTAAGTTCCATGAGAGTTGAGGGTGCACAATGTCTTGCTGGGATGTTCATTTAGTGGGTTTCTTTTAAAATACGAATCAGCTCTCTTATGAACTTTTAATGGGGGGAATAGAATAGCAGTGGTTGAGGAAAAATGAAACACGCCCCCTCCCCCATTGCAATATTTAGAGCTGAGATTTTGGAACCAGATAAGCAATTAAATTCAAAGTTAGTTTCCTGAAACCATTATTTTGACATTGAGTGTATATATTTATAGTTGTCTAACAACTGCTGCTATATGCCTGAATGTGCGCGCTCTCTCTATAGGCAAGAAAGAGAATGGCAGTTAGCAGCATATGGAATAATTAAGTTAATACACTTCAACATCCTCAATCCAGGTGTCTGATCTGGGAATACCTATGGTTTGGAACCCTGCATGGCCTTCCCAGATTCTGCACTTCCATCCCCAATAACCATTTCAATATAGTGCATTAAGGATTTCATCTTCTGACATGTTATACATCTACAGTACTCTATGAAAATTTGTACAAAAGCTTTATGGTGAACACCCATGCAACAAAAAATTCCATAATCCGGCATAGCCTATTTCCCAAGGTTGCCAAAATGAAGAGATTCAAGTGTACATATATTTTAATTTCCAAATATTCTTATAATTGGCATGCCATCCCATATTAGAGAGAAAGTGGGCGAGGCAAAAAACTTTTATGGATCAACTTCTGTTGGTGCGAGATACAAGCTTTTGAACCATACAGAGTTCTTCTTCAGGTCTGGGAAAATTACTCTGTGTGGCCCACATAGCTAATCCTATTTACTAACAGAAATTTCTCCAATAAAAATTATTACTTGACCTTCTTTTTCTTTCCAATATCCTGAAATCAGCATGGCTACAACTAAACAACATACTCATGTACACACACAAAAGTGTTAAAGAATGAATGTGTGTGTGAGAGAGAGAAAATTTGTAGATATGCATTGCAGTTAGCATCTTACACAATAATTCAATATTTTATATATTCTCTACTTCCAGGCAAAGCAACAGTTCCTGTGGGAATCAGTATTTTCAAATTCTTGAATACTTTTTTCAAAACATTCTCTATAACATTGTATTGCCATAAATTTGTCCATGTATTATGTATTCCTTATGTGTTTGCTGTAAAAGTCAGACTAAGTGGCATATTTCACAGTATTCAAAAGAAATGAATTAATAAGAGGCTATACTTTTTTCTGTGACTCTTCTAAAGTAGCAGAAAAGTGTTTTAAGCTTCTCCGGCTTCCTTGGTGACCGTCCTTCAAACAATCTGAATAAAAATAAATATATAAAATTAAATAACTATATTAGTTTCAGTGGCACACTATGTAATAATTAAGTGTTCAATAAGAATGATTTTATTGGATTTTAAAAGTATTAACGATAACTTTAAAAGACTTTTCTAGATGTTTAATAAGTGTCAAACTCTTAAGTTGAGAAAGAACATGGAAAACAAATGTGATTTCTCTGTTTAAAGAGAGATGTAAATCAGAAGTTAGCTACATAATCTTCTCTTTACCGATTAGTAGTACTTACACCCTCTAGTTAAAATCCACCTTGTTTCCATACACAAGAACAGCCATACTGGGTCAGACCTAAGGTCCATCTAGCCCAGCATCCTTCAGTTTTAAGCAGATGAAGTAGACTGACAAGAAAAAAAATCCACAAAACAGCCAAGTGTCAGGTTCCAAGGCTGCTACATAGCCATTCCACAGCCACTGTTCCAATCTATAAGCTTAAAACCACAGCTGTAAACATCTGTATGGGATGTGGATACACAACTCTTGCGAGTCTGCCCCCACTGCTGTATTATATGGTGGACTAGGCATGCTGAGAGCAGAGAGATTTTCAGCAGCAGCGGAGGGCATGAGGCATACTTGCATGGCTGCTAGGCCAGTGGAACCTCTAAGAAGCTAACCTTGTGGAACCTTTATGACGGTTTAAGTAGTGCAGAAAGCCTGGCATTCACCCTTCAGATTGGGTTAATTTAATCTCACTAGTATTAAGTGATTAAAAATCAAATTATTTTGGTTCATTAATTAAAAGGAGAAACACTTCCTCTGTTTTTTAAAGAAAAAAATTATGAGATAATGTTGCATAACTAAAGATTCAGATCTCCCTGGAATCTTCAGTTCTCTAAGACACTAAACCTTTTACTATGTTATCAGTTTCCTTAGACACAAGTGTCCTTTGAACAAGAATTTCACAGAAATCTGTTAAAAACCCTAAAAATATATTTTCCCGTTTTCATGTAATCCTCCTCCATTACATTCTTATTTATATTGCAATTGTACCCAAAATATACCAGGAACTCTGAGGCCATACAGCTAGACAGTCCCTACTTCAAACAATTTAGTGTATGGCATTGATTCTCGAATTCCCTAGATTTCAATGAGACTACTCAGGTGAGAAAAGTTACATGTTTATTTGCAGTACTGGATCCTAAAAGGACAAAAAACTCAGGCAGATGATGAAAAGCCATATGAAATAAAAAAAGATCAATGTGACAAAGGACATGTGTTTCACTAGTTCTTTTTTGCACTATTGGTTTGCAAAATACAGATCCACTGCAACTACTCAACCTAGCTAGGATTAGTTCCTTCAAAATGCAATATAATATACATAAACTATCTCTAATTGTTCTAGCATTGGAATTTATAGCAATTTGTAAGGAACAGCTGTTCATAATCATTTATGATAAGGATAACATTTTTTTAGTTTGCCAAACTAGCCACCCATAACTCGCATTCCCTAATCTGTGTTAATTAGAACCACTAATCCCACTGCCTTCCCACTCCTCAAATGCCTCATCATGCAATGATGGACCACAAAATGAAAGAAAAGACTACAATAAACTTCTCCTTATTTGCTTCTGGCAATCAGAATCTGCCACCTCTGTGTTTCCTTACTAGAAACTAAAATCTGGCACCCAGGCCAATGTTTGTTGGGCAACAACTTCATCCCAACTAGACTAAATACTTCACTTCATAAAGAGGCAGAGCTGAGCTCATGTACATCTACAAATAATAGCTGACAACATCTTAAAATTAATTCAGGAAATGGTACACCCGATACAAAGTCAGTATTTTAAATTAGATATAAATGAACTTATCAAAATATTTTTTTAAAGACTATAGATTTGGGGATTTTTTAAAAAAAAACTGAGGTTGCCAATATATGTTTCTGCAATTGGAGCCAGATGGGAGGACCCGGGAGTTTATGTGGAATCGCACTGGAGACCATCTGATTCCACAAACACATGCTGGGCCAACTGCAGGACCAGAGTCAACATTAGCACACACTTGGTCTCTTGTATTTAAAATGCAGAATTTAAAAGCAGCATAATTTATGGAGTCTACCTTCTTTTCTCCAAGCTTAAGACTGACACATATTGGGTGAGAAAGCGTGGAATAAGTTTACACTAGTCGTTGCTGTACTTGATAATTTCAAAATTATTTCATGACTTTACTATTCATGAAAGATACCATACTGAAAATTGTAGAAATTATTCTCTATCCACAGAAGAGCTACAGCAAGGGAAGCAGGAATGCAAGCTTATCTGTGTTACTCCATTGATACTTTGAAATTTAGAGATCACTTCTGAGGTGAAAAATTCATTCACTTGCTATGTCTATTCCATGTCTCTCTGAGGAGACTGCCAACAAAAAACACCAATCACCAATTAGTCCTATTTACAGGGATTTTGTAATGTCAAAAAACCAAACCAAAATAAAAACCTGTCCTCAGGAAATTGCTGCAGAAATGACTAACTCATTACATACCGGCTGACTGGACTAGCAGATATTAAAGAAGGTCTGTTTTTGTTTTGTTACTGATCTGGAATGGCACCAGGAACCAAAGCTGCAAATCCAAATTCCAATAGCCTAAGCCTTCCAACTCCTCCAGACAAACCTGAATTTTATCTACTTACACATCAATGATCATGCTGGAAAAGAAAACGCAACAGTGACCTTCAGAAATTTCATTGCTGGAGGAAGACAGCTAATCTGTCTTTAGGATAAAAAAAACCCCAAAACCTAAAATAAAATAAAACAAAAACAAGAAACGCTCCAGTTTAAATTACCTACAGGGCTATGACTGATGGATAGAAATCCATTTATGAAAATGTAAGTAATAAAAAGAAACTTTCCTACTTTAAGCCATTAAGTGAATGCATTCTTTCAATGTTAACCAAAATACTATTTTTACTGCATCATCTCGTTTCCAATAACCTGAACTTGTATTGCTTAATTTAGTTTCCTATAAAATGACATGGCATTGTTATTGGTAACACATAATGCAATTTGTCTGGAGGGAAGAACATGGGGCTTTGGAAACAATATGCCTTAAGTAACAAGTTCACTAAAAGATGTCTGATACAGTAGAAGCCCTTGGGGCTTACGATCTCATTTTTGAAAACCATTCTTAAAGTATACCAAAATTGGCTGAGAATGGGAATGCAAAGTGACACAATGTTATTCATACGCCTCCATGTAGTGCAATGACAACACTGCTTCAAAAGCAGAAATCTTTAAGTGAATTCTACCTACTACTATCGAAATTGATTCAATTTTTCATATTTAGAAAAGACAACTTAAATAAGAATTATGTGAAGTAGTATTCAACAAAAACTGATGAATTTTACTGGAATTATTATTCAGTAAAAGAAATTAATTGGGGAGAAAAGGAGGGAAGGTAAGTCTCTAGTCTTGATTTCATTAATCTGGGGAGGTGGGGGACTGTAAGCAGGGACTTTCGGAAAACAAATGTTACTTGCATAGCCCATTTTAAAATGGTGTTACTGCAGGCATTAATAAAGCACAGTGCTCATAGAGCTAAGGATACAATTTGAATCAGCAAATAAAATAAAAAAATTAGGTTATGTGTTAAAGGTTATTCTCATATTCAGTGGATAGCAAAGTCAACAATGGGTCAGTGTAACAGACAGCTTCTGTACAGAAAAAGCCCAGAACTGGAAAAACAATGCTCAGTGTTGGCCTAACTTTCCCATTGCAATAAGTGAGATTTTTATCATTGATTTCAATGGTGTGGAATTTAGGTCAATGCAGAGGTTTTTTTCCAAAAGTATTTTTGGGTGAGTTTCCTAAGCATGAAAGCCTTGCTAATCATTAGATGAACCCTTTTGGCCTTTTAAAAAAAAAAAAAAAAAATCTATGAACTGATTTCCAATTCCCGTCTCCCAGTTTCGGTATTTTTTTCACTATTAAAGCAATGGAGAGTTATATTTACTATCAAGAAGTTCATTCATGTTAAATATTTTTTCTTTTAAAGTTAGTTTCCAATCTAATGATTTATAGTTAAGATAAAGCCTTCACCATAGTGCCTTTTATCATGATGGCAAGCAAAAAGGTAGAAAAGAGGATTTCACAGGCAAAGGCTTATGAGATGGGACTCCAAGCCAGCGGTCCCATACATACTTGGGGGGGAAAAAAAGGTAACCCTGACTCCTGTTCCATATCCATGTTCACTCCAATCAGAATAGTTCTGAATTCATCAAAATTAATGTTTGTTCAAATTAAGTAATTTCACCAAATGAAGTCATGATGTGGCAATTTAAAAGATGAATGAAAATACTGCATGAATCTGTGTAGGCTTAGTGTTAGTAAGTTTGTTGGTACAGATCTAAAAATATGGTACAGCTGCCATATTTTTTCTAAATCACGTAGCAATACAAAACATTTCTTAACTGTTGTTTTTTGAGATACGTTGTTCTTGTCCATTCCAAATAGGAGCGTACTCACATCATGCACAGTCTTTGGTAGGTTTTTACCCTAGTAGTACCCGCCAGATTGGCTGTGGAGTCCTCTGGAGTGGCATTACGGTGCTCTATATAATCCATCGCCAACCCACTCACCGTGCAGTTCCCTCTTGCCGGAAAATCCCAAAGGAGGGGAAGCAGGTGGGTCTTGAAATAGATATGAACAAAACATCTCAAAGAACAGTTACAAGAGATAAGTAACCTTTTTTCCTTCTTCAAGTGATTGCCCATGTCGATTCTAAGTAGGTGATTCCCAAGTAGTTATCTGAAGCACTGCTCTACGGAATCTAGCATTCTCCCTCCTGGCTTGTTAGGCAATGGCATAATGAGATGTAAATAGATGAACTGAAGATCATGTCGCTGCACAGCTGATGTTCTGGATGGGGACAAGAGCCAGAGACATGGTGAATGAAGCTTGTGCATGTGTAGAATGTGCAGTTAACTGAGAGACCAGGACCGTGGCAAGGTCATCGCAGGTTCTAATGCACGCCATGATCTAACAGGAAATCCTCTTGGACGAAATAGGCATACCTTTCATTCTGTCCAAGATAGTGATAAACAGCGGAGTGAATTTTCTAAAGGGTTTAGTCCATTCTATACAAAAAGCAAAATATTTCCTAGTTCCCAGAGAGAGTAGTCGACGTTCTTTGCTGATTGCATGAGGATTTGGATAAAGCACTAGTAGAAAACAGTCCCAATTGGAATGAAACAATGACACCACCATAGATAGAAATGATGGGTACAGTTACAGCTGCACCTTATCCTTATAAAAAACTATGTAAGGTGGCTCTGATGTCAGGGTCTTAAGGTCTCATACCCATGTAGTCAATGAGATCATGACTAGGAATGCTATCGTCCAAGAAAGATAAAGTAGGGAACAGACGGCTAACGGCTCAAAGGAGGGGCCTCATCAATTTGGAGACCACAAGGTTAGGTAAACTTCAACTGGTCCAGAATGTGGCTGCTCGAGTTTTAACTAATACTCGTTATACGGAGCACATTATGCCAGTGCTCCAGCAGCTGCACTGGCTTATGGTATGTTTACAGACACAATTTAAGGTCTTGGTTATGACCTATAAAGCCCTAAATGGGTCAGGTCCAGGTATCTGAAGGACTGTCTTTTCTCATATGAACCTGCCTGGGGATTGAGGTCAGCTGGGGAGGCTCTGCTCAGTGTTCCCCCACTTACGAAGATAACATTAACATCTGTGCAGAACAGGGCCTTCTCAGTTTTGCTCCCAGGCTGTGGAATTCTCTTCCTTAGGCTATTCGCATGGCGCCAACATTAGCATTGTTTCGGCGTCAGGCTAAAGCCAACCTTTTTACTCATGCTTTTATTGGTGAGTGTGTTCCTCCTCTTGAGACTTTTTAGCAGGTTTTATGTCCCTCTGGGGTCTCATATTTAATATTTTTTTTATATATATATATTTGTATTGTGTTTTAAAAAATTTTGTAAGCCGCTTCAAATATTTTAAATAGAAAGGTGGGGAAAAATAATTTAAATAATAAATAAGATCCCAGCGGTGGACTGGCTCTCTCAAATGAAGGTACAACCTGTCCAGACCTTTTAAAAAGCAACCTATCATTGGGTTAGTGAACAAATAGCAGCCTGCCAAGTTGGGATGCACTGCAGGTAGAGGGCTGCTCTAGTCCTGCCAAACCCCTATACGTGGCTGCCGGCTCCCAGCCCACACAAACCGGAAGTCAGGCTGGAGCAGACACCATCCATGACCCCTGTTCCCACCTGCTCCCACTTAATCAGTTAACCAGTTCACTTAATGTTTAACTGGTTAACTAATTAAACAGCATTTTATATCCCTATTCCAGGAGGTTCCACAGCCAATCCAATAGCTACTACTAGGGAAAAAACCTTCTAATGACTGTGCACACAGCACACATGCACCTTCTTGGAATCAACATGAGCAATTACTCAAAGAACTACTTCTGTTCATCTGAGGCTCAAACATCACTGGAAATTCCTTATCAACACTCAGGGCCTGAGTCTAAGGCCTTGGAAGTCAGTGGAAAGATTCCCATTGATTATAGTGGTCTAAAGATTAGGCTACAAACTGTTACATTTATCAGTTTATGAAAACTCATCCAAATATAATCTCAGTATGCAGTTTAGTTCATGTGTCTTGTTCTACAGTGTCCAAAGAGATTAAATTACCAATTTAGAATACTTCCAAATGGCACCAAACGTGACTTGCAAGCAAAAGGACGGAACAGGTGGGGGGAGGAGGTATGTGGCTTCTTTTTTTGGTATAGGGACTACATTGTGATGACTGAAGACCTGAAAGATTGTTGGGGTTTAAAAGCATTTCACATTTTAAAACAAATTACATTGCTGGAGGGCTCCATGAATGACTGTATAACTAGCTGGATTATAACATAAAAAGCAAGCTTGAAATCTTCAGGGAGAAAAACCCAAGCAAACGTACAAACAATCTTTTAGGCCTATAAATTATAAAGCAGCAGGTCATTTTTATGGCAGTCTGCTTATTTCCATAGTAATAGAGAGTGAGGGTTTCCAAAGCACACTCCATTGCATTAGCCACGCTCCCACTGAAGTTGGAGGGAGTTTTATAATTAATTTCAATGGTAGCAGATTTAGGACAGTGTTGAATGCATTTTGAAAATTCTTCCCATAAAATTATTGGAGATGTAAGTCTCAAGCTACATCTATATTAGTACGTATACATACACATTAACTTATACTAAACAGTCTCAGCTCGTTAGTTTCCAAAAAAAAAACCTCAATTAAAATCTACCTACTTCCCCCCCCCCCCCCCACACCAGACTAGTCTGCAAAGTGCTGAGAAGGGCTGTAAAGTCAACCAATTTCCACACATGAGAAGCCTAAAGCCCTATTTTCAGAGGGTTTTAATTCCATTGATGGCAATATGAATTTTAGGTGTTCTGAACGTCTGGGGGAGGGGGGGAATTAAGTGCTAGACTTCTATTCTCTGAGAAAGTGAATCTATTCCAGAGCCAAATTCTCAACTGCAAGAGTAGAGCTATTTTTTCTGATGGTAGGGAAGAGGAGATGGACTGAAAATATTTTATCTAAATAAACAAAACATTCCCTACAAAGAAAAAGCCCAAACTACACAAGAAATAAATCATGGCTTAAGTGCAAATGGAAACAAAGCATTAATAGAAATTGCCAGGACACTGGGAAACAATTAATATACACACACAACAACCCTGAGTATCAACTCTTTCTATGAAGAACCAGAATATCCAATATTAATTTAATGGTAAGATTGTTAACATCTGTACTAGCTTACATGAAGCTTAAAGTGAGTTGGTCAACATAAAACATTATGGAAACATTTATTTAAAGTACAAATTTTTCTGTAGTTTTAAAAAGAATAGGTCGAGTTGAGCAGAATACATATTAACTGATGTTTTCTTAGCTCTGAGAAGATATCACACACAAAAAAAACGCAATTCCCTGAATGGAATGTAAATGATCAATTTACCAATATAAGAATCCAAGGCAAGAAACCATTAATACAAATTTTAAGAATTCATCCAACTGAACTGCACTGTAAATCAAACTCAAAGCACTGCAAGCCCCATTTTAAATTGACGTAATTGATAAATGACTTGCAACTGCATATTTTCATTCAGTAAGCCACTTCTGCTTTGTGCAAGATGTTCTGTCAAACTGCCACACAGCTACTTCAATTTGGTAGAGAGACAGATGCAAAAAGTCTGCAGAGATGACCACTGAGGCGACCTACAATTTATCTTCAACCTTCTAGCTTCTAAGCAAATGCAGCAACAATGCTAATCAAATTGGATCTCTTTATATAGATATTTTGGTATTCCAAGGAACCAAGGGGACAGGTAGAAGTGAAGGTCAATGATAAATATAATCAGACTTGTAGAAGCAATATAACAAGACATTCAGTTAACATTAGCTGCCAAATCATCTGTTCTTTCTGATTTAATTTTCCACTGTTTTCAATGTTTATGTTCTGAATATAAATCCTGTGCTTGATACAGAAAAATTATAAAAAACTACAATAGTTTTGTTTCAACATATTAATGTGCCACAAAATAGGCAGTATGACAAAGTATGTGGCAGGATGGCAATAGTGGTGAGTAGTATTTAAAATAAACCATTTCAATGCTATATGACTAGAAACAAAGCAAATATTTTTAAAACCCTCTTTAATTTAAAAATTTGATTCCACTGAAAAAAAACTTATAAACATGGAATCTTGTGATGCCATTTCTGTCTGAATTATTTATACACAGAATGTATTATTTTTACAAGTAAACTTTCCCGCACCTCTAGATCAGTGGTGGGGAACATAAGGCCTTGGGGCCCCTTGCTTGATTCCAGACCCGAGGTTCAAGGTCCCCCCTCCAGCATTGGGGAGCCTGCCCTGGTGCTCCAGTTCCCCTCCTTTTAACTTCCGTGAGGCCCTCAACTGATTTTTCTGTGGGTAAGTGTCCTCTAACCCAAAAAAGGTTCCCGACCTGATCTATTCTAGATCATCCCTCATAGATGTCTATCTAAACTGCTCTTAAATATCTCTGGAGATGGAGATTCCACAACCTCCCTAGGCAACTTATTCCAGTGTTTAAACACCCTGACTGTTAGTTTTTCCTAATGTCCAACCTAAACTCCCTATGGCAATTAAAGCCCATTGCTTCTTGTCCTATTATCAGCGGCCAAGGAGAACAATTTTTCCTCCCTCCTCCTTGTAGATACTTGAAAACTGCTATCATGTCCCTCCTCAGTCTTCTCTTTTCTAAACTATACAAGCCAAATTCTTTCAGTCTTCCCTCACAGGTCATGTTTTGAGACCTTTAACCATTTCTGTTGCTCTTCTCCAATTTCTCCACATCTTTCTTGAAAGTCAGAAGAATCTCTCTAAAGAGTGTTTGCAGACTGTGATGTTTCTGTAAGTGCAGCAACTACCTTCGAAAAGTTTCAGGTTAATAATAAATGCACTCAATATCACTCGTGTCAGCCTTAGACAAATATTTTCTATGTACATTTTAAACACATTTTGTATTCATCCTACAGAACTTTGTGTGATTATGTTCTGTTGAATTCCGTTATTGGCTAAAGCCATGACGATGACCAACCAGCTACAGTAAGCATTTGGTATTATCATTTACATTCCCATCATCTAGATAAATGGTCTTCACAACATTCCACTAGTGCTTTTGTGGGAAACAGTAAGTTGGACAGCTTTAAAAGTGCAGTGTCAGCAACAGAGCATAGGATGGTAGACCTGTAGAAATGTACGGAAATTGGAAATTCTACTCTCTAATAAAAAAGGTAAAATACAGCCATACTTGTTAGCATATGGATAAGTCCTAGTGTCACAGTAAGCACATAAAAATGGCAACTACAAATAATGTTACTCAATATTTTTAAAAAGCATCCATGTGACTTGGGAACCCAAGCCCCACTGAAAATTTAGTTAATCCACTTTAATACTATTGAAAATTTTACTCTACAAGCTGTTACAGAGTTTAGAAACCCCAATACAAGGTTGTGGGGTAAAACACAGGTCTCTCAAATGGATTAATGAGAATCTTCTTTTATAATGTCAAAATTTGACCCAAACAATTCACCTCAAAGATCCAAAGTTGAACTATCCAGGTGATAATATCCATTATGAGAGGTGAAAAAAAAAACTGTCATAACAGGTATCAAGTAGACTGCAGATTATCACTTACGTGGCAATGCAAGAGAGAATGCAAATTATATAACCAGCTATTATATTTTCTAGTGGGGAAAACCTCAGAGCAAACTTATTCAAGTCAAACAAAGTACTGTGAAATAAATAGATCTGGTACTGCTGTGTATCTTTTCAAGTTAATTAAGAAAATATCACATTTCTACATTAAACCTGTCTTTTATTCATCTCTTTAAATAAAAAGTAGCTTACAGATTTGAGATTCCCTTGCCTCAAAGAGAATATACAAACAATATTTCAACCATTTAACCTCACAGGCAATTTCTTCTCTTATTTACTGTAAACTATTAACAGTCACAGGTGTAAAATAATGTCAACAAAACTTAGACAAAACCAGAGCACTGAACCACCTGATACTTAATTAGAAATTTACCTTTAAAACAGAGTTTTTCCACTGAGGTCTGTATGAACATACACATGTGCAGCAATGCATTTTTGTTGAGCAATCCAGTTGAAACACTGAGCTCCCTTACCATACCCATAAACACAAGACGTTACTCATTTCTAGGTGTTTACACCCACGATGGGTAAGCAAACTGAAGCAAAGAAAATAATGGAAACTTATCTTTTTTCAAAGTTACTGTGCATCTTTTTAACTCTTAAGAAATTGAATGTACACTAAGGAGCAAGTCTTACTCTTTCTGAAATTAAAGGGAACTGTGGGAGCTCAATAACAGAAGATTAGATGATAGTTCAACAGTTAGGCACCTGAAAACTGAGGATTTCAAAAAGCGAAGTTACTCGCCTTTGGTGCAGTAACTGTCGTTCTTCAAGGTGGTGTCCCCGCCGGTGCTCCACTACGGGTGCCGGGCTTGCCCCGGCGCCACAGATGGAAGCTTGTGATGAGCAGTGTTTGGCCGGACCACGCATGTGCTGCGGGCTCACTGCTTTCATGATCTTTTCTGTCTCGCACGGTCCAGCCCCCCGCCAGTTCCTCGAGACCGTCTTGGAGTCTGTAAGAGACAAGAGCAGAGAGAGAAAGAGAGGACTCCAAAGCGGGGAAGAGGGCGGGTAGTGGAGCACCCGTGGGGACACCACCTTGAAGAACGACAGTTACCGCACCGAAGGTGAGTAACTTCACTTTCTTCTTCGGGGATGCCCCCGCGGGTGCTTCACTATGGGTGACTGCGTAGCAGTAGTCGCCAGAATGGAAGGAGGGCAAGGAGTCCCTATTTATCCGCTGTGGAGAGCACCGCAGTTGCCACTGCCCCATCTGAACGAGTGCCTAGAGAAATAGAATAGTGTTTGGCGAGGTCTCATGTGAGGACCACGTCGCCATCCTGTAGATGTCCTTCAGAGATACCCCTCTATGAAACACTGTAGATGTGGCCATGGCTCTAGTGGAGTGGGCACGTGGTTGGGATGGAAGGGGTAAGCTTTTCGCTGCATACAATTGCGTTATGCAAGAGGTTATGAGATTGCAATCCTCTGGGAAGGTAGGCGTTGACCCTTTGATTTCTGTGCCAAGGAGCTGAATAAGTGGTCCGTACGCCTGAAAGGTTTAGTGTGATCTATGTAGAATGCTAAGGCCCTGTGGGTGTCCAAGGAGTGTAGGGCCACTTCTCGTGGTGAGGCATAGGGCTTCGGGAAAAAGGTTGGCAGGATTACTGGTTCACTGACATGGAAATGGGAGACAATTTTGGGTATGAATCTTGGGTGTAGTCTCAAGACTACTCCGTCCTTACGGAAAATTGTACATGGTGGCGTGGCCATCATGGCGGAAAGCTCGCTCACTCTGCGTGCCAATTTTATGGCAAGCAGGAAAACGGTTTTCAAACTGAAGAAATGCAAGGACACATTCACCAGAGGCTCAAACGGCAGCCTCATTAGGGCATCGAGGACTACATCCAGGCTCCACACCGATGGGACTGGGTCGTGCGGTGGGACCATACTGGTAAGGTCCTTGAGAAATCTCTTAGTAGTAGGATGGGTGAAGACAGAAACACCATCTGTTGGTGATGTGAATGCTGATAATGCTGTGAAATACACCTTGATGGAGGCTAATGTGAGGCCTTTGTCCTTTAGGTGCAACGCGTAGTCCAGTATAGAGGGGATCGACGGACGTGTCGGATCATGGTGGTTCGAGGTACACCAGGAGGAGAATCTGCGCCACTTGTGAAGGTAAGTTTTTCTCGTGGTTTGTCGTCTACTGTGTACTAGGACGTGTTGGACTGGAACGGAGCAGAGGGATTCGAATGGAGTCAGCCAGTTAGGAACTATGCTGTTAGGTTCAGCATTTGTATCTGGAGGTGTTTCAGGCGTCCTCGGTCTTGTGTGAGGAGATTGTGGAGAGGTGGAAGGCGGATTGGTGTCCGCACAGAGAGACAGTGGAGAAAGGGAAACCAGAATGGTGTCCTCCAGGGATGTAAGGCCTAGGCCCGCCCTGGTGCAGTACTTGCGGCATTTTATATTGGCGGCAGTTGCAAAGAGGTCCACTCGGGGAGTACCCCAACGTTGGAAGATCTCACGTGGGACGCCATCGTGCATTTCCCATTCATGCTTCGCATGGAAGTGTCTGCTCAGGAAATATGCCGTCACGTTAGTGGTACCAGGTAAGTAGGATGCCGTAGGTGTTATTCCGTGGCAAATGCACCAGTTCCAAAAGCAGATGGCTTCTGTGCATAGGGAATGGGAGCGAGTGCCGCCTTGGTGATTCATGTAATACATGGCTGTGATGTTGTCTGTGAGTATCCTCACCGTGGTGTTTCGAATGTCGATGAGGAAGGATTTGTATGTGTTGAAAAGGGCGCGTAGCTCTACAAGGTTTATGTGTAGCTGTGCTTCTTGTGGGGACCATTGGCCTTGGACTGAGAGGGAGCCCATGTGAGCCCCCCAGCATAGTTGGGAGGCATCCGTTGTGATTTGGTGGAGTGGCTGCTGCCGATGGAAAGGTATACCTGACGGCAGGTTTCTGTGGCTGGTCCACCATAGGAGTGATTGGAGAACGGCAGGTGGCGGCGTTACCGACCTGTGGAGATCGTATCTGGTGTGGTCGTATACGAGAGTCAGCCAGTACAGAAGGGTGCGCAGATGTAGTCTGGCGTATTTCACCACGTATGTTGTGGCAGCCATATGGCCCATCAATCTGAGGCACGTGAGCGGAACAGTAGGACTGACGGTGATGGTGTAAATGAGGTCTTGGATGGCTTGAAACCTCTGTAAGGGTAGGAACGCTCTGCTGGCAAGTGAGTCCAGGTGGGCCCCAATGAACTCGATGTTCTGAGTGGGGCACAAAATGGACTTTTGCTCGTTGAGGAAGAGTCCGAGCGATTGAAAGACTTGCCCTCGTGAGGTGAACCATCTGGGAAACGTCGTGTGCAGAAGGGCCCTTGAGTAGGCAATCGTCCAGGTAAGGGAAGATGAGTACCCCTTGGCGCCAGAGGAAGACCGTGACCATGGATAGAACCTTTGAAAACACCCTGGGGGCTGACGATAGCCCGAAGGGGAGGACCTTGTATTGGAAGTGGTACTTTGCCACAGCGAAGCATAAGAACCTCCTGTGAGCTGGAGGGACAGGGACGTGGAAATAGGCATCCTGGAGGTCAAGGGCGGCAAACCAGTCCTGTGGATCTAACGCAGGGATTATGGCAGCTAAAGTCGTCATTTTGAATCGTCGTTTCTTGAGATATTTGTTCAAACGGCAGAGATCTAGGATGGGGAGCCAACCTCCAGACCTCTTCTGGGTGAGGAAATAATGTGAATAAAAGCCCCTGTTCCTGAAATCCTTTGGGACTGGTTCTATGGCACCCAGAGAAAGAAGATCAACTACTAGTCGGAGGAGGGTCTCGTGAGAGGGGTGCCTGAAGAGGACCTGGGAGGTCGACAAATGCTTTTGATGTCGACCACGGAACGTCCAGACTACCGCACTGAGCTGACAAACAGCTGATGTACTCATGTAAATTTAAATGAAGCGGCGATTATTTAAATTGCCGCTTCATTTTCCTATGCCGGGCAGTCTAATCTACATGCCTCTGTCGCCAGAGGCATGTAGTCTAGACGTACCCTAACAGAAGAACCAAGAACAGGACCCAGAACTCAGTTTTTATGCTTCAAGTATTAAACCAAATTCCCATTATCCAATTAAAGTTTTCTCTACTGATCATGCTAAGAATATAAGACTTTTGAATCTGCAATGTATACATTTTATAGCAAATTCACATGTATATGTGTAAGTTATACAGAAAAGTACATATTTAAAATTAAACATTTCCATCCACAGTAAATATTAACAGAATACACAGTTACAATCCTAATAGGAAAAAAATACTTAAACAATATTCAGTTCTTTGCAATGAAATGTTTATGATTAGAAGGTAACTGGAGCCACATTTTATATAAACAATATATATTCCTATTCCCTAACCAGATCACCTCAAATACACTGGATAATTTACTCCACAGAGAATACTCAGTGCTACGAAATTGATGTTGTTTATGGTAAGACACAATTGCATTATTGCTAAATCAGATTTCAGTTCCCTTGTATAAGTGTCTGTACAGTTTGTCCATTTCCTTTCCTATATTTAAAAAATCCATAAAAGATGCATATATCTTAACTAGTGTAAATTTTTTTCCTATTTCCATTCACTAAAATAATTAGCTTAAAGATCTTGCTTGACAAGGCTAGATTTAAATTTAGGATACATATTGGTAGTGTCAGAAGGGCCAGAATAATATTTTGTGGGCCTGGTGCCAAACATATTTGTGGGCCCAATGTAGTCATTATTGGCCCCTTCCAAGTTGTTATTGTGGGCCTAGCATGACAGTTCTATAGTATACCCGGTATCGAGTCTCACAGGCATTTTTCATTTTAATCACACATCTCTATGAGATTGTATGTACTGCTCTATACAGCTTCCTCAGCCTTCAGTTCTCTCACTGAGCTGTACACCTATGTAAGTTTACCAGTGTCCACAATGAGCACAAATGTCACAGTGATCGGGGGAAATCCCCACAGATTTATCTCCTTCCTTATCCATACATTCAACAGCTATGTCTTCGGTCACTGTATGTGGTTCTGGTTTCAGCTCAATAAAGTTTCACAGTCATCAGCTACCTGATTAATTCTGCCAAATCCCTACCCCAGCACCCAGTAAAGTGGGACAATTTTCAGTTTGTGTGATGGGAGGATATTTGGATTCATAACTGTAAGACTGTCCCACATAATGAGGAAAAGTTGAGGTGCTTTTTGTTCTTTTGTTCCACTCCTTGTTTCTGTGGGGAAACCATCAATGCAATATTAACGTCTTTGAAGAAAACTGAAAAACAACAACAAAACCCTAGTAATGGTGGTTGAAAATGGCAACTCCATTCCCAGTTAGAACTAGGCAGATGCCAGCATTTTTTGCTCAATTTTATCCCACTGTATTGCAGAAAAAGTAGATAAGCATTTGATTTTAGAGAAATGAATTGGCAGCAGCCCAAATTAAACTTGAACAATCCTGTTCAAATCTGGAAGGCAGATGTTAGATTCCCTGTCTAAATTTTAGGCAAAGCTGGAAAGGAAAAGCCCATTTCTGCTTACATGGCTGTGGAAATAGAGTAGAACCCTCTTGTGTGCTTGGTATAGTACCTAAAGCTGCCCAGGCCCTCTAGCAGAGCCTTCCTTCCCTTATTTATCATGTTAACCTCTCCTGGTGGGGTACACACATACACTCTTGCTAGACTTCAGACAGAGGTGCACTGTCCACTGAATTCCTTCTTTAGGGACAGCAAACTGAGGTCACTAGCATCCCTAATCCAATCTGGGAAAAGCTTCTGAATGTTCAATCTGGGCCAAAGCTGACTACTCTCCTGCGCACAGCTTCCTCACTCACAGCACCTCCTCCTTCCAGCAGCCCATTCACAGAAAACTGTTGCACACCCGCTCACAGCTTTCCTCTCTCCCTCCTCCCCTTTTCCTGTTAGTGGTCAAGGGAATGCTGGGAAATGTAGTCCCTTCCCTGGTCCAGTGCCAACCCGCTAGGCAGGGAGCTGGCCAAGGAAGTACAGCTGCCAGTAGGGAAGTAAGCAACTAGTCAACTACCCGATAAGCATAAGCTTATTGGACTGTTGAGTAATCACTCGACTAGTCACTTCCTCCCACTTGCTGCCTCTATCAGGGAGAGACAGCGGGGTGGTGGGGGGGGAGGGTGGGGAAGAGAACAGGAGCTGGTGCTGGGGGGGCAGGAGAGGGAGACGTGTCATTTCAAAGGCAAAGGTGCAGGACCGGGGACCTAAGTGGCTCTTGTACATTTCAAAGGCAGAGGCACAGTGGAATAGCGAACACCCCCCTTATTGACTAATCAAGTAGTCGATGGAAACTCCATTGACTACTCGATTAGTTGATTAATCAAAATTTAGCATTCTTAGCTCCCACGGTACCTTATGCTCCCCATCATGCCCTGCAGACTCCCACGGTACAGCGCAGTGCTGAGGGAGAGAAATGGGGTCTTTATGAGCTTAGGCCTGGTACTGGGAACAACTGGCCCAATGGTAAATCTGCCACTGTCAATATTTTATATTGTCAACACTACAGAAGTGCATCATAGTTTAGACATCTTTTATATAGCCTCATTTTACCCTCTAACTTGTGTGTCATAATATCTCTAGGTTTACACTGCTATGTGTACTGCTTTCAAATATGAAACTGACCCCAGTGATCTGAGCCATCCCTGTTAATAATTGGGAGCACTTTTAGGCTATGTCTACACTGGCAGGTTCTTGCGCAAGAACACATCCACACTGCCATGTGCTTTTGTGCAAGAGCATCCAAGGCAGGGTGGACGCTCTCTTGCACAAGAAAGCTCGGATGGCCATTTTAGCCATAGGGCTTTCTTGTGCAAGAAACCTCTGCCGCGCATCCATACTGCCCTCTTGCGCAAGAGGGCTTATACTTATTAGAAAAGAGCGTAGCTCTTGCACAAGAAGCCCTCTCTTCCGACGCCGTACTGTAAATCTTCTTGCGCAAGAGCGGGAGGACAGTGTGGACGCTCCATGGGTTCTTGCTCAAGAACGGCCATTCTTGCGCAAGAATCTGCCAGTGTAGACATAGCCTTAATGTGCTTAGTCTCTTGTTAAAGGAAATTAAAGGAGCTACTGTAACAGCATACCATAACTATAAGTCAATAGTTGCTGACAGATAAGAGCTGCATAAGTAAAGTACATGAGCTCTTGATAAGCCACTGAACTCCTCTTACAATTAACTGGAAAAGGGAATTGAGAAAAAAGTGTATTGTACCCCTATAACCTGACAAACTATTATATATGGCCAGTTTTTAAATAAAATCAATAGCTTCCAAGTTTAGGCATTTAAAAAGTAAGTTTGATAACTCATTAAAAAGAACAGACCAACTCAACAGCATCACAATCCATACAAGCCTTCGTGTCAGAGACCATTCTCATTAGCAATCCTCACACAAAATTAGTGACATTAAGAACAAAGGTACAGCCATAAATATTTTATTTCTTTATTTTACGAGGCAGTGAAGATGAATATTATATTCCTCAGAATGTGCTAGGATTGATAAGCCCCTGACACAAATCAGCATTTTTTTCTTTTCACAGAACAGATAGACCATAATACAGAAGTTTAAATTTCTTCAACTTCAGGGGGTAGTTGAGTTAGTCTGTTACAGGAAAAAAAAAAAAACACAATAAATGGTCTGGTAGTACTTTATAGACTAACAAAACATGTAGATGGTATCATGAGCTTTTGTGGGCACAGCCCACTTCTTCAGATGACCAGAGTTATGAGTAAGGGGTATGAAAACTCAAAATAAATAGGAGTGGGGAAGGGGGGGGGGGGGGGGAGAGAGAGAGAGGAAAAAAAGGAAAAAGGAAGGGGAGAGAGAGACAGGGCATCATTAAGTATCTGGAGAATGGGTACTTGAACCTAAGCAGATCAAAGTAAAGCATCTATTTATTTACTTTGATCTGCTTAGGTTCAAGAACCCATTCTCCAGATACTTAATGATGCCCTGTCTCACACACCCCTTCCTTCCTCTCCCTTCCCCTCTTCTATTTATTTTCATTTTTCATATCCCCTACTCATAACTCTGGTCATCTGAAGAAGTGGGCTGTGCCCACAAAAGCTCATGATCCCATCTACATGTTTTGTTGGTCTGGTAGTACTTTATAGACTATTTGTTGTTTTTAACCCCAACAACATGCCTCAACTATGTTCTGGAAGGATGACCTTAGAGTTCAACAATGCAGCTCATTCTCTAAGCACAGCCACCACCTGACCTACCTGCAGAATTCATCAAGAAGGGTGTCGCACAGGAACACATTTAATAACTATTTTGTGATGGAAATAGCATTCTATGAGAGCTGGATCGACATTTCAACCACAATACCTACATTTCATGACTGAATTAGAGAGACAGACAGAAAAGTTAAATGTGCATTTTCTGCATGTCAACTTTGTCCCCCCCCCCCCTCCCTTCTATAATATTGCTGACAGTATTGTATTAGGAAGAAGTGCAATTAGAATTCTAAGGCAACATTTTAGCACTCTAAATCTGTCTCTAACAGTTTTAATTTTGGAGACAAAAATATTAATTGCTTTTTATCAGTTATACTTCTAATTTATATATTATGCTATTAATGTCTTTAAAAAGACACATCCTTGCCAGTTTTTAAAGGGATGTGTTTAATCACATTGACAAGTATCGTATTACTTAATGGTTTCTAAGTTTGCAGGGGGAAGAACAATCTAAATCTGCATGGAAATGTTGCAATTTACTACAAAGTTAAGCACTACAAAGTCAAAGATGCACTGATGCTATATATATATGTATATATATATTTTAGGTGTCAACAGCATGAGTTGGGTTAGAAAGGGCAAAGTGTAAAATGGCTTCTGTTATGCTGACATGTAAGTGTTCTCCCTTCCAGGTGACGATAAAGTCGTCAGCCTGCAGAAAACACTCAGGAAACTTGCATTCATCAGCACATTAACAAGCAGTGTCACAAGTGAGATGGTTTCGGGAAATAAAACAAACGGCATGTTCTCGTACCAAATATGGCATGTTTGATAAACCAGATTGATGGTCTTGTCAAATCACAGTAGGTAAACAGTGACAATTTTTATTTAATACATACATACGAAGTATACCATTCATTTCATTTTATTTCCTGAAATGGCCAAGCCCTGTAGTAGAAAAGAGGAGATATTTTCTGACAGAAAATTTAAAGTGCTTTAAATTAGACTAAAGACCATCTCTGGCTTAATCCTGTATGAAGTACAAATTTTAAATGTGTTTAAAATAAACAGAGATTAAAAGAGACATGGTTGGTTCTGCAATTTGACATAAAAGCCAAATCTGCACAACTACGAAGGTACAGATCATCTTTACTTTGAAACAACATTTTAACAGTATGGAATGGATATTATGGAGGTCAAAGCACCATCACCTTCCATAGACTCTAGTGAAATACTTTGATCTGTTTAGTCTTCTATCAGGCCCTAACTTTACAGGATTGAAAATATCTGTATTTGGCTATGGACTTTTCTGCAATCATCACTGAGCACATGCACATCTTGCTGGAATAATACAATAAATCAATACAAAATATTAGGAACATGACTGCTATATGAAATTAAAGACATTTGACTAAGAAATTACTTATGCATATGTATCTTTTACCTAAACAATATGTAGTATGTATGTTAGGAAAGCAGAAAATAAGTTTAATTATGGAATAACGATTTGTTAAAGAAATAAATCACAAAAATGCAATACTATGCAGTTATTCTGCTTCATGAAAGTAGTATAGTAGATGAATTTCTACAGGCAATAAACTAAGTAATTCTTTCAGTTATACAGAAGATAACATGTAGCAGTTTCCACATAATTTAAGTCTAGATGCCATAGCATATTGCTGTGGGGAAGCAGGGTTGCTACAGCAAAACAACTTCCAATATATTTTTCCCTATTAGGCTCTGCTCACCCTGGGGCTTCCACAGCTCCAATACCAAGGGACTGCTGGGAGGCCATTGTCTGAGGGCTGCTGCGGGTGGGCTGCAATGCTTCTCAGGCACCGATACAGTCATAGCTCCAGGATGCCAGGGCTGCTATGGCTCCTCTCCCCGGGCTGCTGAACTGTTATTCCGGGATTGCCGCAGCTTCCCAGTTCCAGTGCTGCAGGGCTTGGGCCATCAGCCATGACTCCGCTCCCCAGGGCCACCAGGGCTCCATTCCTTGGAGCCGCCAAGGATTCTGCAGCTTTGCTATCCTGGGTTGCCAGAGCTGCAGTGGATCAATTGCTCTGGAGCCACCGGGGCTCCGCTCCTCAGGGCCACAGCTCTGTTGCCCCAGGGCTGCCATCGCCAACCCCATAGACACTCAGCCCTCTGGTCCAGGGGCTCTCTGGTTCAGCAATATCTGTGGTCCGATATTGCCAGATCAGAGCGTCCCAGACAAGAAAGGCTCAACCTGTAGCTGCAATACATTTGACCTTTCTGTAGACATGCTATTCACAGCACTGCCTGGAGTAAGAGTGAGACACAGCAAGTAATCCCATGTGGACTGGAGGGTTGCTAGTGCAATGGAGGAACAGCCCAACAACGTGTGGAGGATTGCATCCCCATGATTTTGCTATGTAACAAAATTGGTAGGGAAGGTGAGTGGTACCCATTCAGACAGTCTGATGTCAATTACACCAACACCAGTGGACAAAATTTGCTAAGGTTTACAAAAACCATAACAAAACATGTTCTTTGTAAAAACCAAAGGGACACTGATAACTCCTGAGAACAGACTGTTACATTTTTCAAGGACACTGTATGTTCTCTTCTTGTCTCCAACATACCACCACACCAGTAGCCTTGCAGGCAACATTCTACCCTATCTAAACAAAGGAACTGATTTGTTTTAGTGTGTTCTGAGTAGGTGATTTGAGAAAGTTTGATTTAACAAGTGGTAATAAAACAAGCATTAACAAATTTATAATGGTCAATGGAAAAAGAGTTTACCGAAAGTAAAAAAGGAGGAACAGGCAGACATCAGAGGCAAACAACATGGCATAGATCAGTATAATATTTAACAAAACATGTGAATTAAAAATCAGTGTAATTGTTTCAGTGCATGTTTGAGCCCATTGAGATGAGAATTCCACTGGGTTTAGTTAAAGGTGCAATTTTAACTGATTTAGCGAAACTAGTGCACAAAAGACTGGGTGGATACACCCAGTTAAAGCCAGACATATTTCAATTTCATTTACTTCCATGAAAAACAGGTTGAAGCTAAAAAGTAGTAAGGCACTTATTAAAAATAAGAAATGATACCGTGCTCTTACACAGCACTTTTCTTAAATTAATAAATGTTCATAAATGGAAAGAAGAGTGTCCACACAGGGGGTTGCACTCATTTAATTAAACCAATACAAGTTTGTGAACAGACATGGGTAGGTCAACCTTGGTATCAAGCATTAACTTTTTATCCATAAGAGGCCCATATTTCTCACTGATACTGTGATTAACTAATTTCCGGTTTTTTCTTTATAATTTTAGAGACAAGAAACCAACTGCTGAATTAGTGTTAATTGCCTTTTAATGATGCGAATGAAATAACAGGATACCCCCCTAAGTGACTACAATATTTTCCTTGAGGGTCATCTGCTCCATTTATTCAAGAATGTCATACCTGTTGAAGTTAATGTCTGGATAACTAGAATACTCAGACTTCATCTTGGCATTGCGTCGTGGAAAAGTGCAGAAAAAAGCATTGGCTAGAAAACTAGCAATCTGCTCCTGTGACATTGTGATGGAGTGATTCATCTTTTGTTTCAGTAAAGGTATTGGCTATGAGCAGGGAACAAACAGAGAGAGAGAGAGAGAGAGAGAGAAAATAATTAGTTTAGCCATTCAAAAAAAAAAAAAAAAAAACCCACACCACACCACCCACTACACAACCCACCAGGATTACAAAATTACATTTGCTAAATTAGAGCAAGAGTAATTTAGGGCCATTGGTTGGTCCTTAAATCAGCAGCACCATTAAAGTCAAGGGCTGTTCAGCTAAGATGATTGGGAACAAGCTTGTTTGACAAATAGCAGATTTGTAATCAACAACAATACAGCCAACAAAACACAACTTATCAGAAAAAAAACCCAGGCTCAATAGGTAAAAATAGATGGATTGTACAGGTTGGACCTCCCTGGTCCAGCACCCTTGGGACCTTGACCGGTGCCAGATGAGGGATTTTGCTGGACCGGGGAAGTCATTTTTGGACCCATGCCACTGGGGCCCCCAGCCCAGCCACTGGGGGTCCAGGTAGCTGCGCACACCGCCCGCCAGGGCTCCCTGAGCAGTACTGTGTGCTGGTCAGCAACACTCTGGTTCTCCCAACCGTGCTGGGCAGCCACACTCCAGGTCTCCCAACCATGCCAGGTAGCCCCACTGCCACACATTGGGTGGCCCCGCCGTCAGCTCCCTGCAGACTGTCTACTACTCTGCTGGCTCCACGGGGATCCTTGTTACTTGCCCTCCACTGGGCCTCTAGTCCTGCAACATCCATGCCATACCATGAATGTTTGCTGGATCAGAGCATCCTGGTTAAGAGAGTGTCTACCTGTGGTAATAACCGGGCAATCTTAAAGTCAAGTAAGATGTAATATTTGTTCTTTATTCCAGCAGCTGGATTCTAAAGTTATCCCTGGGATGCAAAGGTTCACTGGTGGTTCACTATTCTGTCTCAGCTATTCTTGTCAGGCCTGCCTTATTTTCTGTATCTCACACACTGGTGTCATGATTGTATCAAGGTTGTCATGTAAAATCTGTGTACCACCTGGCAACATAATGACACAATGCAATGTTTTGGGGACATGTAAGAGGCATATACAAAGGATTATAAATACGTTCCAGAATTAAGTTATTAAAATGTGTTTGGTAAGGAATTCTTAAAACGCAACTGTTCCAAAGGAATATGATTCTGCTTGATTGAATGTGTCCACAATGAAAAGTAGGCAAGATGTGACCAGAGACAAAGAAAAGCACATTTATGTGCAAGATAAAGCAAGGAGAGCAAGTGGAGAGAGCTGACTATTTAACAATCCCAATGGGAGATGAAGATTACACTCCAGAAACCCTTCCTAACTTCTAAAACAAGGTCAATGAACTTTGAAAAGATATAAGGGGAGAGAAAACGCTATTTTGGCATCCTTCACCTGAAGGGCAAAGGGACTGAACACTCTGAAATCTCTAAAGCATCCTGGCCAGAGATTCTGGTCACTCATGGTGGAATAGAGACTTGAGAAACACTTCTCTCAAAAAGAGAGTTTCAGTTTGTTGAATCGGGTTTAGTCTTAGAAGTCTATTTTTACTTCTGTTTGCTTGTAAACTTTCTTCCTTATTCCTTATACTTGGCACCATCTACTTCCATGCCCTTTTGTTAAATAAACTGCTTTACTTTTATTATAAAACCATTCAGACTCTTTAAAGGAACAACAAATTTAACATGTCTGAATGTCCACTGAGGAGACTGAACATTGCAGGGAGATGTCTTTGGAGAAGATGGGAAGTGTGTGGGGAAGTTTGTAAGCTGCAAAGATTCGGCCTGACAGAGTTCTGAAGAGTTTACTGGCAAGACTGACAATCTGGTGTGTCAGGCAGTTGTCACACTTCCTAGCAATAGCAAAACTCTCACCTGCTGAGGCTGAGAGGATTAATACTAACTCTTGATTCCGGGAACCTCAGGATATTGTCACAATGCTGTTGCCTGGTTTAAAGAAAATGTATGATTATAGTAATCACTCATTTACAGCTGTAAAATGAAGACAAATGTCAATTACTACAGAAGATGTAATTACTCAAAGATTTATTTTGACTTCATCTAATTTTGTGTTTTGGACATCTAGAAGACTGAATTAAAGAACTCTCAAGAACAAGCAACATGCACCATTATTATTATACATTTATTTTATGACTGGCTTATCAATTTGAAATGTTACTTCTTTCTCCCTGTCCTATAAAATATGTGCAGTACATAAACTAGAAATGTTGTCCCTTTATGATATGCCCAAGGAAGAGGATGTTGGATAAAAAGGAAGAGTTGGGAAGGAACTTAATTTTCTATTTTCTCTCCTGTGAGGAATGTAGTGGACTGGAGTGGTCACCCACTGACCCAGAGTGGGAGGTGCCCTCCCAGAGCCTTGGTGGGCCGCACCTGGCCAGTAACCAGGGAGCAGGGCCAGAAAGATAAAAGGCCTGCCAGAAAGGCCAGTGAACGAACCCCTGGCCACTGAAGGAGTAGCTGAGAGAAGCTTCCCCTGCACACTCACTGGAGGAGCAGGACCCAGGAGAAGCTGGCTTACAACTCCCAGACTGCCTGGATGGTCTGACATGGGCCTACGACACTGGGCAGGCTTAGAAGCTAGAGAGCAGGGCATGCCCGTCCCCCAGGCAGAGTCCCTTCAGAAAAATTGAAAATCCAACAGTTTACAAGTACTTACTTGTAAAAGGAGTGCTTGCTACAGCTAAGGCTGGTGCATGCTGCTCCAAGCACTGTCACCGCCAGTAAGAAGGAACTGAAGTGGGAGGGAAGGGGCATATAGGGTATAGCAGTACCCTATATAGTGCAGGATGCATGTGCCTCTCCAGGGGGTACTGGGAAACCCCACCCTCTATGGGTACTGCTGAGAGAAAAACTTCTGGCACCAGCGCATGTGGCAGGCACACACACCTAATGTTGAATGAACATGAGCAAGCACTCAAATAACTAAAATATCTTTACAAAGAATATTTTTGTTTCCCTGTCTATAAGGTCTAATCAGACCGCAGTAGGATTTGGGATGGTCTAAACATAAAACACTACAGCAGCATAGCTGCATCACTGTAGACACTACCTACTCTGACAAGAAGGATTCTTCCATCAAGTGTAAGTAATTCACCTCCCCGAGAGGCAATAGGGAGACTGACAGAAGAATTCTCTTGTTGTAGTGCTGTCTACATATGGACGTAGATCAGTTTAACACCACTAAAGAGTGTGGATTTGTCACAGCCCAGCCTATGTAGTTAAACTTACCTAATTTTCTAGCACAGTCCATGTCTTTTGAGTCTGCTCCCTATTCTGACAAGTCACTTGCTCATCAGAAATGGACATGAAATGACTGTGGAGATTGAAGACAGTCCCCCCTCCTTACCTGAACACCAAATATGGCCTTTAAAATCACGGGAGTAATGTTAACAGATGAACTAAGTATATTCTGTAAGTTTTCTCCTCCACAAAATGTTCTACAGTGGGAGAGAGCCTGATGGATGTCAACTACCCAGGGAAAAAACTTAAAAGGGGCTATAACAAAAGGAGACTCTCCTTTGTGGCACTTCCACGTGAGAGTTCTGCCAACAGATTAGCAGGGGGTCATACACTACAAAGAATCTTTAGGAACAAACATCTGGTATGTCTAAACAGAAGACACAGGGAGCGTCAATAATTTGAGCAGACATTCCCAACACAGATTTAATCTATCTAGTTTGGGTTTTGGAGCAACAAAAACATGGCAACAAACGCTTCAGCAAGAGTCTTATGAGCTCAAGACCCTTGGTAATTACTAGCCCTGAAAGTCTGCACTGAAGCTAGCTAGATTCAAGTTAGCTCATGTATGTCTACTTGAGCTGGCATCAGACTCTGTGGCTGCATACAAACAGATGCTTAATGGAAGCATCTCTGAAAACATATCTTCTTTCCCCTCCTCCCTGCAAGCAACACACTTACAGTTAGAATAGGCATGGACAATAACCTGGCTGCTGCCACTATATTTACCTTCACGGTCTCAAGTACAGGAGAAAGCAGCTCCTATTGGCCACAGAAGGTGGTTCCCAGCCAACAGGAGTAGTAGGACCACGTGCCAGGACTGGAGCAAAGGCTGCCCGCGGTGCTATTTTTAGTACCACAGTCCTGGTCCACACAGGCTGCCCTGGCTCCAGCTGGAGTAAAGCAGTAGCCTCGCAAGGCCCGTTCCGGTGAGGCTGCCCCAGCTTGAATGCGCCTCGTGTGGCTGCCGCTTGATTCCACTTGGAGCTGGGACCACCTGCGGGGACCCAGACCATGGTACAAAAATAGCACCATGGGCAGCCTCTGCTGCAGTGCCAACACCTAAAGAGCCTGATCACTGCCCACCCCGCAGCAACCTAGCCGGGCTCTGCGCAGCTCCTGCCGGCGCTCCAAAGCAGCCCAGAGGAGGAGGCAGTGCCACTGGACCAGGACACCGTGCAACAGAGGTGGTCCTATAGGGAGCGGGGGGAAGGAAGGTGGAAGAGAGAAGAGGAAAGGGCCGTGTGCCATCGGATGCTGGCCAGGTACCTTATGAGCCCTACTGGAGGCGAAGGGGGAGGAGACTGCTGCACTGTGGGAGGAGCAATGGCATGGTGTGGTGCTTCTTCCCGCAACCCGGTGTCCCCATCAAGTAGTGAAATGTCCAATAGGGCTTTCTGGGACATTTCACTACTTGATGGAGCACCAAGACAGAGTATTTAAATTCGGGACATTCCTGGAAAAATCGGGACAAATCGTCAGCATATCTGTGCAGGACAGCCACTTTACAAGTAGGGCTGTAGGAATCCAGAAGGCTTGAATGTGTAAAAGGAGAGAACCTGAATAAGCATATTGGAGCCACTGCTGAAAGTGACAGACAGAAGAGATTTACATAATTTCCTCCCTCTCTCTAAATTCTTCAGCAATAAGGAGCAGCAATAAGTGGGAGATGGTTATTTTTGCTTGTTTTGGAGGTACATCTCCTCTTGATAAGTAAACTTGCTGCAAAACAAGCATCCAGTTTCCACAGTACAGTTAGAAGTTTGTGCCAAGCTCAAAGGTAGACTATAGTATTTATATAAAAAACTAAGTTTTTAGTGGTCCCTGATAGTTATTTTATTGTCATTAAATTCTATACCATTCAGTGACCTTTCAACTAGAGTCACATCCATTTTTGCTTTGCATTTCTTCCTGCCCTATTTTCCTTTTTTCCCCTCCCTCTTTATACCTTTCCTCTTACCTTCAATGCACATTTCCCTCCTTGTATTAATTTTCAGTTCTCATTCTGCGTAACCTTCACTCTCAATCTCTTGCCCTTTCAGTCCATGACAGTGATCAGAAATTAAGTAGTTAATGCTGACATCTAAAGCAGCATGCTGAAGTGTTAAAGTCAATCACTTAATTAGATGAATGGGAGTGAGGGAGTTAACATTTCTCCAAGCTATTGTTTCAAGTTCTGTGCAAAATGATCCACATTTCCAATGTCTATT
The DNA here is from genome assembly GCF_049634645.1 of Pelodiscus sinensis. Lineage (NCBI taxonomy): Eukaryota > Metazoa > Chordata > Testudines > Trionychidae > Pelodiscus > Pelodiscus sinensis. The sequence goes on from NC_134718.1 coordinate 17,715,644, forward strand.
TTCTAACCAAGAGAAGCCAACTTTCCTCTTCCCCAGTGAAGGTTTGAATTGTGCAGGATGTGAACATGCCAGGGATGGGTGGGGGTCTGTCTCTGTCTCTCTCTCACACACACACACACACACACACACACACACACACACACACACACACTTCTGATTTAGCGTAAATATTCAGCATTAACTAGGAAATCCTGCTACAGCAGTATGTCTTGAAAAGATTTTGTTAAAAGAGGAGAAACTGCATATTGGCAAAATACAATGTGTTAGAATAAAAACTATTGAGACAACACCAGAGAAAGCAAACCCTGAGATGTATGAGCAGTCTCACTATTTTATTAGCAGATCTCATTATTTTTTAATGTCAGGACCGGGAACATTAGTTGAAACTATAGTAAAGAATAAAATTGTCAGACACATAGATGAACATAATTTGTTGGGGAAAGTCAACATAGTTTCTGGAAAGGGAAATCATACCTTACTAATCTACTGGAGTTCTTTGACAGGGTCAACAAGCATGTGGACAAGGAGGATCTACTGAATACCATATACATAGATTTCCAGAAAGCTTTTGACAAGGTCCCTCACCAAAGGCTCTTACATAAATTAAATTGTCCTGGGAGAAGAGGGAAGATCCTTTCATGGACTGAGAACTGGTTAAAAGACAGGAAACAAGGGTAGGAATAAATGGTAAGTTTTCAGAATGGAGAGAGGTAACTAGCAGGGTCCCCCCAAGGGTCTGTCCTGGGACCAATCCTATTCAACTTATCTAGTAAACAGTGAGGTGGCAAAATTTGCAGATGATACTAAACTGCTCAAGATAGATAAGACCAAAGCAGACAGTAAAGAGCTTCAAAAGGATCTCACTAAACTAAGTGATTGGGCAACAAAATGGCAAATGAAATTTAATGTTGATAAATGTAAAGTAATGCACATTGGAAAAAATAATCCGAACTATACATACAATATGATGGGGACTGTGATGGGCCGCCAATGGCCCACACTCCGAGTGGCCCGAGCCGCCAGGGAACGAGCGGGGCCGCGGGCACGACCCCCGCCCCGTGCGGTGGGGCCGGAACCTGCCGCCACGCCTGTGCTGGCCGGCAGCCTCCAGCCCCTCCCCTCGGAAGGCTCAGGGAGGGCTCAGGGCAGAGAGCGACAGCCGGGACGTGGCTAGGGAAGCTTCCACATCACTGGAAGGGCGGGGCCCCCAGACCGCATCCAGTCCAGCTGGCCAGTTCAAAAAGGCGCGCCGGATGAGGAGGGGGGCAACCTCCTCGCAGGGAGCTAGGAGAGCTCCAGGCCCAGGATGGACCAGGTGTGTGACCGAGGCCGGCAGGCGGCCTGTCCCCGTCCCAGGGGTTCCCAAGACGGCCCCCGCAGCTGGCAGTTGACCAGTCCTGGGTCGGGCAACGACCGGACCCAACCTCCCCGGCCCCGGAAAGAGAGGCCGGGACGAGATAGAATCCGCAAGAGTGGACAGACCCGCAGGACGTCGCCGGAGCAACCCCAGACCTGGACTCCCGAATCCTGGTAGGCACCAGGGAACGTCACGGGTACTCGAGGGACCATGGGAAGGGAGGAAGGAGCCCGGGGCGGGGCTCTTTTGGCGACCCTGGGCGGACGGGTTATGGAAGGAATTACCCCCGTCTGCCGCGCAGGGGTGAGAGTAAGCCCCTGTGCTTAGGGCCCCAGGCTGGGAACCGGAGAGAGGGTGGGACCGGGTCCACCTCCCCATTCCCCAGGGAGGATCCAATCGCGGTCAGCAGCAGAGCACACACGAATCAGCGAAGGGTGACGGCAGTCCAGGGTACCAGTCCAAGGAGGGACCAGACTAGGGGTGCAGGCCCCCTCCCACTCCAAGACGGGATACAGTCACAGGGTCCGCTGAACCCCCTCTCCCCCCTCCGGCTTTGCCAGGAGGGAGTGATCGCACCCAACTGACGGGGCTTGTGACTGGGGACCCGAGCCGGGACCCAGTTAGAGGACGAAGGGATTTGCCAAGCCCCCCTTCCCTTCCGGGAGGGGGTGATCGCACCCCGACTCAACCACAGGGACTAATTTAGCTACAACTACTCAAGAGAGAGATCTTGGAGTCATTGTGGATAGTTCTCTGAAAACATCCCTTCCGTGTGCGGCAGCAGTCAAAAAAGCTAACAAGGTTAAGAACCACTAAAAAAGGGACAGAGAATATCTAATTGCCTCTATATAAAACCATGGTACACCCACATCTTGAATACTGCGCATAGATGTCGTCACCTCATTTCAAAAAAGATATATTGGCATTGAAAAAGGTTCAGAGAAGGGCAACAAAAATGATTAGGGGTTTGGAATGGGACCCTATGAAGAGAGATTTAAAAAACTTGGGACTTTTCAGCTTAGAAAACAGGAGACTAAGGGGGGAGGGGGAGCTATGATAGAGGTCTATAAAATTATGACTGGTATGGAAAAAGTGAAGAAAAGTTATTTACTTGATCCCATAATCTCCAGGAGATAACCAAATGAAATTAATAGGTAGCAGTTTTAAAATAAACAAAAAGAAGTTTTTCTTCATGCAGTGCAGTGAACTCCTTGCCAGAAGATGTTGTGAAGACCAGGACTTTAACAGGGTTCAAAAAAGAGCTACATAAATTCATGGAGGTTAGGTCCATCAATGACTATTAGCCAGAATGGGTAGGAATGGTGTCCCTAGCCTCTGCTTGTCTAGAAATGGATGACAGGAGAAGGATCACATGATGATTACTTGTGTTCCCTCCCTCTGGGGTATCTGACATTGGTCACTGTTGGCAGACAAGATACGGGGCTAGATGGACCTTTGGTCTGACTCAGTATGGCCATTTTTATGTTCAGTTCTACAGGCCTCAGCTAAATGTAACAGAACCCCCATAGCTTTCAATAAGATACATAACATGACCATAGCATTTTGACCCCAGCCCTTAGTTAATCTGCCCAGAGGATGAAGCTGTCTGCGTTTACTTACCTGGGTGCAGATACTAGGGAGACAAAGTGCTAGCTTTACCATATCGGGCAAGATGGACTGGAACAAATGCTGAGACTCTGCATCTTCAAGCACCTAAAAAAAGAAAGATTTCTTTTACACCAAAAATGTGATTGATATTGACAAGATAAAGATTGCACAGGTCCAATTTTCACACTGGAAAATGGTAAATATTAGGCAAGTTCATCTTAAAACAATTTTGTTTAATAATCACTGCATTTCTACAGCATCTTTCATCAACAATTTTCAGTTAACTTTACAAACTAATTACCTCTCTCAATCTATAAGGTACAGAATAGGTAACCATTATCCATACATGTCACTTAATTGTGTGATGAGCAGACAAGTGAACTGACTTGTCCAAGACAAAATTAGAAGTCTTATCATAACAAAGCAAGGGGCGGGTTTGTTTGTGCCAGGACAATGGGATGTGCCTGAAATTCAATTGTTTCTCATAAAATAAAAAGGGAGGAGTCTTCTGGAAGCGACAGTTATACTGTAAAATGAACACAGGGAGGGGAGCAAGAGGCCAGAGACAGGGACTGGAACAGCTATAACCCCACTGGATAGGCAGGGGACAGGGTAGAGAAAGGTAAAGTTACCTCCAATCCATTACAGAGAATTTGCTGGTGTGTGTCTGTCTCCCAGCTGGGGGGATGGATATGCACCCAACCTCCTGGCTATGCCCACTGCAGCAGCCATGAACAGGCATTTCTCATCTGGCCCCAAGCTGCTGTGGTGAGAAATGGCTTAGGTAGCCCTCTCCCCCTGGGGCAACCTGCATTCTGAATCCTTCATCCCTATACCCAGCCAAGAACAATAGTAGAGAGAGGACTTAATATAAAAAATACTGGTAAGTGTGATTTACTTTAACCATACATAAGGATTCAGAGATTAAATAACGAAAAGCTAAAAAGAAAATATTATTTCTTTTTAGTCATCCATTTGGTGAATTTTCTACTTCTAGTGTCCATTATACGATTTCACTTCTTTTTTAAATTTTGCTGATTTCTTGAAAAAAGAAGATCTTCTAGCTTCTACTGGTCCACCATATACAGCTTTGGGTCCCTTCCTCCCGTTAAAACTCCTGCCTTCAATTTTCTCCAAATTATTTCTATAGCAACTCTTATTTTAGACTGTCTCCTTCATTTACAGGAGAGAGGAAGGAATTAATGAGTGCTTGGGAAGTTAAAGAAATGTATGCAACAATTTGAATGTGTGAAAGAAAGGAGGCTAATACAACCTTAGTACATACTCAAACAATAATCTAGAGCCATGCTATGTAAGTGAAAGCCTGTGTTATCATTTGGGTGTAAATTCATAAAATGTTAAAAAAAAAAAGGCTGAAAAATTAGAAATTGGACATAAAAGACAATGAATTCCTGTAATGATTGAGCCTGATGTTTTACACAGAAAGGAGCTTTCAACAATCTTTGTAGCTTTTTCCTTTGCGTTGCACTGACTCAGACATTCTAGGCTTCACAGCGAGGCACAGAATTACTATCCTGGAATCTTGTAACATATTCATGAAAAAGAGATTATGAATGTAAAGTTTTAAATTTCCAATTAATACCTTAAATTAAAGCTCTTACTTTGCAAAGAAAGTAGTAAGTCTGAGAAATCTGAAGGAAATTCAGCTGCAGTGGAGTAAATGAGTCCAAGCTATGTATCATCATCTATTATAGAATACAATATACTTTCAGAAATGGGACGTGTAATAAAGCACTTATTTCACTGCAGCATCTGGCTAGTATTCTTCAATTTTAGCAGGAAACTTCAAAGATGTTGGCTTGTTCTTCCACAGCATAAGTAATGAGAGAAACAAAAAAGGGTTGCAAGCCTGGAATTTCAGACTTCAAACCATAGAATAAAATGAATATATATATAAATTAAACCTATTCAAAAGACGACATTTAACCTTAAATGTCTACCAAGCTGTCAAATTCTGAAATTCTCTCTCCTTTGGGTAACACTTACTATCTTTTAAAACTGACACATGAATAGTGGCCGCCATGCTTTGCTGACTGCCACAAACTATAGAGTATCACTTATCTGGTGACACACTAAGGTACTGAACTTTGTCACAGCTGTCAACACTTCAACCTTTTGTTTATGCTCCTTTGCAAAAATGTAATGATAGTATGACACACATCCTTCCTGAAACAAAACCAAGGCCAGCAACTTCACAAGTCTGAGGGCAAATGCATAATTAAATGAATACAAGTGCACATTTTAAATTCTGAAGTTCTGTTTTCCTCTCTGTTTCTTTTCCCTCCCATGTCCCTAACAGTATCTTCTTCTGTCTCTTACCTACCTATAAGTTTGCTTAAGAATCCTCCTCTTACAAATCATGCCCAAATCATGGGACTACTTGTGTATAAAGGTTAGTACATGGATAAAGTATGAACAGAATCACAGCCCAAAGACCTGATTGTGCAGCACCTACACAGGTGAATAATCCCACTGATTATTTTAACAGAACTCACTTAACTAAGGACTACATGACTGGGTGCTAAATCCACAAGTATAGTAAGGAACTCCCATATTTTCCTACAGAGATTATCATTGATTTAAACCAGGGTGGGGCACTGGGGTCCACGTCATGAGTTTTGGTACATTGTCACAGGCTGTCTCCAGCACCCCAGAAGAGGTGGGGTCAGGTGGAAGGGCGGAGTTGGGGGCTACAGAGAGAAAGAGAAGAGAGAGTGTGTGAATGTGAGAGACACTGTGCGCATGCGAAGGAGACAGACTGACACAGATTGAGTGTGTGTGGCACAGAGACAAGTGAGAGTGTGTGTGAGAGAGACAGAGACAGAGACAGACACAAACTGGGGATGTGTGACAGTGACACAAAGAGTATGTGCTGGCTGCTGCTGGGTAAGTTTGAGAGAAGCCATAAGCTGTCCTGCTCTGTTGTCTTCCCCCTTTCCCCACTCGGCAGACATGGAATATGGGGAAAGAGAGAGAAGGAGAGTGCAAGCACATGAGCACTGAAATCTTAGGAATGGGGCACTGCCTCTTAAGACAGGCACTCCTCTGAGTCACTTAAGCATCCATTCTTCAGATTGGAGCAGCTCCGCTGTGTCTCCCTCTCTCCTGGCCCCTCCTCTACAGAGACAGGGAACATACTAACTTCAGCACTCTCCTCTCCCCTCCTCAGCTAGCAGGAGAATACTGGGAGTAGCTCAGCTGCAGAAGGGAACTAGGTGGGGGAGGGATAGCTGAACACACCCTACCAGCCTTACCTAGGCATGCTCTGCTTATCAGCTGGGCAGCACAGCTCCACTGGTGATTAATAAGCCCTGCCCAGTCAGCTCTGTGGATGGATCCCTGAGCTTCTGAATGGGCAGGGGATGGGTGAGCCAGATCTGGCCCATGGGCCTAATTGTACCCACCACTGTTTTAAGCCCTCTCCTTTTTAAATGGCAGAGTTCCCTAAATAGTTTGTATCATGGATTCACAATGCTTTTCACCTAGCAAAGGTGTAAAAGAAGGTACTTCCATTTTTAACCCAGCCCACAATCGATCTTCTCAATAACACTTCTCAACTTAATTAAGTAAAAAGTTTTCAGACAAACAAAAATATGCTAACACTAGAAGATTTACCTGGAATTCCTCAGGTCCTTAACTCAATTAACTATTGTTTTTCTCCATGTAAATAATTTCTCTGGGGTGAGCCTGGGAATAAGGGGTTCAGTATGCAGACCGCACCAAGGAGAGAGGACAACCCCAGCAGCTTGAGGTCAGGGAAGAAACGCCCCAAGCCAGGGAGAGAGGGAGTACATTTACCTGGCTGGGAGACAGACACAGACAGACTGACAGACACAAACTCAAATATATAATAGAGAGTTGTCCTTTTCTCCAACACTGCTGCCCCCCAATAGGATTACAGATGTCCTGGTCCCCATCTCTGACCCTTTGCTGCTCTTCTATTGTCATTTTACAGTATAACTGTCACTCCTACCAGACCCCTCCCTTTCTATTTTATGTGATACAACTGAATTCCACACATACATCCCTTACCCTGGCACAACTAAATGCTGACCTTGCCTTAGTTATAATAAGAGGAAGCTGCATACCAAATGTGGTGGTCTAGGTCTTACCGTTTAGGAGGAGTTCTTGAGGAGAGACAGATAGACATTTGGACAGACATATGGACAAATAGATTCTTTCAAATAATAGTAGATGATAGTTGCAGGATGCAGACCAAGAGCATGCTCTTTTATGGCATACCAAGGCATTGCAATCGCCAATGCTTTAAAAAAAAAAAAAAAAAAGTGGCAGTACTCCAGGGGAAATACTGTTGAGGAAAAAAAAAGGCCTAGGTGGGATGGGCATTGGCCTTTTAAAGAGACGCAGCCCGTTTAAGACATGCAGCCCTGTCGGATATTTGCGAACAGAAGTGCCGGTACGTTCCATTCTTTCCAGGTAAGCTCTGACTGGAGTTACTGGGCTGTACTGTCACAAAAAAAGCACTGCCAACCACTGTGACTCAGTTTCCCTCCTACTTTTACCAATAATTATCTTGGTCATCAGCACAGTTCCCCTGCTGAGGTGCTTTAATCCTCTAAGTTACAGGTCCTCTGACCCACTGACAGTGGCAATGAGAAAAAGTTACATATAGCAATATTATTCCATCAGATTCAAATAATGAAAATCTATTCTTGAGTGCAAATACCCAAACTTTAGAACATTAAGCACACTCATTTATGGATACATTTACATTATTTCTCTTTTTTTAATTCAAGGTGCAGAAGTATTAAAACTGTTGCCAATATTTTTGTTGACAAAGGAAAATAAAATACATTAGCAATAAAAACATTAGCAATAAAAACCTGGATTTGAAACTAAGTTCTCGCTCTCATTCATATATATATATATATATATATATATATATATATATATATATATAGTTTTTTCCTGCCAGGTGACAGAATGATGTCATCACTCTCTCACACTCGCTGCCCATGAAAGTAGCCAGAAAAGGGGGGGGGGGGGGACGGAGCGTGTGTGGCAAGTGTAGTGAGTATGGGGAGCAGCCCACTAGTCTAACTGAACAAAATCAAGAGTATATTTTACCTATCACCAAAATTTTGAAGGAATATTTAAAAAAAAAAATCTTTAAAATCTTCTTAAGGAGGTTTTATTTCTCAAAAATCAAGCTTTAGGGACTATTGTTCACAAAATAACAGAAGCTATTTGCCAAAATCTCTTGGTAATTTCATCAAGGTTTGCACCCGAGTGGCTGGCTGACTATGACTTAGTGATGCAAATAGTTGAATGAGTTGTAGTAGAGGTAAAAGCTCCTGGCCAAGGATACCTGACTTGCGATTTAGGAAAATGAACATTTATACTGCAGCAAAAGAACTCTGACTAAACACTACCATAAGTAATGGCCACTTGTCAATATAAACTGGTCCTCCAAATATAAGGAACAAATGTGCCTGACAGCCCAAATGAGAAGAGGCTGAGGTAACACATGGTGGTAGTCATGGTAGGGAGTTTAAATCTGACAGCCCATCAAATCAAACAAACTAAACATACGAAACATATGCATTTAGACAGCTCTATCCATCACATAAAAAGATAGACTAATCAAGCCAAAAAGGCAAAAACAGCATGCTTAGACAGCAATGGCATAACATTTTCTACGTGTTTGTTTTCTCTTCCCCTTTTTTACTGTGACAGGATGCTGACTGGCTTAACACTGCAGTAACAAAATGAATGCTTCCTTCTGACCTGATGAAATCTGAGTTTCCCAACTGTAATATATTTTGTCCATTTTACTCTTTACTGCTCCTCACACTACAGTGGGATTGTTCGTAAAAAAACATTTTTTCTGGTTTTAAAACATCTTGTCTCAATCAGCATCAGTCTCCACAATAATAGTTACAGTCACGAATTGCCTTTCCAGCTAAACAGGTTTGCTAACTATTATAAGACTAGATGTAATATAGATGAAGGTAGAAGCCACCCTACATTTAAAAAAAATGTTCATTTTATGTGACACGTTCATTATCATGTTATGTCTACTGCATTAAATGTAAAGGAGTTATGTTTAAATTTATCAGACGATAATATTTCCTCCTAGACAAAAATATCCTGAATATTCCTTAAATAATTATATTACGTGACAAGATCAATACATTATTTCTTCCTGGATTTTACATCTCTTAAAAAAATAAACAGTAGGGGGCTGCACCCTGTGCTCGCTACGGTCACCACCACCCCCTCTCTGGGACAGAGGCTGGCAACCTTTTCAAACCGAAGAGCCAAACTGCATTAAAATGGACAAGTGGTCAACAAACCACAATGTAAGAAAGCCCATTTGCATGAATGAAAATATACAAACTTAATATTATTGATAACTGACAATGATTAATCCTTATCAAAGTTTTTCCTACCAGATGAAAGAATGACATCATGATGTCATCAGCACTGAGAGTGAGAAAGAGAAGCAGCATGGCCACACCCACACTTCGCCTCCCCCCCCTCCACTCCGAACGCCTGCTGCAAGCATTCTGGGGGTGGAGTGTTGCTGCCCCCCAGCGCCTCCCTCCCTATATCCCAGGAGCCCGGGAGGAGGGAGCCACACAGCCTGTCCCTTCCCCCTCCCTGGTGCTCTGGGGAGGTGGAAGCCACACAGCCTCCTCCTCCTTGTGTTCCCCACGTGCCTCACCTCCCATCTCTTCCAGTGTGTGGGACAGGCATGGGTGTGTAGGATCTGGGCAAGGGCTGGGATACAGGAGGGGGTGAGGGTACAGAGTCCGGCCAGGGGAGGGAGGCAGGAGCAGACTGGAGTAGGTGTCTGTCCAGGAGGAAGGGTGAAGGAGCAGAGTGGGAGTGAGGGGTCTTGGTGGGGGAGGGGTGCGTGAGGCACGGGGGGTGCAGGTACTGGAAGTTTTCCCTGCTGGCGGACAAGGGCTGCTGCCGTGAAGTAGCCCCTATGCTGGCTCTGGGCAGAGGCTGCTCCAGCAGCAGCCTCTGTCCATGGGGGTCCCAGTTAGGGGCTGCTGGACCCAGTGTGAGCTGGGACTGAGCAATTCCATCTCACTCCAGGTCCAGGAGCTACCACCACTGCTGCTCTGCCTAGTACATTTAAACTACAGAGGCGCAGCGGGAGTAGGTCCCAACCTTGGCACGAGACAGGATTGAGGAAGCCTTCCTTTATCGACTAATCATGTAGTTGATAAAAAAAAATGTATCAACTACACAATTAGTGGATTTAATATCCTTACTTTGCAGTGATGCCTATAAAAACACCCTTGAAAATGCTTAGGTAGCTTGTGTCCTATGAGAGCTGCTTAACATATTAACCAATACTATCTCCCTGTTTTCTTGTGCTTCCCCTGTCTTCTGTCTAAGCTCCTATTTAACTTGCAATATTGCAGAAACTGCAGATTCAGCAATATTAGACTTCCACTGCAATTCTGACAGTGGGAGCCGCTGCTCCCAACCTTAGGAGGTCGACAGTGGAAGTCCCCATTTTCAGATCTAGGTAGATGGCAGTGCTAAATTGTGGCTAATGGACTTTTCCACAAATTGTCCACAACGCAGCTGAATTTTTTTTTTAAATAATCTTCCTGCAATTCAAGTAGGACCCTGCTTAGACTGTGAGCCCTTTGGGGTATGGACCATCTTTTTGTTGTGCATTTGTACCGCATCTAGTAGTTTGGTTTCCACCCAGAACTCTTAGTCATGGACTCTTCCACAATATAAAATAAGCAATTTTCTAATCTCACAAATATTTTACAAGAAAGAAGAATAACCTCATCAATAACCATTCAAGACTTCCCAAGAGGCATATGATAAATACTTTTTAAAAAATAATTCAAAACACACGGGATTCCTAAAAGTTGTTTTCAATATGAGTTTATTTGTAAGAACTAAAAACATCAAATACTTCTCTGGTAAATTTTTATAAACTACATACTAATATAATTTGTTCTTGGTTTGACAGCAAGATTCTCAGGACACCTTCTAAACAATGATTTAATTCAAAGTGCTGCCAGTATCTCATAACATTGTGTTCTTGAGTGGGAGATGATTATGATTCCATTTTGACTGCATTGCGCCAGCACACACCTACACAACTTATCAATGGTTTGTGTTAGGTACTGATATTAGAAAACTGCACACTCATATCTGCATAAGTATATTTCCTTGTAACATGTAAAACAAACTATTCATCATTGTCTTTACCAAAAACATTGAAGAAAGCAGGAGAAGAAAGCCTACGGCCTAGCAGCAAAAAACAGTAAGTATTTAGGCTTTTATTTTTTACTTTTATATTAAGAGTAGTTAATGAATTTTCCACATTAAAGGAAAAAAATAACAAAAAGATGGTCAAACAAATTAACTCTTTCCTCTTTTTTTTTTCAAGTTATCACATGAAACTAATTAAGAAACACATACAGCTGTCAAATCCATCCCATTACTCAGATATTTTTCCACTTAGAAATCATATGAAGGACAAAGTAATCTTTGGAGGGATAAGAAAAATCACAACACAGGATTATGCAAAGAACCACCTTACTTGAGAAAAAGAGAAATGTTTCTGACATTTATCAAAACCACAAACTGACACTTTGAAAAGAAAAAGGATGACAGGTTACAAGAGAAAAGTTAATTCATTTTTGTTTAATTTTTTTGAAGGCTCATATAGGTCTCCTGCCAACTCAACCCTGAAATGATCTCAGGTGTGTCATCCTTGACAGCTGCAGCTTTATTTTTACAGTCTTCCACATTTTTAAATAAAGTGCAAATGGCTTAAGAGAAATAATAATTAAAAGTATATTAAATCTTATTTTTATGACTCATTCTAATGTACTTTTAGGAAACCAGTTCATATTTCACCACAGTACTGGAAAGATAACATCTTCCCCAGGGGTATGAACATAATTGTCATCATCAATCTGGGTTGAGATGTGAGAAGTGACATACTATACTTTTTACATCCCAGTTACTGATCTACGTCAGAAATGATTGAAAATCACTGAGTGGGCATCTCTCTAGCTATGAAGGATTGTTCACATCAGCACTTTCCTTTGTCCAAGTGATGGGGCTTCAAACACTTGTGAGAAGTCCAAAAGTCTATCAGATATCATCAGGTACTCAGCTATTCAGTCTATATTCTCCCCTACCCCCGGTGATCTTAGTTTTATTATTATTCAAAAGTGTAATGACTTCTTTAATATATGACACATGCCTGGATACTAGATTACTGAGAGAGCTCTTCGGTCTTTATAAAATTGCAAAAGTAGAACTCAATTGTTTTATGAACACTAACAGAGCCCTATGAGTGAAGGCCAAGTAATTACAGATACTGAATTGTAGTAATGGAGTCTGAAATCATCAGAAATGAGTTATAGCATGGGCAGCAGCAGCAACGCAAGCTAAGGATGTTACATAGCGTGTAATTGGATAGTCATGTAACTGCCCCAAATGTTAGTGGTTACATGACTATTTGATAGTCCCTGGGAGCAGTGCCAGCAGCCAGTGCACTCTCGGCCCCACTTCCCGGGAGCCCCCTGCCGTCCTGTGCTGCTACCTCTCCATCAGAAGTGGCAGTCAGTCTGCAACAGGAACCATTAAAAAAAACCCAGCTCCCCATGCACATCAGCTCACCTGCTGCTTCTGATACAGAGGTAGCAGCGCAGGGTGGCAGCAGCTGCTGTCTGTGGAGGCCCAAACTCCCCATGAACAGGAGCTACTTAATGGGATGCGAGAGCAGCCCCTGTTCGCAGGGAGCTCGGAGCACCCTTGGACAGGGGTTGTACCATAGATAAGCATCTGGCCATGGTGAGCCTGTGCCTGCCGTGGCCAGAGGCTACTTCAATGGCAGCCTCCCCATGCCCCCCATGCTGCAGTGAGGGGGGAGGGAAGTGGGGGTAGGTGGCACTGTGGAGCCAGTGCTGGGGGGAACCAGCTTTTAAACAAATCCCCTTACGCTGACCACATGTCCCAGATTTTCCAGGACTGTCCTGATTTTAAATACTCTGTCCCCATCAAGTAGTGAAATGTCCCGGAAAGCCTCATCAGACATTTCACTACTTAATGGTGACAACAGCTTGCAGGGAAGAGAAGCCTGAGAAATAGCTCCATTCACTGCCATTTTACACTAGTGCAGCGCAGGAGCAACAGTCCTGCAGAGGCTCCACTGGAGCTTTGCCAGCGGGCAGCCATACTGGTTTCCAGTGGCATGCAGTTTCCAGCCACTCCACCACCCACTGCCCCACCACCACATGCTATGAAGCCCTTTCCCTCCCGCCACAGGACTGTTTCTAGCAAGTGGGGCCCCCAGTTTAGCCACGCTGCCTCCTCTTTCTCCAGGTCACTTGTTGGTACAGCAGCCACTGCTGCTGGGGATCCAGGCAGGTGGAAGGCAAAACTCAGCAGAGCCACTCCCAGACTTCTGTGCCTTGGAGCTGACACCTCAGCCCCGGCAAGGGTAAGAATGTTAAATTTAGAGTAATCAACTAATTGAATAGTCTATGCAAATTGCACTGACTATTTGATTAGTCGATAAGAGCACCTCCACCCTGAAATGTACATTTCACCTCCGCTTTTGAAATGTAGCAAGAGCCCCAGTACACTGCTACATTTCAAAAGCAAGGCCTTCACAGGGAGCAGAGGGCCAGTGAGGAGACTCCCGCTTGCTCCCTGGTCCCATGGCACTTCTGCTTTTGAAAGGTAGGAAGAGCTCTGCACAGCCAGTTCCCCTGCGCCGCTGCCCTCCCTACAGAGATGGTGCTGGGGGGAAACCGGCTTTTAATCCAGCTCCACCCTTCACCAGCTGCTGCTCCCCCCTTGCTGCCTCTCTCTGATAAAGGCAGTGGGTGAGGGGAACGACTAGTCGAATACAGTAATTCCTCATTTAACACTATAGATGCGTTTCTGAAAATGTTTGTGCTAAGTGAAAACGTGCTATGTGGGGTCAATTTTCCAATTAAAAATAATGGAAAAGGTGAGGGTTGCGTTTCAGGTGATGGTGGCAAAGTCAATTTTTTGTTGGTGCTGGGTTGTCAATGTGAACACAAGATGCATCAATGCGAACATGCGAGAAGTATGGGTAATAAGCAGGAAGAACCGGAAGTGCCAATAAATAAGTACAATTATGACATTGTTGGCATCACAGAAACTTGGTGGGATAATACACAACTGGAATGTTTGTATGGAAGGATACAGCTTACTCAGGAAGGATAGACAGGGAAAAAAGGTAGGAGGTGTTGCCTTATATTTTAAAAATGAACACACTTGGAGTGAGGTGGAGATGGACATAGGAGTCGGAAGTGTTGAGAGTCTCTGGGTTAGGCTAAAAGGGATTAAAAACAAAGATGATGTCATGCTAGGAGTCTACTACAGGCCACCTACCCAGGTGGAAGAAGTGGATGAGGCTTTTTTTAAACAACTAACAATATCATCCAAAGCCCAAGATTTGGTAGTGATGGGAGACTTCAACTATCCAGATATATGTTGGGAAAATAACACAGCGGGGCACAGACTATCCAATAAGTTCTTGGACTGCATTGGAGACAACTTTTTATTTCAGAAGGTTGAAAAAGCTACCAGGGGGGAAAGATGTTCTAGATTTGATCTTAACAAATAAGGAACTGGTTGAGAATTTGAAAGTGGAAGGCAGCTTGGGTGAAAATGATCATGAAATCATAAAGTTCACAATTCTAAGGAAGGGTAGAAGGGAAAACAGCAAAACAGAGACAATGGATTTCGGGAAGGCGGATTTTGGTAAACTCAGAGAGCTGATAGGTAAGGTCCCATGGGAATCAAGACTGAGGGGAAAAACAACTGAGGAGAGTTGGCAGTTTTTCAAAGGGACATTGTTAAAGGTCCAAAATCAAGCTACTCCATTGCGTCGGAAAGATAGAAAATATGGCAGAGGACCGCCTTGGCTTAACCACGAGATCTTGCATGATCTAAAAATAAAAAAGGAGTCCTATAAAAAATGGAAACTAGGAAAAATTACAAAGGAGGAATATAGGCAAACAACACAGGAATGCAGAGGCAACATTAGAAAGGCAAAAGCACAAAATGAACTCAAACTAGCAACGGGAATAAAGGGAAACAAGAAGACTTTTCATAAATACATTAGACGCAAGAGGCAGACCAAGGACAGGGTAGGCCCACTGGTCAGTGAGGAGGGAGAAACAGTAAAAGGAAACTTGGAAATGGCAAGATGCTTAATGACTTCTTTGTTTCGGGCTTCACCAAGAAGTCTGAAGGAATAACTAACATAGTGAATGACAGTGGGAAGGGGGGAGGTTTAGAAGATAAAATAAAAAAAGAACAAGTTAAAAATCACCTAGGAAAGTAAGATGCTTGCAAGTCACCAGGGCTTGATGAAATGCATCCTAGAATACTCAAGGAGCTGAGAGAGGAGGTATCTGAGCCTCTACCTATCATCTTTGGAAAATCATGGGAGACACGAGAGATTCCAGAAGACTGGAAAAGGGAAAATATAGTGCCCATCTGTAAAAAGGGAAATAAGAACAACCCAGGAAACTACAGACCAGTTAGTTTAACTTCTGTGCCAGGGAAGATAATGGAGCAAGTAATTAAGGAAATCATCTGTAAACACTCGGAAGGTAGTAAGGTGATAGGGAACAGCCAGCATGGGTTTGTAAAGAATAAATCATGTCAACCCAATCTGATAGCTTTCTTTGCTAGGATAACGAGTCTTGTGGATAAGGGAGAAGTGGTGGATGTGGTATACCTAGACTGTAGTAAGGAGTTTGATACGGTCTCGCATGATATTCTTATCAATAAACTAGGCAAATCCAACTTAGATGGGGCTACTATAAGGTGGGTGCATAGCTGGCTGGATAACCGTACTCAGAGAGTAGTTATTAATGGTTCACAATCCTGCTGGAAAGGTATAACAAGTGGGTTCCGCAGGGCTCTGTTTTGGGACCGGCTCTGTTCAATATCTTCATCAACGATTTAGATATTGGCACAGAAAGTACGCTTATTAAGTTTGCAGATGATACCAAGCTGGGAGGGGTTGCCACTGCTCTGGAGGATAGGGTCATAATTCAAAATGATCTGGACAAATTGGAGAAATGGTCTGAGGTAAACAGGATGAAGTTTAATAAAGACAAATATAAAGTGCTCCACTTAGGAAGGAACAATCAGTTTCACACATACAGAATGGGAAGCGACTGTCTAGGAAGGAGTATGGCAGAAAGGGATCATGGGGTTATAGTGGACCACAAGCTGAACATAAGTCGGCAGTGTGATGCCGTTGCAAAAAAAACAAACATGATTCTGGGATGCATTAACAAGTGTGTTGTGACCAAGACACAAAAAGTCATTCTTCCGCTCTACTCTGCGCTGGTTAGGCCTCAGTTGGAGTATTGTGTCCAGTTCTGGGCACCACATTTCAAGAAAGAGGAGGAGAAACTGGAGAGGGTCCAGAGAAGAGCAACAAGAATGATTAAAGGTCTAGAGAACATGACCTATGAAGGAAGGCTGAAAACTGGGTTCGTTTAGTTTAGAAAAAAGAGATGACTGAGGGGGGACATGCTAGCCCTTTTCAGGTATCTAAAAGTAGGTCATAAGGAGGAGTGAGAAAACTCGTTCATCTTGGCCTCTGAGGATAGAACAAGAAGCAATGGGCTTAAACTGCAGCAAGGGAGGTTTAGGTTGGACCTTAGGAAAAAGTTCCTAACTGTCAGGGTAGTCAAACCCTGGAATAAATTGCCCAGGGAGGTTGTGGAATCCCCATCTCTGGAGATATTTAAGAGTAGGTTAGAAAATGTCTATCAGGGATGGTCTAGACAGTATTTGGTCCTGCCACGAGGGAAGGGGACTGGATTTGATGACCTCTCGAGGTCCCTTCTAGTCCTAGTATTCTATGATATCTAGCAATACAAGTCGCCACAGTTTGTTAAACACAAAGATATAGACGTGAGTGAGCGGAGGACCACATGTAGTCATCCACTCATGTGTATTACCACTGTTTTCACCAACGTATACCGCTGGGCAAAGTAGTCTGCCACTTGATTATTTTCGTGTTATTTTGGGGACGGTCGTGTTATTCGAAAAACGTTCCCTAAAAAAATCGTGCTATTGCAAACGTGTTAAGTGGGCACATGTTAAATGAGTAATTACTGTAGACTGATAAGCACATGCTTATCAGATAGTCAACTAGCCGCTTATATCCCTAGGCAGAAGCCACGCGGAGCCCGGCTGGGGCGCTGTGGGGCAGGACACACTCAGGCTTGGCAGGTGCACTCTATGTGCTTCTGCATTCTCTCCCCCCCACTCTGCCTCACCCCACTGGGGGAGCAGCAGCAAATCTGGTCTGGTGGGGAAGGTCAGGCTTTCTGCACCCCCCGTAACACCCTGCAAATAGGAAGCGAGAGCTGGTGCTGCAGCCTTGCGGTTGCGCCAGGATCCCCAATGCGTTGGGGAAGGGAGGGAGCGAGATGAGCCCTCTACCTGTTTCCACCCTGCTGGGGGAATGGCAGTGTGCTGTTCGGAGGCTTTCCTTGCTGCAAGAGGGTACAAAGCCAGGCAAGTGTCCTGCCTCATGCCCAGACCTCTGCACCCCAATCCTCCCCCGCCAAGACCCTGCACCCCCATCTTGCTCCAAGACCCTCCCTTGCTTTTGCACCTCCTGGCCAGAAACCTTGTCTCCAGACAGTTCCTGCACTCTCCCGCTGGCCAGACACTCTACCCCAAATCCCCTCCTGCACTCTCCCTCCTGTTCAGAAACGCTACCCCAAGCCTGCTTCTCCACCCTTCCTCCTACCCAGACCTTGCAACCGCTCTCCCTTCTGTATCCAACCTCCTGCCTCAATCCTGCACCCCATCCCTATCCCACACAGCGCCAGCTTGGTCCCGCACACTGAACCCCTCATTTTTGTCCACACCCCAGAGCCTAAGAGGGTCCATAAAATCCACTAACTCCAGAACCTCAGAAAAGTAAATTTGGCCTATGGGAAGCCCTGACTTTAGCGCGGGGGAGAGGCACCAGCTCCCACCTCACCGTCGGGGAATGCATGTAGTTGACAGAATTAACTGATAAGACCAAGCTTATCGGTTAATCATGTAGTCATCTACACATTGACATCTCTAATGCAAGCCTCCCAGCATTGACCAACCAATGTACCCCAATCATCACTGGAGCAAACCATCTCTAGGAGTCAGCTTTCATGACTACTCAAATCTTTGACACATTTCTGCTGAAACTATCAAAAAAAGCTGCGATAAATCTTCTCTCACTGGCAGGACTACAAGGTTCAATCTATTACCCTTTTGATTACAGAATGTCCCCAACAATATTGGTTACAGACAAGCATGGGCTAGTTTGGTTACAGATATTAAATTCTTCTTCTCACATTCATGGAAGACAGGGGAGATTCCAGAAGACTGGAAAAGGGCAAATATTGTGCCCATCTATAAAAAGGGGAATAAGAACAACCCAGGAAACTACAGACTGGTCAGTTTAACGTCTGTCCCAGGGAAGATAGTGGAGCAGGTAACTAAGGAAATCATATGCAAACACTTGGAAGGTAATAAAGTGATAGGGAAGAGCCAGCATGGGTTTGTGAAGAACAAGTCATGCCAAACTAATCTGATAGCTTTCTTTGATAGGATAACGAGCCTTGTGGATAAGGGAGAAGCAGTGGATGTCATATACCTAGACTTTAGTAAGGCATTTGATACGGTCTCGCATGATATTCTTATTGATAAACTAGGCAAATATAACTTAGATGGGGCCATGATAAGGTGGGTGCATAATTGGCTGGATAACCGTAGTCAGAGAGTTGTTGTTAACCGTGTTAAATCCTGCTGGAAAGGGATAACAAATGGAGTTCCGCAAGGGTCTGTTTTGGGACCCGTACTGTTCAATATCTTCATCAATGATGTAGATATTGGGATAGAGAGTACGCTTATTAAGTTTGCAGATGATACCAAACTGGGTGGGGTTGCAACTTCTTTGGAGGATAGGGACATAATTCAAAATGACCTTAGCAAGTTAGAGAAATGGTCAGAGGTAAACAGGATGAAGTTTAATAAAGAGAAATGCAAAGTGCTCCACTTAGGAAGGAACAATCAGTTTCATACATACAAGATGGGAAGCGACTGTCTAGGAAGGAGCATGGCAGAAAGGGATCTAGGGGTCATAGTGGACCACAAGTTGAATATGAGTCAACAGTGTGATGCTGTTGCAAAAAAAGCAAACATGATTCTAGGTTGTATCAACAGGTGTGTTGTAAGCAAAACTCGTGAAGGCATTCTGCTGCTCTACCTGCACTAGTTAGGCCTCAGCTCCAGTACTGTGTCCAGTTCTGGGCGCCACATTTCAAGAAAGATGTGGAGAAATTGGAAAGGGTACAGAGAAGAGCGACAAGAATGATTAAAGGTTTAGAGAACATGACCTATGAAGCCAGGCTTCATGAACTGGGCTTGTTTAGTTTGGAAAAAAGAAGATTAAGGGGGGACATGATAGCGGTTTTCAAATATCTAAAAGGGTGTCACAAGGAGGAAGGAGAAAATTTGTTCCTCTTGGTTTCTGAGGACAGGACAAGGAGTAATGGGCTTAAAGTGCAGCAAGGGAGGTTTAGATTGGACATTAGGAAAAAATTCCTAACTGTCAGGGTGGTCAAATATTGGAATAAATTGCCAAGGGAGGTGGTGGAACCTCCCTCTCTGGAGATATTTAAGAACAGGTTAGATAGACATCTGTCAGGGATGGTGTAGACGGAGCTTGGTCCTGCCTTGAGGGCGGGGGCTGGACTCGATGACCTCTCAAGGTCCCTTCCAGTCCTATGATTCTATGGTGTACTTGGGGTCAAATGGTTGTTGAAAATTGACAAGAAACCATTAATGGATAGAGTGGACGGATAACAGGACAATTTGGGGAACTTAAATGATAACAGAGATCAATTTCTCATATTTCAAGAATTTCAACAGTGCACTCTACTCAGTCCAGCTGCATGACATGACCTACAGGTAAGCAGCTCCTGAATGACACACTTGATCCTGATGCACTGGAAGGACCATAGACTTCAGAATTCTTGATGTGGCGAGAGCTTCATAGTTTCACTCAACCAACTGTAGCCTGTTACAACTTTCAGGCCCTAAATACCCACCTTAATTTAACTACAGGCAGTCCCCAAGTTACGCGGATCCAACTCTGCCTTGGGCTTCCTGTAGTCAGCCACTGCTGAATCTGGATGCCAGTTCCGACTTACATACAGATTCAACTTAAGAACAAACCTATAGTCCCTATCTTGTACGTAACCCAGGGACTGCCTGTACTTGCATGAGGCCAGGAACAAAGATTTCTGTATTTCCCAAGTGGGAACTGCCTTGCAAAACACTAACACCTCTAGTATAAAGCAGAGAATTATATTTCACTGACACTGGTCATCGAATTGGTTACTGTGGAAATGCCCCACCAAAGCAGTCTCCTGCTGGAGATGTGGATTTCCTGTAGCCACACAATGGCTCTTATGGTTTGCAGCTCTAACACAACAACCATTTTGGCTAGAAATAGGCCAGGACTATGCTACGGAGAAGGTCAAATAAAGACACTCAACTCCAGATATGTTAATTATGTTGCAGGAGTCCAATTACCTTAATTTGAGTTTCTGCACGGACTCCACAGGGGGAGGTCTACAGAAACAAATACTCCCATCTGCTTCCCTTACTCCTCACAAGGAGTAGGAGTACTGGAGCCAACAGGGGCTCCCTCAGATTTCGATTTAGCAGGTCTTTATTAGAACCCCTAAATCGACCTCTGGAAGATAAACTGAGGCAGTGTCAATCTTCTCCATTGTGAAGAGTTGGCCATAGGCAGGAAGATTAATATAACAGAATGTCTTACACATTACTTTCCAGTACCATGTTTTGAAATATATCATGTGACGGCTTGCGTGGGTGCGAACACCTCCCCCCCCGAGGGGGGAAAGCGGAGGGGGGGGAGGGGGGGGGAGTTCAGCGGACCCGCCGTCTAGGGTCCCCCGTAAAGGGGCCCACAGTTTGAGTGCGATCACCCGGCCGTCAGTCCTGACCGGGGATCTGCGGACTCGCGTTCCCGACTCCTCTCTGGCAGCCCCGGGGTACTGGTCTGTCCAGGTGCTCGGGCGAGGGGACGGGGTCGTCCCCGGCGGCCTGTCCGTGGGCAAGGTCCTCGCCGGAGCGACAGGAGGGTAAGGGCCTTGGCCCCTGGGGCTTTGAGGCCCCCTGCTCGCCTTCTACTGTACTTTGCGTTGTTCACCCCCGCTGGAGGGGGGGTGTGATGCGCGCTGGGGTTTCGAGGTGGGGAGGGGGTGTGGGGGACCCGGGCCCGCCCTCTCCACCGAGTCCCAGCCCGGGGCCCTAAGTGGGGGAACAATGGAGGCGTTCCTCCCACGTCAGGTGGGGTCTATCCCCGAAACGCACCTGTCCACGGGCGCCAGAAGGACCCCGCCCCGGGCTTCTTCCACTCCCCGCTACCCTCCGCCTCGTTGGGGGGGGCCCCGTAGTCGCTTACCCCGCCCGAAGCGTCGGTCTCGTCCCGCAGCCATCGTGGGGATTCGGGTTCGCTCCTTCTGCTCCTCCAACGTGGGGGGGAGTTCCCCCTGGCAGCTGGGGCGGTGGCGGCAGCTCCTCCGAGTGCCGCCCCTGCCTGCTCCACCTGGCCGCTTTTCAAGCGGCCTGGGCTAGGGCGTCCTGGTGCTCCCTGACGTCACGGCCGGGGCGTGCCGCTCCGACACCGGACCTGTGCTGCTCAGCTCGAGCGGCGCGCCGTTTGGGCTCCCCGCACCTTGGCTGCGGCTGCTCCTGGCCCCTCCTTCCCCGACGTGGGGCTGGCCGCCCCTCCTCCGGCGGGGTTTCCCCCCGGGTCCGTTCTCCCCCGCTCCTGGGGCTGCCTGCCGGCCCGCCCGGCGGCCTGAAGGGGGTGCCGCCGGCTCCGGCTCTAGTGCGGACCTGCGGGGGTCCGTCACATATCACTTCTTGGAACATCTCCATTTACAGAAAGATTGGTTCTCCAGACCAGTGATTGAAACCAAATCACTACCTCACAGGTCAGTCACATTTGAAAAGATCTGCTCTAATTTTTTAGAGTCTTTGATTAACCTCTACAAAATAGAAAGCAAAAATATAACTTTGCTTCCCATCTTCCCTTTCTTTGCCTCCATTCACCTTCTTTTACTATTTTGTTCTTTTGTCTTTATTCTCTGTTCTCCTCTCATTGGAAGGCTGGGGGCGGGGGGGGGGGGGAGCGGGAGAGATGGGAATTCTCCATGAAATACAAAAAAAAAATTAAAGGATGTAAGGATGCAGTTTTCCCAAAAAGTCTACCAACAACAGCCTTACCACCAAAACATTGATTTGGTGATTCCACGAAAAAGGCAACCTATATTAACACATTTCATTCACTGTTGATGTTTCTGAATCAGCATTCCAAACTGCCAGCACTACACACCTAACATGACAGAGAGCCCTTCTCTAACAACATCTCCAATAATAAAGGTGCCTATGCCTGATTAGAACCTCAGTAACATTTACTGCAAACTCAAAGCCTTTAGTAAGTAGACTATGCTTGGTGACCAATTCTGTTGATAAGCACACTATAAAAAATAGAATCCAACATACTTTCTAAGATGAGATAGCTGGAGCAAAATGTGGTAAAAAAAAACAAACAAAAAAAACTTGTGTCTCTGGAATAAGCAAACGGGATTTTGAAGTCAGACTAGAAGCATCTACAGCATGGCCATTTTTTCTACTGCCACTTTTCAGAGGAACACTTCACTTCAAAGTTTTTGAAAAATTTTATCTTTGAAAGTTTTTCAGTAACACAATGAAATCAAGTAAGGAGAGGAAAGTTTTGATGAAAGAGCCTGTGGCGCATACATTTTTGAAAAGGAATTGTTGATTGTGGCATAGTTATTATATAATCTAACTAGAAGATTTACCCGGCATTGCACAGGTGGCTCAAACTCAAATTAGTTTTATTTTTCTTCATTTAAATCATTGTTCAGAGTGAGGCTGAGAATGAGGGGGTCAGGATGCAGGCAACCCTGGGGAGAGAGGACAACCCCAACCCTCTCTGACTGCAGCAGCTTGGGGCCAGGTGAGAAATGCCTTTCTATGGCTACTGCTGTCCCAGTCCCTATCTCTGGCCCCTTGCTGCCTCCCTATGGTCAATCTACAGCGTAACTTTCCCTTCTACCAGATCCTTTCCTTTGGATTTTATGATGAACAACTGAATTCCATGCACATCTCATATCCTGACACAACCGAATGCAGACCTTGCTTTAAAGTTACGGTAAGAGAAAGCTGCATACCAAATTTGGTGGTCCTAATTCTTCCTGTTCAGGAGTTCTTGAGCAAACAGACTCACAGATAGATGGACAGACAGATGCACATTCCTAAACTATATAGTAAGATGATTACAGTAAAATCTGCCTAAAGCAATCACTCAAAAATTCAACTGATTAACAGAAGTGGCTTTCAAATGAAGGTGGCATATATAAGTACCTTCAAATAAATTAGATGTTTAACAGGAACAGACTTTTGCGTAGTTTCTCTGAATTTTTTAAATCTAAAATGAACTTTTCTATATGGCTTAATGCATATGTACAAACCTTAAGCACACATCGCATAATTATAACGCCACATCTGTTACAAGAGAATAGCCTAATTTCCTGCTTACCCCACCTAAGGCAAATCTGTTTCTATGCCACGCTCATCACTGTAGTGCCTGCATATGCCATTTTTAAATAAATAATCACTAATGGATAAATATCACCTTTATGCCTATAATTCAGTCCTTATTACTATTGTCTAAAATGTTTAGCCTCTACATTTTACATCTGTACATTTCAGATAAATGCACTTTCAATATTTGAAGTCTCTTTTTCAGATATTCACATAGAGATGTTCATATTTTGTTCAATATGGGGAAAAATTCATTTCTGCTACTCTGAACAGAAAACCTTCCACTGCACATTCATAAGACCATTTCAGTTTAGATTACTCTTTTTTAATCTGACGTAATTCATCTTTTTGAAAACATCTGGACTAAAGTGAAATCTAGCAAGGAGCAATGGCTAAGTTATTTCAGGCCCCTTAGGACATTCTGTTTCTTCCTAAAAAAGCCTCCATTTGTAGTGCTGACCACTCTCAACAATGCTTACAATGTTAGCACTGTCTAGCCAATTATAAAGATAACTTATCAAAAAACCAGTCATCAGTACCGTGAGCCTGTATTTTAGATTTTCTTTTATTCTGGTTTCATTGATTCCAGTAATCATTCATTTAAGCAGTTGGTTCAAACAAATACATCAAGGTCTATTTTACTCTTCCCTACATAAAGGCCAATAGTTATACAGAAAAGTAATGGCATGAACTACCTCTCTCTCTCTATACACACACACAGGCTAACAAACAGACATTTAATTCTTGAAAGATAGAAGTATGGATTATGTATGCATTCTTATAATGAGCATTTTTCAAAGCTAGATGATAGTCCAGAGCATGGGACTGCAGTCAGAAGTTCTAGACAAGGACCTTTAGGCTTGTTGTTTAACTTGGGTCTCATTTTTATCATCTATAAAGTGAGGCATTTAACACTTGTATAAGGTTAGATAAATTGGGGGATTATTTAATATTTGAGAGTCATTTTGTACTCCTCCTGTGAAAGCCTACAGAAATATTGTTGTTGCTGAGACAGGGCCTTATTAATTTCATCCATATAAAAGAAACAGCAGCTCATCGATGTTTATGACCAGATCATTTCTCTTACAGAAGAACCAGATAATCTGACCTTTGCTTGTCTGCATACCATCCTCATTTACACACAACATTTGCTCCTTATGTCTCAAAGAGCTGATGGAGTGATGGTATAGTTTAAATATCACTACTTAAGCATCATCACTTTTAAATATGTCACGTCACCTTATACAACAGTATAAATCAAGTATAACTAGTCTTTAACAAATAAATGAACCACGTACATTTTGTAATGCATGATCTTGGATTGTGTGTGGTTTTAGTCACTAAATGAGCTAACCCAGTCTCTGGTTTTCCAGAAAACATGAACTAGCAAAGGTCTACCTCAGCAATAAAATTACGCCATATTTTACATTTGTAAATAACTCTGGAGTGCAAAATGTTGAATAATGGAATCAACACAGTTTTATTCGAGAGATGGGTTCCATCACAATGAACTTAAATTTACATGGCGTCTCCACACAAAACTATTTTCCTACAAGCGTGTTGTAAACAGGTATATTTGCAAACTACTTAAGTATTGTGACAAAGCTCCTCCTCAACCTTGGTGAGTCCCATGCTTTTAGGCAGATTACTTGCCTCAGAGGCTCACAGCAGTTTACTGTTTCATGAGCTAATCTCATCACTGGTCAGCATGGGGAAAACAGGGGAAACCAAACTTCATAGTCTCTGGGGCCACTCCAAGTGGTACAGAGCAGGACAAACCCCTGTATCAAAGTCAGTCTTCTTCCCATGATAAAATAGGGTGGTGGGGGTGGGGGGACCATGAACCCACCCTCAACACCGGGAGTATGTCTAAACTACATCCCTCTGTCGAAAGAGGGATGTAAATTAGGCAAATCAAGTGGGGATTTAAATATCCCACACTTGATTTGCAAAATCGTGTCTCAGTGGTCTTTCGAAAGTGAAACTGACATCTAAACAAGGTTCTTTAAAAAACACACAAAGAAACCACCTCTCTCAAAAGATCCTGTACTCA
The DNA here is from genome assembly GCF_049634645.1 of Pelodiscus sinensis. Taxonomy (NCBI): domain Eukaryota; kingdom Metazoa; phylum Chordata; order Testudines; family Trionychidae; genus Pelodiscus; species Pelodiscus sinensis. Next base: position 17,741,365 of record NC_134718.1, read on the forward strand.
TTCCTGTAAACATTTCCCCACAGCTTTCCGGAGGACCTTCCTTACCGCAGGTTATTCCTTTTGGTACTCACTTGCACTCTCTCTTCCCAGACTCCCCATAACACTCACTCATCAGCTCCTTCCTCACACTGTACTAACAGAAGGGAAGCCTTTTTAAACCAGTCTCAACTGGTTCTTAATTGGCTCCCAAGTATAATGATTAGTCTGAATCCTTTGTGTCTGGAAGCCTCCAAATTGGTTCCAGGTGTTTTAATTGGCCTAATTACTCTGATTCTAGAAAGGCTCTTGCTGATTCTGTATCAGCTCTTGTTAAGTCTACATTGGGAACAGGGAGAGGACCTATTTAAGCTAAGGCTAATATATTTCCCTTTTATCACTCTCCTGTAGGCCTCCAGCCTGACCCTGACTCCACTCTGGAGTTCTGACCGCCTTTCAAGGCAGAGGTTGAGATGTCGTGGGGAGGATAAGGGGAACCTGGGCCCACCCACTACTCCGGTTCCGCCCCAGGGACCCCAAGGCTGCAGCAAAAGGCAGGGCTACTGTCATGTCCCCAAATAATCCCTCCCAGCACATTTTCTTTGGTACCTGCTTGGCAGTCCTCCGCTCACCCCCACACAGCTCCTGCACACAGCACTTCCTCTTTCCCGTCCTTCACTGTTTTCCTTCCCCTTCCTTGCCTGGATGAGCCCTTTTAAAGCAGCACCACAGGCTTTAATAGGCTGCTGGTGTCTAATTAGCCAGTAGCTTCTAGCAAGTTCCAATTGACTCTAGGTACCTGCTTGATTATGCAGGACTTAGGCTTGGATTTTTTTTTTTTTAAACTCAGGGAAGAGAAAGCTGTTTACCCAAACTCCAGCATGTCTTCCCTCCACCAGTGAATGGCAGATGGCTATTAACAAATGTTAATGAAGAAAAACACATGTATTTGCAATAAAGCTGTCAGGGCTGGTCTCCATTCTGGCACTCTGAGTGAAGAAGATGGGGGCCTGCAAAAGATCCTAAATACCTTGTCTCTATGGGCTCTGCTTACAAAAAAACTCCCTAGAGTCACAGATGCACGGACTCTGGAAAATTGGCCACCACCATCAAGTGATTTTTTTTTAAAAGAACCCAGAAAAACACAAGAAGGAACACTTGAATTCCTTCCCCAAGGGTACCCCACGCTCTTCTGCCACAAGAGAGCTTGAAAAAAGAAACAAAAGGCAGAACAAAAAACAAACTCTGTTGTTGATAGCTGACCTCCCAGGCTAGGCAGACGCACACACAAGACCTTCCGTTACCTTCCAGGACACAGGAATCAAATCATCGCCTTATAAAGGGAGATATTATTAACAAAACAATAAGGAATACATGATAAAGCATATCTGGTTGCTACGTGTAGGGTTACTAGGTAGACTCCCACCTCAAAATGCCAGACACACTTGATTGTGGGCCAGGAGTGGGGCGGGGCAGGCCGGGAGGAAGGGGGGCGGGAGATGGGGCTGGCGGGGGCTTGGGGGCCGTGGGGCTGGCTGGGAGGAAGGGGGGGAGCGGGAAGCAGAGCTGGGGGGGATTGGAGGCTGGGGGGGCGCTGGACGCGAGGGGGGGTGAGAAGCAGAGCTGGCGGGGGGGGAGGGGAAGAGGTGTGCAGCCACTGGCTGCAGCCAGAGTCTAACAGGCCACGTCCCTGGCAGGCACTCCCTCTAGTTGCTAGTAGAAGCCGGGCGGGGTTGGGGGGAGTGGCTAGGAGCCACTCCCCCCACCCAGCTTCTGCGCGCAACCAGAGGCTCCCAGCTGGGAGGCGAGGCCATGATTGGCTCTGGGAGCCTCTGGTTGTGTGCAGAAGCCGGGCGGGGGGACTGGCTGGGAGTCCCAGACACTGCTCTCACCCCGCCCCGCCTAGCTTTTGCACGGGGCTCCCAGCGCCAATCACGCCCCACCTCCCAGTTGCTTCCCCACCCCTGCCAGGCTTCCGTTTGGTGCCCAGCCAAAAATTCAGAAAATACCGGACATTGCACGTCTGGTATTTTCTGAATTTTTCTACTGGACAGAGGGTGCAAATACCAGACTGTCCGGTAGAAAACCAGATACCTGGCAACACTAGCTAGGTGTTACAGAGCAACTAAGAAAAGAACAGGTCAAAACACAAAAAGGAATCTTTTGGGGCTGTAGCTTAAATAAGGCGAGTGGGGGAGGGAAGGCACATGGGAATTCATACAGAGAAGTTTAACAAAACAACCAAAACAAAGAAAATTACCCTGACTGTGACTAAGCATACATTCTCCCCTTATTTACTCACAATCCCTTCATGGTCCAGTCCAATTCCATGCCCCAGATTCCTTGGGGGCATGGCAGTCCTGATTATTGCATACTGTACCCTCCATCCCTTAACGTAGAACTCACACAAACAGAAATGGCATCAGGTATGTTTATACAATTCAAATGTCAGCACTGTATCCCCACTGGTTCTTCTGGCCTCCTGCTAAACACTCTTAGGGTATGTCTACACTACCACCCTAGTTTGAACTAGGGTGGTTAATGTAGGCAACCGAAGTTGCAAATGAAGCCCGGGATTTAAATATCCCAGGCTTCATTTGCATCTTGCCGGGCGCCGCCATTTTTAAAGCCCTGGTAGTTCGGACTCCGTGCCCGCGGCTACACGCGACACGGAGTAGGTAGTTCGGATTAGGCTCTCTCCTCGTGGAAAATTTCCTGAGACACTAGGCATCAAACACAGAACCTTCCAAATCTATATAGCCAAATCCAGGGTTTAGAAACAGCCAATATGTGCCCATATACAGGCAGTCCCCGGGTTACATGGGTCCAACTTAAGTCGGACCCCTAGTTACGAACCGGGGGGGGGAGCACTTCCCCCCGGCAGACCAGGGAGACACAGAGCTAGCGCCCCCTCCCCCCCCAGCAGACCAGGGAGACGCGTAGCGGCTTTTCTCGCCATGGAGGAAGCGGGCGGCGGGACCGCCGAGACGTGTCGCGGTCCCGCCGCCCGCGTCCTCCGCGGCGAAAAAAGCCGCTCCGCGTCTCCCTGGTCTGCTGGGGGGGGGGCGCAGCTAGTGCGCCCCCTCCCCCCCAGCAGACCAGGCTTTTCTTACCAATGCCTGGGATAGAGCAGCGGGGGGCTGCCGGGTTGGACCAAGCCAGCAGCACCCCAGCTACTCTGCCCCAGGCGTCCCCAAGTCAGCCACTGCTGAAATTGATCAGCGGCTGACTACAGGAAGCCCAAGGCAGAGCTGCTCTGCCCCGGGCTTCCTGGAATCAGCCGCTGATCAGCTTCAGCAGTGGCTGACTTGGGGACACCTGGGGTAGAGCAGCTGGGGTGCTGCCAGGTTGGTCCCCGCAGCGCCGAGGTGTGGCGCTGCGGGACCAACCCAGCAGCACCCCAGCTGCTCTGCCCCAGGCGTGTCCGATTCAGCCACTGCTGGTCGGTTTCAACAGCGGCTGAATCTGGATGCCAGTTCCGACTTACATACAAATTCAACTTAAGAACAAACCTACAGTCCCTATCTTGTACGTAACCCGGGGACTGCCTGTACCATACTGGCATCTGTCTATGTTACTACTCATGTCTTTCAGAATCACAGCTTTCTTTTAAAAGTTTTAGCCATAATTGTTGCTAAAAAGACCCATAAACATTTGAACTTAGCATAGCCAATGCAGATGTAAATTTGGAGAGAGTGTGGAACAACAAAGATGTATCAGCTGACCCCTTCGTCTCAATTCCTATGCCCAGTGGTAGTAAACCATGTTGACATTTAAATGATTTCATTCCTCACAGGAAAGAAGGTAGACCCTAGGTTGTCTCCATTTTTTTGAGTGACATCATTTTGGTTTTAAAAGGGCTATTGTGATGAACTTCTTCTGTGACCCCACAAAAAGGAGTCCATCAAAACACATGCAAACCCCACCAAGAGAAACCAAGATCAAAGAGTAAAGTAGAGCCCAGCAATCTACATAATCTAGTAAGAGCTCCATTCATTTTGATTACTCACATGGGAGAAGCTTCATTTTTGTTGATGATCTTAGAATAGTGTCACCATCACTTCCGCTCCCCACCTCAGTCTGACCCCCTAAGCCAGTTCTCCCTTCTTACCTCTTTTTCTCCACAGAAAATCAGTCTGGAACTTCATGAGTCCAAACTTTTCATTTACTATTCCATACTTAGGAATAACCTATAAAGGTTACAAATTGTTCTTTAATGGCATGTTTAAATATAAACTTTAACCCTTTCTGTTACTAAATAACGTAACACAAACATCAATCCACTCACTGTGTGCGCTTACTCAGTGCACAGAGACATTTGGAGTGTCCTGAAGGACATATATACATTGTCTGCATGTACAAAATGACAAGACTACAGCATACAACTGCTGGTGGGTGTCTCGCTTCCCACCCCCTTCGGCAGCAGCAAGAGAAGAAAGCAAAATATAATGGAGGGGGGGTCTTTTTGGTTTTTAGGTCTTTCCTTTCATCTAAGTAGAACAGGCAAGTACATTATTTAGCTGTTTATTTAGTCTGCAACAAGTTTTAGGAGTGATAACATTTATTTTTTACTACTAAAAATCGAAATTAAAACTGTAGACTTCCTTCTCATGAAAGGAAGCTGATTTGACTCCAGCCGTGAGTGTTTAACAGGCAGCTTTACTGTTAGCTTAAATACTGCAGCTATGGTTGCCCAGTTTTATACAGAGGGCAGAAGCCTCAGCTGGATACAACTCCCCTGCACAATCAGTGTAACAAGAACTTAAAACTAACTTGTGCCAACTCTTCTGCTGGTTAATTTGGCAGGGTTCCAAAGATTTCACTGAAGACTGGGTTCTGAAGCTGGAGAAAGCCTTCATTTTGTGAAATCAATGGAGTGCCGTTTGGCCCTGTTTGTATAAATATCTACTACATTTTATATAACCAAAACTAAATTTGCAAGCTGGATTTTGTTTTTACAACACTGATCACTCCAACTCTTTGTGCAGTGATACAATATCTATTTAACATTCAAAAGCTTCTCCAATCTTTCAAAGAACAGAGCATCCACAGGCAACAGAAGAGCACTTCACAAAACAGTATCAACAGCATGCTTAAGCTCAAAAAGTTTAAAAAATTGTTAGAAAGTAACAAAGGACATCTTACAGCTGACCAATTTAGATGATATAACCATCTTTGTCCTCAGAGAAACAATATGAAGTGGAATGGTAAATATACACAAAAGGAAAAAAGTTACAAGAATAAACAGCACTGTTATTAAGGGACCATTTAATAAAACCCACTGATTTATCTTCATAGCCTCACTACCGAGTTATCATCATCTTGCCATGGGACTGCAACAACCCCTATCCCGGCCACATTTCCCTTTTGCGTCTCCTACACTTCGCCCTTACTTTCATTGCTACTCTTTTCTATCACTTCAGAAGTTTTGCATTTCTATTCAGTGCTACCGGATTAGAGCCCACCATAAATTCCAAGCAATGAGAATTTCATTACCTAGGTGACATTATTAGCAATGATGTGTAAACAAACCACAGCTACAGATACCAGCCTCTTCGAAAACAAGAGAAAACAGTGTGTCAATGCCATGTATGTCAACAGAATTGTCCACCTGTCAGACATCGATCACAAGTAGCATCCATGTTAAGCCATCTTAACAGGAATAGGGTGCAACACTGCTTACTTATATCATTAAAAAAAGTTTCATTTTAACTTTGTTTCTTACAAAATGTTTAATGTTCCTTATTTTTGGAATGTGATTTTGCATTCACATACTAAATTACACCCAGAAAGACAGTATGTATAAAACAGAGTATGAGCTCCCTCTTGTGGAACATTTTGTCAAAACTGAAATATTTCAAGGAGACAGAGCTCCATAGGACCCGACTGCCTTAAAAACCATGGCACTCAAAGAGTGAAGGTCCAAGGAGTCAAAAAGTACCAAGAACAACAAGCAGTCCTGTGACACTTTAAAGGCTAACAAATTTATTAGGGTATTAGAGAATAATCTTTTGTGAGCTACAACTCGTTTCCTGAGATGCTGAACACTTGATATTTAAGTTGCCATAGCACAGTTCACATTTCCTAGTTTAATACAAATAATATATAGCAGTCTTAAATAGAATGCCTCAACTGTTTTAATGAGACACACACAAAGTGTAAATGTCATGCTACATTAGGTCTAGCTCATCTTATCTAATGGTTCTGATTAGCTCCCTTGTGGTTTAAACAGTCCTTTTTAATTAAATTAGACTGAGCTGTAAAATAACGAAGGCTGTACTGATTAAAAAACCCTATAATTCATGTTGGACAGAGTCCAGAAAGTGAGCATTTCCATGAAATTTTAAATCTGAATTTCAAAGCACAGAGACAAAACAAACATCAGATGGAATCTTGTAAGTATGAAATATATTTTCAGTACGGACTACATTCAACAAACATCCACAAAATTGCAGAAAACACACCTGAAGAGGTACATTTAAAGAGATACAAAAATCAACCTTAAGCATGATTCTAAGTCATACAATACGGACATATGATAACTTCGTGTTTCTTTTAAATTAGTTAGCTAGGGCTTCTGTAAAATAATCTGAAATTAAATTATAAAAATGAAGGCAATTTATTTTTGGTGAGTTGGAAAAACCTCTTACCTATACATTTTGCCAGATGGTCATGTAATACCTGCCATAACATGACAGATGTTTTATGCCTCAGTCCAATGTAATTAAAGAGAGACAAATTTACCTAACTTCTGATGTTAGTATTTCAGCCTGTTATGCTTAGATATGCAATTAGGGCTGTGCCACTGAAAAGCATTTTTGATTTTTTACAATAAATGTAAGAGAAAAAAATTAACATTCTAATTTCATCTGCAACATTTCACAATAAGATGAATCAAACAATTCCCAGCTGGACATTAGCATCCTTTGTTGATCAGCCAGGACAAAAGAGAAAATGTAATTCCAACTATACCACTTTATCCACAGACCAAATATATAATTTAACATAGGGACTACTTTTCCTTGCCCTCAAATTACAAAAAATTATTTTAGAACTGCAGCCTCCCAAAAAGAATACAACACATAAATTAGGAAAAGCATGTTATGCATGAGATTTGTTTTAGGTTTTAATGATGCCTCCACAAGTCATTACATTATTCCTAAGAAATCCAAAGAATAAGAAAAATTCACAAAGTGAGGAAGAAAATCCTCTATTTGATATCATACAATGTTTATTCAAGTTAACAGTTCTTTAGAAGCTGTTTAATATAGAACATTATTTCAATAATGTAAATTTCACTTTCAAATGTAGTAGGCATGCAAGTAATAAAATCAAAGGATTGTCACAAAACACAAGCTTCCAAAAGTACCCCGAATACGTTAGCACCAGCGACCTTCTTCCTGTAATGTATTGTCACATATTCTTATGAAAAATTGCCACATTAAGCATATTGATTCATTGAGAATATAAGTTATTAGGCAAGTGTTTTGGATTTAATTTAGTGGAACGCTACACAGGAGAGCCATAAAACAAAGCATATTAGTTTCTGCTGCTTCCAGCAGCTGGCAGAGAGGAAGACCAACATTAGCACTTAAAATGCAAAAACACACTAACTATTGCCACTTCAGCTCAGCACCATTTTCAATTTTCTAATCATAGACAGAATGATAAATTACAGTTAACACGTTCACCTTTACTTTATTCTGATAGAAATATGATTAAAACTATTACGACACACAGTCGTTTTAGCTAGATGAATACTTCCTCCCCAATTCCCTGTCACTTTCTCATGACATATGAAAGCAGTGGTAGGCAACATGCAGCCCATGAGGGTTGTAACATCCCTAGTCTTAGCCAAGTCACTTGCCAACCTCTGAACTCATTCCTACAGCCAGTTTCGCTTTCATCCCACCCTCTCGAATAACTTGTAAATAAGAGAAATCATCAATCATCACTAAAACGGTAAGTGCTAGCTCCCAAAGTCAAAAGGTTCAAACTCTGCACTTCACTCCAGCTAGCATGTTTAGGTCAATCTGCAACCATTTCCACTAAGTGCCCACTGAAACTCAGGTTTTCATTCAATAGCTCATCTATTCTGATACTGCTAAGCAAACAAAAGAAGAGATTTTGATAATTTATGGAATTTTTCAAAGTTTCCATATGCCTTATTCCAAAATTAATTTAAAAGACTTGCTATATCTAAAAATATGTGTTTTTGTTTGCAGTGTTGTTCGCAGTGTTGTTGTAGTTGTGTTGGTCCCATATATTAGCATGACAAGGTGAATGAGCTAATATAATTTACTAGCCAATAGCCCGTCATAAGATGGGATTTTGCAAGGAACTTAAAAATCATAAGACGGGTGTGTCTTGGTGGGGACTGAGTGTCTCCCTGCCCCACCTCTTCGCCCTGCCCTCGGGTTTCTCCTCCACATCCTATTCCCTTTCTATCTCGATCTTCTCTCCTGAGCCACTGTTCCCCTCTCCCCCCTCCACTTCTCTCCGCCTCCTCTGCTCTCCTCCTTTTGAATCTGGAGCCCTTTTCTGACGTAAGAGACGCACGCTCGTCCAGGCCCCACCCCCTGGCCATGTATGTCACTGCCCCGCTCCCCTTCGCAGCGCTCGACTGATTTCTGCGCTGCTCAGCGGGGCCGCCGTACAGGAGCAAGCTGCACAAACGGCCGTTTGGGCTCCGCAGTCCCCATGCAGCATGGGGGTTGGCACCACTTGAGTGCGGGGTGGATCGCCCTCGCCACCGCGGTGCGAACCTGCCCCGTCATACGGCGCTCAGTGCTCCACTCCGTCTACTGATCAATGCCGTGACGCCGCTCAGAGGCAACAGAAAACGTTACAGAGGCACAGGCACGGCTCAGAGGCAACAGAGAACATTACAGCGTTACAGAGCCACAGACATTGGGCTTTTATATATAATTTATTAGTCTAACCTCTCAGAGTGATAGAAACAAGCTTTTGCATTTACTCAGATTTTCTTCAGATTTGTAAGCTCAAAAGCTTGTTTCTATCACCATGTTGGTCCATTAAAACACTCACCCTATGTCTCTGATTTTTGGGCATTCAACATTTTAAAAAAGTATGAATTCATGCATTTCCATGAGGCGATTTAGCTATTAGGGGAACGGGAAAGTTAAAAACTTTGGAAAGGGAAATTTCTCTGTTCCCTAGCTCTAGACATTTAATTTCTGAATCAGAGTATGTATTTATTTTCTTCTCCTACAATTTCTGTGATTTTCATTCTTGTTTAATATTTTAAGATACAGTATTCAAGCCTGATCTGTAACTCAGACTTTGGTACAACTTTCCTCAATTGCTGTGTTACTTTGTGTCAAACTTCCTTCTCACCTTTGGATGGATTTATACCCACTATTAGTTTATTACTTTATTATTCCTATCTTCTCCAGTGGCAGTTGATATTACTTATTGTCTCTAGACGATCTCTCAATCAGACCATCCAGTTTTTGAACTCACACATCACTTGCATGCAAACTCAGACACATTTCCAGCTGTGCAGCACCAATTTCAAACATTCCAATGTATTTTTCAATAATAATTTTAAAATATATTGGAGACTGTCACTGACCCTTTAAGAGTGAAAAGACCAGTGCATCTGCGACTGGTCAGTTGATCCAAGCTGGGCTTAAAGAAACACACTCGAGGCCATACATTTGCACAACATAGGAGGGGTCAAGTTAGAATTCCTTGGAAATGAGAACTGCCAGGGATCAGGAGACTAGAAATTCCCGGAATGAAGCTATAGGTGGTTTTGGAGGAGTGGGGTAGAAGGGAAGAGGAGGCTAATGACAGGCGAGACGGAAGAGGGGTTTGATGATTGACCATCTAAAATGGAAAGCCAGAGCTAATGTCTGAGAGTAGGAGAAGGGGTTGCCTGCTGAAAAACCAGAGCCAGAGAGGATAAACATATTAACATAGCAGAAGGGTTTCTAAACTGATTTTCTGAAGAAGTGGGCTGTGCCCACGAAAGCTCATGATACCATCTCCATGTTCTGTTAGTCTGTAAAGTGCTACCAGACTATTTGCTGTTTTTTAAGTTTATCCCATACAGACTAATGTGGCTACCCCCTGAAGCTTTCTAATCAGATAGCCAAGGCCAGAGAGGGATGAAGACAAGAAAAACAGCAGAGGAAATTGCTGGTTGGAAACGAAGGCCAAAGAAGGCTGATGGAAATAGAGCAGCGGAGCAACTTACTCGATGGCCTGTCTGACATGAGAGGTTAATCGAACAGGGAAAGTGATAGATGCTTCCTGGGTTAGGCTGAACCTCCCAGCAGAGAGGCTTTGTAGGGGAGGAGGGATGTGAATTCTCCACCAGGAAGGAAAGGGTTGCATTCCTGCTGACAGGGCTGGGGTGCTGTCCTGGCAGAAGGTCAGCAGAAGACTAATGAAAAGCTCAGGCACAAACACCCTACAGTGCAATATGCGCTAAATCAGTGGCCTAGAAATCGTGATATTTTTAAAGAACTATTTACACTATGGGCAAATAACAGATGATGTTTTAGGCCTTTTGTTATGGACGAAGTTGCACTAAATTTCATAATAAACTGGCCCCAATGAGGATATCAGTGAGTAAAGCTTGTATGGAGTAGGGATGTTACGGATTAGTCAACAGAACACATATTCCTGCGCATCCAGAAATATAATCTATGCTATCATGTGCCGAAAGTGTCCGTCTGCTATGTACATTGGACAAACATCTCAGACACTTCGCCAAAGGATTAATGCTCACAAAACAGATATCAGACAAGATCACAAAGAAAAAACAGTTTCTTGCCATTTTAACCAGAAAGGACACTCTCTCAATGATTTAACCACCTGCATTCTGCTACAAAGACCTTTTACATCTGCACTTGAAAGGGAATCCTCTGAACTGTCATTCATGCTAAAATTCGACACTCTCCAAAGAGGATTGAACAAACACTTGAACTATCTTACCCATTATCAAGATAGCTTCCCCAATTATCACCTCTAATACCATTAACTCACAAACATCCCACTCTCCCCACCTCTAATATCATCAATTCACAGACACTTACCTTCCTTCCTTTCCCCCCTCCCCTGCATCCCCCTCCTGTTCTGAAACGTGATTTGTCCTTTTCATATGTGTTCATTTTTTTTAATTGTATCCTTTGGTATATATGGTTGTGACTATTTTCTTCCACTATTTGATCTGAGGAAGTGGGTCTGGCCCACGAAAGCTCATCATCTAATAAACCATCTTGTTAGTCTTAGACAAAGTGCTACATTGTCCTGCATTTTGCTTATCGGATAGTCTGTCAACTAGTTGATTCCTCCCCTTGCTAGGAGATAAAGGCAGCAAAGGGGTGGGGGTACTTCCATGGCTCAGCTGTGCAGTGCTGCTCCTTTAAACGCCTAAGCACTGTGGAGCCCAGGGTCAGCTGGAGTCTCTCCAGCTGACCCCAGGTTCTGAACATCATTTCCCCAGCTGGAAATTCCATTGACTACTCAACTAGTCAATTAACTGCATTTTAATATCCCTGGTATGGAGTTGCAGAAGACTCTAATGCAGGGAAACTGAGGCTGGTAGGCTTGTTTTGCCACAGCCTGCTATTGGAGGGTAGTCCTCACAGGGTTGCCCTAGGACAGGCATTTTTCCTCCCACTTTTGTATTTTATAAGCTGTTATATTTGTTGAAATATTATATTACTTGATCATTTTACAGAGCACCTAACAGACCTAATTAAATTTCTGGTGGTGCAGCCAAGGCGCAAAGACTGAATGGTGGAAAGCCCACCCAGAGCAAGGATGCAAAACACATACACAACTACAATCACTGCTATGCTAATGGTGTAAAGCTAGCCAATGCAGCCCCAAAAGCAGATGAACCAGGAGTAGGAAAGAGCAACACCCGAGAGGCCTGAAGACAGACTAATTCAGCACCTTTTACAGACAACCTTGACATAGAGGGATCCTATGACACGTCCTGACATAGTGCCACCACTATGTTGTCACAGAACCAAATCCTACTCCAATCTAACTGTCCATGAGAGCATGAAAGAGGTATTTATAAAGCAGACTGCTTTCTTCCATCCATCAAGTTGACCAAACGTTTTTATACACACACAGGCTACGTCTACATTGGCATGATCTTGCGCAAATACTCTTTAACGCAAGAGTTCTTGAGTTAAAGTATTTGCGCAAGAGAGAGTCTACACTGGCATGTGCCTTTGCGCAAGAGAGATGCTTTTGCGCAAGAGCATCCGTGCTAGTGTAGATGCTCTCTTGCATAAGAAAGCTCCAATGGCCATTTTAGCCATCGGGCTTTCTTGCGTGAGAAATTCATGTTGCCTGTCTACACTGGCCTCTTGCGTAAGAACAGTTGAGCAAGAGGGCTTATTCCTGAGCGGGAGCATCATAGTTCTTGCGCAAGAAGCCCTGATTTCACACATTAGAACGTCAGTGTTCTTCCGCAAGAACTCCCCGCCAGTGTAGACAGGCAGCATGTTTTTGTGCAAAAGCGGCCACTTTGGCGCAAGATCATTCCAATGTAGACACAGCCACAGTGTATGAACTTACAAAAAAGAAAACCTGCGAATTATGAAGAAAATTATGAAACAGGACTATAAAATCATGACTGGTGTGGAAAAAGTGAAGGAGAAAAAGTTGCTTGTTCCCATAACAGAAGAACTAGGAGACTCAAAATGAAATTAATAGCTAGCAGGCTTAAAACAAACAAAAAAGGAAATTTTTCTTCATGCAGCACAGTCAACCTGTAAAACTACTTGCCAGAGGATATTGTGAAGGCTAGGATTTTAATAGGGTTCAAAAGAGAGCTAGATAAATTCATGGAGATTAGGTCCATCAATGGCCATGAGCCAGGGTGGGTAGAAAAGGAGTCCCTAGCCTTTGATTGTCTGGAAATGAAAGACAGGAGAAGCATCATATGATGATTACCTGCTGTATTTATTCCCTCTAGGGCATCTAGCATTGGCCACAGTCGGCAGACCGGATATTGACCCAGTAAGGTCGTTCTTATGTTCTTAACAGCAATTATGTAAATGTACAACTACTTTTGGATACTTACCATTTCTCCTATGAAAATTTTTGTTTGTGCATGTGGTAAAAATTGGTGAACAAAAAAAGAAAATATATTTCTTTCTATTTTATGGTAAAGGAAGCACATTTCAAATTTTCTAGAATATCTTTGTAATTACTATGCAAAACCTCACAAAAAATCCATAACTTATTAAAAATTCTTCTTTATAGCTTTTAGTTTGACCAGTCAATACAAATCATATTCAGTTTCAACCATACCTGAATTGCCTAATAGTGTACTCCTTGCTAGAGATCCATCCATTATCTTTATCACCAAAACAAAGAACAAAGGTAGCCTTGTGTATTTGCCTAATACATTTATTTCTCTCCTTCCACCTTAGAATCTGTCTCCTTTTTGGAGCTCTTAAACTCAAGACAGAATAAAATAAAACATGTTGTATTTCAGTTGTTGTATTGCCTTCATCAACATGGTAACTAAGCACCTTGGAGAAATGCATTAAGCAATGTTACTAACATCTGTAATCTGTAGCTTACATCCTCCATCCACTTACCAGAAAGGAAGTCTGAAGACAGAGATATTGCTCCCATCTTCACTAGGGTTTGTCTAAAATTTGAACTCAAGACCTCTTATATCCTAAAAGAAAAGTATACCACCACACTTACAACTAGCCTATGTGACAGAGAAACAAAGATGGATGAATGAAACTGGAGAGAAATATAAAAGTAACAGGTTTCTTTTTTCGAAAGAAACATTAAAAACACACTAGAGTTAACTGGGTAACAAATCTGGCAACCTAACAGGATGATCACAGAGTAAAGCAGTTTTTTATTGGAAATAAAAGGTTCAGGAATGCTCTAAAACTTCCAAGCTAGTACCACAAAAATCTAGAGAACACTAACCATTACAGCTACCATTGCCAAGGAAATAATATTACATTAAGGCTGGTTATAAAAATGGGCAGCTGGTGAGTTTTGATAGAATGAAAAATGAAACAAAATGTAAAAAATATATAGTAAATACAGCCCGAATTCATTGAATTATCTTTTACATTTTCAAGTAAATTTTCTTACCTTATCACAGAAGTCAGTAAGAGCGGTAAAGTCCCATTTCTTGGTATAAGCAACATTGTATCTCAATATAGCCTCCTGGAAGAACACAGTAACACAAACATACAAAAACAAAACAAAACAAAAAACACTTTAAAAAAACCCACTTGGAGAACACATACTGGAATCTAGTATATATTTTAAAGAGTTTGTGCAAAATAAAGTCATATTTTGCAATTACTTACTGATACTAAATTTTGCATAAACAATCTTGCCACTTAAATAAGCCAAATGCACTGCTTTTTACACTGAAATGTGCTGGCTGAAAGGTTTAAATAATGTTTTTGTTTTTCATCCAAAAAAGGTCATAATTATTATAATTACAGTTCATAACAAATATTTGCTAACAAAATTGAAATCAAGTGGCCTATTCAACTGCCATTTCAGTGCAAAGAAAATGTTTACGGTTACAAATCACAAACTAATTCAAATTAGTTATGGAAAGCTAATGGAAGCTTTACAAGTTTCAGATTCAAATTTATTATGTATGGTAATTATTCAGTAAAATGAATAATGTTTGAAGTTGAAATCCTACACATTTAAAACTGTTATTTTACTTCCCTTTTGCTAGCACATTAAATAAAAAATTCTATTACCCATAGAAAAGTTCAAGAAATTAAATATAAGTGTCATCTACACAAAATGACTTTGCCTGGTCAATGATGCCTCACCTGCTAGTAATACTACAGATCCTTGGAAGGTATATGATAAACTTCAGTGAAGTTAAATCTTTTTTGAGGAAACACCACCATCTACTGGCAAAAGCTGTCAGTACACAACAGATTTGCTCTCTCAAGCCTGACCTGCAGACTTTATATAAGCAAAACAACCCCTTTGTAGCTGAATCACAACCATGACACAACCCCTTTGTAGTTGTAATCACAACCATGACACAGTTAAGCAGAACAACTAAAGAAAAAATATAAGTTCAAGGACTACACAATCTTACTAAAATAATTCCAAGGAAAGCAATTTTAGTTCTTAATTTACAATACTCTGTGTGTGTATATTTGACTTTCTCTAACATTTTCTTTTTGTCTAATCTAACTCACTTTTTTTTTCTAGCAAAGAACCATGTTTTAGAACATCAATTTTACACTGCTTCAAGAAATCGGTCAGCTTCAAAACACAAGCTAGGAATTGTTGACACAAAATAATTCAATAGTTGATGTGTCATCCATGAAACAAAGAAAAAGAACATTTTCTTTAGTTATCATAGGGCATAAAGGCTTTTAATTTTTTTTAAAAGGTGTAAAGCCTTACCAGCAGCCTGAATTCTTGTGAAATAGAAAGAGAGGCAGGCATTCCTGATGGCCTCGAGTTGCAACAAATTGATGTGGAGACTGGTTTTCTAAGTTCTCCATTTGCCCTGAGGCATGAAAGCACGGAGATGAGTTCCCCATACGGACAGTGATAAATTTGTTGCTAAAGTTGAGATAACTGAGGGACAGAAGAGAATGCCCATGCAGATTTGAACTGATCTTTCCACTAATCCGGTCCAAGGTATTTGGCTGGAGAATAGGTCATTCTGAGCTAGCCTTGAACACAGCAAAGGCCTAGCATGGCATTATCAGTCACAAAAGTGCAAACTGCCATATGTCACAGGAGTGACGACAGTTCCTTCTCGTATTCAAGGACTTGCCTGAATGGTTCATACTACACTTGACAAGGCTATAAACCCTTCTAAGGAAGCATAGGTCCTTGCTGTTGACAAATCCAAAGAAGCCCTTATATTCTTTCTGAGACTTAATGGGGATTTCTTTACATTTAGCTCAAAACCCATTTAGCTTAGAAAAGAGCAAGGACCAGTTGGATGGAAGACAGCACTGCTTCATAAGAAATGCCCTTGAGTAGCCAGTCATAAAGATACCTGAAGACCAGGATTTCCTCCTGTTAGAAGTAGGCAACCACTACCACCAGGACCCTGGAGAACAGACTCCAGGTGGAGGCGAGACTGAAAGGAAACATTCTGTTTGCAAACTATCCAGACCTTTAGTAAATCGTAGATTTTTTTGAGTGAAGAGTATATTGTCATATGAAAACAGGCATCTTGCAGGTTAAGAGCTAAAACCCAATCCCCTTTTTCCAGTGAAGTAATTATAGTTGTCAGAATCACCATACTTAACTTCTTAGGCTTTACAAAATTGTTTAGTAGTCTTAGATCTAAAATATCAGTTTCCACCCTCCATCCTTCTTGCAGTACCTCAGGGTCATCATTACCAGCAGCAAATTATCACTGTAGATGTAGAGATGTGGGAGATAGTCCAATGAGTCAGTATACCCTGGAAGCTGCTTTTTTGAATAAATCCCTGATTTCAGCTTGCTTACTTGTCTTCTGTCTCTTTTGCATAAAAGTAGAGTGCAGAATATCCAACTGCATAACATACTGGGCAGTATACTGGTTCCAATTAACAGACTTGAGGGATATCAGAAATACTAATTAATTGATCTTTCTGGTAAATGGACTGCCAGAAAAGAGAGCTTTTTCCATATATTTTCCCAGTTTCTTTATTTTATGCATTTGATAGTAAATTTTGCAGAAGGAGTTTTCCATTTCCCCTTACATAGTCACTTTCTTCTCTTGCTTATGTAGGTCCATCCCTCAGCACAGAAAAAAAGAAAAGAAAACCAGGATTGGCAAGGGCACTCCTAGACAAATATAGTACCTGAATCTACTCATAACTCATTTTAACATTAACTTCATTTGGAATTGTTGGCCTTACCTTCAAATCATGTGAGCTAGTGAACTTGTTAAGCAGTGCAGTCTGGATTAGCTCCCATCGGCTTCCAGCAGTCCTATCACCATTCTTTAAAAAAATAATTTTTTAAAAAATTAACAAAGCAAAGAAAGCCAATAAAATCATATTCAAGCCAAAAAGCATGAAACAATGTTATATTCAGTGACATCAACTGTAGAGGGGAGAAAAGGAAAGAGGCACTATTGGTCTACTTTTAGGAAGAACTGTGCTTTGAGCAATTATGTGATTTACTAATTATTGTCTCAAATAACACTTCATTTTCTTTTAAAAATATTTTTAATTGGGGCATTTAAAAAAAACTGTATAGAAAGATCTCTCCTTCATGCTGACTGCACTCTTTCCTATATTGCCCCATCAGCCATAAATAACCCATAAATGGTCCATAATGCAGGCAATGGTTGATCAAAAGCATGATTAGAAGAGATCACTACTGAAGGGAGTTTAATAGCTGAAGTGTGATTGACTTCATCTTTTAAGTCTGCCTTTAGACCCAAAGGTTGGACATCTATGAACAGGTAGCAAAAGTGCCTCATTTGCTCTTAACTACCAAAATCGTTTAAACTGGTGACGACGAAGTCCCTAAGTGAGCCAAGGCCCAAATCACGTACAGCTTTACTGACTATAAACACTGTTAATCATACCCAGAATCAGAAGGAAAGACCATACAATTAACAAAAACTGATACTCTATTCACGTTATACTAAACAAAGAAAGGTGGTATGATCAAAACAAATCAGAGAAAAAATTGCTAGTGAAGATTTAGAGCAGGGGTGGCCAACCCGCGGCTCGCGAGCAGCATGCAGCTCACGAAGAAAAAAAAACTGCGGTTCCTAATGGAACCGGGACGGAACCCAGAACCGCTCAGGTCAGCCACTGTCACGGCCAGGCTGCTGTGAACCGCATGCATGCTCGTGGCCCCCAGTGCACTGCATCATATCCTGCACATGCAGGCCAGGTCACACACAGAGTCCCAGCCTGCACGTGATAGCAGCCAGCTGCTCAGCACAGGCAGCAGCTCCGGGTGTGGTGGCAGCGACGGCTCCGAGACCTGGGCATAAGATTAGTGGGGAAAGGGGATTGGGTTAGAGCGAGGAGGAGAGGTGTCTGGCTCTGGGGAGGGCGAGAAGAGGAAGGTTGGGGGGGGGGGGGGTGCGCTCGGAGTGCTGGCCACTCAGCGCATGCACCCCAGAGCTTGGAGCGAGATGTGCGGCTGTAGCGGCGGTGACTCCAGGACCCTAGAATTAGGTTAGAGTGGGAGGGTGGGGGTGCCTGGCTCTAGTCTGGGGTAGGGGAAGGGATGGGGATTGGATCCGGGGGGCAGTGGAGGGAAAGCGGGGTGCACACAGCGTCCCAGCCAGCACCTCTCAAGGCGGCTGCTCAGCACACGCGCCCCAGCGCGTGGAGGAAGATGCGTGTGGCTGTAGTGGTCGCTCCGCCTCCAGGACCCAAGAATTAGGTTGGGGGGGTGAAGAGGGGTACTGGTATAGAGGGGAGCCAGTGCCTGGCTCTGGGGAGGGAAGGGGACTGGGTTGGAGGCGTGCGCGCCTGGCTCTGGGAAAGGGGATTGGGTTGGGGGTGTGTGCACTGGGGTCTGGAGAAGGCGATTGGGTTGGGGGGGGGGGGGCCTGGCTCTCGGGAAAGGGGAGGGGGACTGGGGGAGGGGGGGAGTGCCTGGCTCTGCAGAAGGGGAGGGAGACTGGGTTGGGGAGGTGTGTGCCTGGCTTTGGGGAAGGGGATTGGATTGGGTGGAGGTGTGCCTGACTGAGGAAGGGGGGAAGGGGAGGGGGACTGTGTGTGGGGGGGTGTGCCTGGCTCTGGGGAAGGGGAGGGGAGGGGAGGGGAGGGGAGGGGAGGGGAAGAAAAAAGCAGCCAAGCGCACTTCCGGAGACCCAGGATCCCCAGGTACTGGCTCCAGCTGTGTCTGTCCCCTCCTCCTGGCCAGACCCCGCCCCCCCCTCTAACCCAATCCCCCTCCCCTTCTCCAGAGCCAGGCACACCCCCGAGTACCCTGCCCCAGCACCCTGTCCCTTTCCCCTACCAACACAGTTGTGGCCATGTCAGTGAGGCCTGAGGGTTTTTGGAGCGGTTGTTTTTTTGCATCTCACTTGTGTGGCCCCGACTGATTTTTCTGTGTGTCAGTGACCCCGACTCAAAACAAGTTTCCCGCTCCTCTCATAAAAAAAGACAATACTGAAACATTGTGTGTTTGACATAATATTTTATTTAAAAATGAAGCCAGGCCAATAAACCCCCATCTGGTCGCAGCATCATAACAATCCTGCACCCCTCCAAGGCCCCAAACCTGAGCCTATCATACACTGGAACACCCTGTTCTGAGCCTCTCACATCCCCAAACTCCTGCACCCCCACATCCCCCAGTCTTCTGCCACAACACTCCTGCACCATCCACACACTGCAAATCTGTGTCCTGAGCCCATCATACTCCCAGCCTAGACCCCAGCCCAAACTCCTGCACCCTCACAGCCACAAACCTGCGGCTTGCTCAACACCCCAGCCCACCACCTGACCCCAACACTCCAGCCTGGAGCACCCTCCCTGAGCCAGCATCCTCTTCTCTACTTCCTCCGGCACCCAAATTCCCTCCCAGAGCTTGCACCTCTCACTCCTTCCCAGTGCTTTTTTGGAGAGCCACAATAGCAGGGGAGACAGTGTGAAGAGCTGGGGCAAAGTTGTTGAGCAGAAGAAAAAAAAAAAGCAGCCATGCCTTAGGATGGATGTACCAGCACCTATTTCCCCCCCTGCACGGTGCCTTACGCCCCCTCTCCCCAAACATCTTTGCCCCGGCTCTTCATGCTGTCTCCACTGCTATTGTGGCTCTTCATCTGGAATGGGTTTGCCACCCCTGATTTAGACCATCTGGAAAGAAAGGTGAGAAGAGAGAGGGTTATAATTAGCATGGTAAGAGATGATCAAGACTTGAACATGGGTTTCAGAAATGAGGATAAAGTGGGTTTTTCATGACAACATAATATGGCCAGTGTTCTAAAATCTACACCAAAAAAAGGTCACTTTTCACACTCAGAATAGTAATTTAAAAATTCACATTTCAAACAAAGGGGTTTACAAAATCTCTTATTTTTGCACGTATTCAAATTAAGGCATATCATCTAAAAAGCTTAAAAGATACTGGGAAAAACTCCCGAGCTTACTCTACACAAACACAGGCAATTTTTAAGGATGGTAGGAGATTTCTTGACAAGACAGTTTACCTCTTCAGAGTCATGCTAATGGTCTTGCCTAAGTGGCACCATACAGTGTTCATGAATCCTTTTCCAATAAAGCATCAACTCACTAGTTATTATTTTATTACTTTTCCAGCTTCATAAAAAAATACCACATAGCTGAGAAAGTCAAAAAAGTCTGTAGTCTGTTAAAGTATGTGGCAGCTGTCAAGAGGCAACAGAATTTGGTCTCCACAAGGGGACACAGGTCCATCTCTAAAAATGTTTACCTAAAACTAAAAAGTCTTTCAGTCACCTGTCTTCCAAGTGGTAATATGATACTCAAGCCAAAAAAAATCTTTAATCTAGCAAAACTAAGCCATTTATGGGTTAGCCAGTAGCACATTAACGGAGGAAAAGAATATACACTTAAAAATTGTACATGATTAAGTTACAGTTTGTCATTCAACATTCAATCTCATTCTGCAAAAGCATAATGGTCACCTCCAACAGGATCAAGTCTTCTTTTTTCCATGCCCAATCTGCCCCTTACCCTTCTTCCCTACCACGTATAGCAGGGCTAATCAACTTTGGAAGCACCAGGGCCCGCAATGAAACTCACAGCACATGTCAAAGGCCAAGGCCGCAAATTAAGTGTGGTTGCATATACATACAAATATATATGCAAATATATGCAAACAGCTTATTCCACACTGAAGGGCATGAATACAAAGATTAAGGCAGACTACACAATATGCAGGCGCCATTTAAGTCAGTTCTGCCATTAATAAAATGCAATATTTACCCAATTTCCACCCATATGACATCACTTTGAAAGAGCGATGACAGTCCAGAAATTTCACTACTAAAGCACATATTAACAGAAGACCATTATATTGACTATGTTTTTGTTTTGGCTCCCACTCGCGGGCTGCACGTTGAGCCCTGTGTAAATCCAAACCACACCGTGGGCTGCAAACAAATGGGCCACGGGCCAAATGCATGTTGAATAGCCCTGTTGCATAGTGTTCATCACACAAATGACTATATGAATTATTGGCTGGTAGAAGTGCTCTCTTCTTTTGTATGAACCTTAGCAACCAGACCAGATAAACCAATATTCCAATTCAGTATGGCAAACTGAGTATCTAAAACTATAGTAGAAGGCACAGTCATAGCTCCTCATAATATCACTCTGGTTTTTATTGCCCAAACTTTCTGTGGTATTTGTAAGGAAATATTTTGTTTCTTACCTCATCTTCTACAGGGTATAAATTTTGTTCTGAACAGGGCATTTTAACATGCTTATTGTCCCACAAATCTTTATAATGAGTTGGAAAAGGTTTGGGCACCTCTCCTTCCCTCAACAGATCTACCTGCAACAGAGAATAGAAAGGAAATTCATGCTGTGCAAAGTGCTTGTGAAAGCTATATAAACAATAAACAGAAATCCTTTAAGTAGTGAGCCAAATTTTGGCCGCAGATCCTTTTTCACACATTCCAGCAAGCTTAATGCCATTTGTATCCAAACATCTAAGAACAAGCATTGGCCCATATTATATACTCTTAGACTTAACTACATACATGCCTATGTAATACTGCTCTTGCCTAGACTGTCTGAGGAAGGAACTCAGGATCTCTGGGTCTAAGAGTACAGGCTTGAGCTAAAATACCTGGTGAACTAGGCCAACAGTAGTGGTCTCAAACTTCTGTACGTAATCTAGCCACCAGAAAGGGTCGAAAAGCGCACTGTGCTGGTGAGGGTTACACTTGATTTCAGTGTAAGGACTTATTTTGGTAGAGTAGACACTTTCATTCTAAGATAGTAGTTTTCAAGGTATTTATATAATATTTTCTGAAACGGTTTCACTTTGGGCTATAGGAGTATACTTCCCCATTTAAGAGACAAACTGGAGTCTACAACCAAGACAACCAGAGTGTAATAAAAGAGGCCCCCTACCTATCTCAGGGAATGGCAATTTAAACAGGAACACGAAGATGAGCAGGAAGAATGGATCTAGAAATCAGACCTTCTGCAAAGGACAAGAGTCTCGCTCACACCCTAGGGAGCCATTCCATCCAGAAGATTTCTTTGTAGACTTTTAGCTTGGGAATTCTGAAACGGACTTCAGGTAAGGGCCTATGAATTGCTGTTACAAATGCTCCTTTCCTAAGACAATACTAAAGGGGCGTATACATATGCTGTTTCAGCTAACCCTTGCCTAGATTCTTCAGGGTGTATCTAGACTACTGAGGTTTTTTTTTGGAAAAAGTGGTCTTTTTTCAAAAAAAAAAAAAAAAAAACTTCATCTGCATCTAGACTGCCACCGTGTTTTTGAAATTAAATCGAAAGAACATGGCAGTTTTTTCGACATTGTTAAACCTACTTTTACCAGGAAGAACATCTTTTTTCAAAAGTGTGTTAAAAAATGCCTTTTTTTCGAAAGAGCAAACAGGGCTTTTTTGAAAGAGAGCATCCAGATTGCCTGGGTGCTCTCTTTCTCAAAAGCGGATCTCTTTTTCAAAACCCTTGTGGCTGTCTAGACAATCTCTTTCAAAAGAGGCTTGTAGTCTAGACGTACCCTCATAGTGGACTCACTGGTGGACTCAGTCGAAAACACTAAGGCAGAGTGTATCTGCCGCATATATCCAGGCACAAAAGCAGCAAACAGGGAAAGCACACATTTTTACACACATTTTTACTCATTTTTACACACAGCCCAAAACTGGATTTCTTTAAAAAAAATTATAATTTTATTTGGCATCTTTTGAACCATTAGAATACATAAAATTATCATCATGCTTTTATAAAATGTGTTATATGCTGTTCTGCTTTCTAACTAACTCAACATGGATAGGTGTTTTTTTTAAACTCCAGACATAACACATTCATAATTCTCAATGCTGATATTACTGGATGAGGTTCTGTGGCCTGTTATGCTGGATGTCAGAGTATGGGACTGTAATGGTTCCTTCTAGACTAACATTCTATGAAAATAAAGTGTGATCATTTGAACTTTTAGTGCACTATGAAATAAATATAATACATGCAATCATTTTAAAGGTCCCCCCCAACCCAAAAAGATTTAAAAACACCCTCAAATCTATTCTAAGCCATTATGGCTGGAAATTTACAAAAAAGTCAGACAATTATGGTTCCAAATAAAGCCATAATTATGTGCGTGAATAACACTATTATTGCACATAGTAATGACTAGTTGTGGATGCAATGAGAACACACCTTTAAAATGCCTGACTTTTAGATAGTAAATTCTGTTTATATTGCTTTAACAGTTCAATACCACATGCCTTTTAAGCAACACGTAAGTTCAATAAATATGAGTGTACTGAGAATTAATGCAATTTTTAGATGCACTTTTGTTACATGCGGCCAGTTTTTTTATCATATATTTCACATTAACAATTATTTTACTGTGTATTACTTGGAAGAGACAAACACGTGCCAGGATTAGTATGGGATGCAAGGCTAAAATTCCTTCGGACTCCTCTTTACTAATTCCCTTATCTTTTACATGTTGATTCCAAAATGGAGAATTTTGAAAACAGAAAACATTGACAAATTCTGACTACAGCTATAACATACTGTAGCTCCCAAAACTCAGAAGTCAAATGGAAAGGCACAAACCTATCAAGAAAAGTTTGTTAAATAAGCAGCAGAATCAAAATCTTAATATTATTTCTGGATCATATTCAGCCAAACTATAAGACCTCTGTATCACAGAAGGCGAGTTGTTTTTCTGCATATTGGATACTTTAGTTAGCTTTCCATGGAAAGTCAAAAGTTTCCACAACCAAGTAAGGCTGCAAAACTAATAAATGGCAGCATCAATCTTATGCCATCTAACATCAATTTAATAATACAGTTGTGTGTTCAAATAATATTCTGAATTATCATACTCTGATGGTCACTGTATGATTGGTTGATGGTCTCAAATGAGGAAGATGAGCCCCACAAATAGGCATTCTCCTCATCTCTTCAATAGGTGTCCCAAACCATTTCTTATTACTTGGAAGTGAAGGTGGGATATATTTAGGAATCTTCCTTCCTGGCCTTTGGTATCTGAATTCACATGATTCTTTCCTGCTGTTTAAAACAAAAAGATGAAGCACATCTTATTTACTATGAAAATATACATGCTTAGCTGCAGAGTTTAATATTAGGTTTCAAACTAAATTTGTCACTTAAGCAGTTTTCTTTCTAAAATCCTTTTTAAATGCATCCAAAGCACAGCAAAAAAATGAATCCAGAAACACTTCATTTTCAGCAACATGCATAATTTCCGTGGAGTTTTATTGCATGCTCAACAGCAGAAAAGCCATCCTCAAAACTGCTCCAAATATCGTAACTTTAATATACAACCAAAATACTGTCTGAATGCTCTCCAAAAAAGTTTATCAAGGCAGAGGCTCGGACAGCATTCAAACAGAAGTAGAGCTGAGTATTTTCAAGTGCTTGAGCATTCACAGTTGCTATTAAAGTTTATGGGATCTGGAAATGCTTTTACATTTCAAAATCCAACTTTGCCTTCCCCTTACGTAGTCATTTACAGGTAACGAGTCACATCCATTTTGCACATGCATAAATGACTACACAAGATATAGGGCAATGGTGAACTGAGCCTAACACACAAGCAAAGATTATGGAAACAAGCCCAAATTTTGTTTAGTTACACTGGCATTACTTCAGACTTCCACAGTTAATTTAGAGCAATAATTTGACTATTTCTTGAAGATGGCTGGGGTTAAACTAACCAAAGAGCCTCCAGAAACCAGACTGGTTTTGGTGATCAGTTCATTATTTATTAATTCAATTCCCAGAAGTCTGTCTGATGCCCAACAGATGCAAGAGACAGACTCATAAAGCTTTGTTTTAATCTACATTTACTAATATTATGCTATAATAAATATGTACAATATGTACATTAATTTATGTAGAAATTCCCCTTGTGCAAGACTCATTTGTTATGGTAATCTCTGCCAGACTATACACTGAAACACAGACTATGCAGAGGTCTCTGTGCTAATATAGTTCATATAAAACCAACAATTGTAATAGGTGGGAGGCAATTTATTCCATGTTCTCATTCATTACCAGCCACTGAGGATAAAAAAATTCCAATTTGAACTTTCTTCAGAAGTAAAAAGATCACCATAATAATTTTGACCAACTATATTACTAATTTCTTCTGTTAAACTACACCTTACAAAATTGTCACACATCCATTCTTCAGGTGGAATTTGATTAACTAGTAACTTGGACCAAAGGCTATAGAAATTGCAGAAGTTTGAGAAACCCCTAACAATAAGGATATGTCTACACTGAGAGGAACCATAAAACAGAAGCTGTGACTCAACTTTAAGTATAATATATACCATGAGGTACACTATAATAAAAGTACACACACATAATTGTTAGATACATACTAAAGAGCCAAATTAGAAAGCAAAGTCTTCAATTATATTACTCAGTAATATGTCAGTAGATGCCAAGTATTCTGTTTCCACAGAATAGACATAGCATACAATAATTTTTTTTAAGCAATAGTAACCTTGCTTTACTAAAGTAAGAGCAACGTCATTAAAAACTTACATTTCTACTTTCACTAAGGATGTTAAAGAGCAGTTGTCTGGCTAATTGTGTAGTCGATAAAATTTGTGTTGACTATGCAATTAGTCGATATGGGAGACAGCTCTACAAAGCTGCAACGGGGGTTACAGCAGACTGCTATCCTTCTGCATTTTAAATGTAGTAAGAACCACTGGGCTCTTGCCACATTTCAAATGCAGGGCCACAGTGCGGGTAGCTCCTGGAGCCAGTGAGAGCCAGGACTGAGTCCTGCCACCCACTCTGCATTTTAAATATAGTAATAGCCCAGGAGCTCTTACCATGTTTAAAATGCAGAGGTGCAGCGCTCCCAGACTGGCAGAAGCCCACAGTGCTCGGTCCTGGCTTGCACCAGATCCAGTAGACCCTGTTCACAGCAGCCCGAGCAGGCCACAGACAGGGGCTGCTCTGGCAACAGCCCCTGTTTGCGGCGGCCAGGGCTGGGCTTCATGACTCTGTCTCTTGCATCTTCAGCTACTGTTGGAGCAACCCCTGTTCATGGAAGCTGGGGCTGGCCGTGGCTGCTTCGCAGCAGCCTCCCCTATCTCCACCCTGCTGCCTCCGATAGAGGCGGGGGGTAGGAGGCCAAGTGGCACCGCAGAGATGGTGCTAGGGGAGCCAGCACCACCAGTACTCCTGTTCTCCCTTCTTGCTGTTTCTCATACAGAGACAGCGAATAGTCAAGTACTCGACTACCTGAATAAACTTAAACTTATCGGATTGTCGAGTACTCAGCTACTTGCTTACATCCTTAATTTGCACAAATGTTTTTTTACCAGCTGCTCTTCGCTTTTGAGAGCTGATATAGCTTAATATCTAGCTTTATAGAATGTGTCATATAATCAAAAAACACCTCTTTGAACACAAATCGCTAGTCTGTCCTCTTTGTCCTCTTTTCAGAGTTGCTCAGAATTTACAGTGCTGAAACTGAAATCAAATCTGGCCCAAACTCACTGTCCTCTTTCATGTATTTTAACCAAAAGGTTTTGTACACTGTGTTGAAAGGATCTGTTCTTCTCTTAACTCCACTAGTGTCAATGGGATTTACCTACACGTGTAAAGGAGAAACAGACTCTTCAGAAGTTCAGCATTTTCAATGGACTTCCAGCTTTTCAAGTCTGTTGTCAGTGCAAGGTACACACTGGATTAACAGAACATTTGTGACACAGTCCTGCACAATGCAAACTCACAGATCAAGTGTTTACTTTGTTTTCTATTTCCGTCTTAGTTTTTCAGTTCTACAGTAAAACTCCAATTGCCTGGCGTCCAGTGGTCCGGTACTCCTGATAGTCTGGCACCAACTGGAACCCGGAAGTGCTCCGGCCTGCTGGACAATTGGAGCTGCTCCGTGCAGCTTCCCCAAGTCTGCTGCTGCTGCTGAAACTGACCAGCTGAAGATTTGGGGAAACAACACACAGCAGAGCAGCGAGGGTGCTGCCGGGTTGGTCCCACAGCGCCGCCCCTCACCCCCCTGCTTGGCGCCCAACAGCACCCCCGCTGCTGCCGCTGCTGAAACTGACGAGTGGCAGACTTGGGGAAGCTGCAGAGAAGAGCAGCTGGGGTGCTGCCGGGCTTCGAGCAGGGGGGCGAGGGGCAGAGCTGTGGGACCAACCCGGCAGCACCCCAGCTGCTCTGCCCCACGGCTTCCCCAAGTCCCTCGCTGTTGAAACTGACCAGCGGCAGACTTGGGGAAGGGCGGGCAGAGCAGCTAGGGTGCTGCCTGGTTGGTGCCACAGTGCTGTTCAGGTGAGGGGCAGCGTTGCGGGACCAACCGGGCAGCACCCCAGCTGCTCTTCCCCAGGGCTTCCCCAAGTCCGCCGCTGGTCAGTTTCAGCAGC
Organism: Pelodiscus sinensis; assembly: GCF_049634645.1. Classification (NCBI taxonomy): domain Eukaryota; kingdom Metazoa; phylum Chordata; order Testudines; family Trionychidae; genus Pelodiscus; species Pelodiscus sinensis. The sequence goes on from NC_134718.1 coordinate 17,768,900, forward strand.
GGTGGACTTGGGGAAGCCCTGGGGCAGAGCATCTGGGGTACTGCCGGGTTGGTCCCGTGGCACCGCCTCCCCCAAGCACCCGGTTGTGCACTCTTTGTGGCAGCTAGTGTTTTTGCTGTATTTTTATAGCACTTAACACAATGGGGTCCTAAGCCCTGACTAGGACTCCTGCCCTTTATGGTAATACAAACAAAAATAATAGCAAGGGTCATCCTCACCAGTTTCCCATTTACAGCCTCTCTCGGACTTACGAACCGGTTATGGACCAAGCAACTGGTCGTAACTCGGTTTGTTCATAAGTCGGACCCCACAGAGTTACACGCGACCGCGCTGTTTGTAAGCGCAGATCACGTTCGTAACTTGGGGTCCGCCATTTACAACAGCTTCGGTTGTAACTGCGAACGGTCGTAAATCCACTGTTCGCAACTCGGGAACCACCTGTATTTATATATTTCCCAAAGTTTTCTGGGCTGAAATTTTCTTGGACTCAACTCAAAAGTCACTATTTTGGGAAGTTTGAGCAAAACTAAGTCAGGCTTGTTTATTTTTAACTAAATAATGTAAGCACTGGGGGAAAACAAACCCAACTCCCACAAACTATTCTGACTGAATTTTGTAGCTTCCGCCTTCTTTGCATTAGAAAAATACACATACAAAAGTCTAGCATTGTTTAATATTATCACTGAGAAAGGAAAAAATTGAAGTTTGAAGGAAATCATCTTGATCAGTGGCTTAAATTCTTTACCAAGACACCTCAAAAAATAGATTATTAGTGTATTTACAAATTGGTCCACATGATCTTTTAAAAAGCTACTAAAAATTGTATTAGATTATGCCATAAAAAAGTAGGCCAAATAAATCCTTGCTATAACTGTACTGACTTCAATAGGAATTTAATTTGGTCCTATGATCATACTAATGTTTGAGGAAAAAAATTAACATTCAGAAGTCATTCCACAATTCACAGTACTAGTCTGCCAAGATATAGCACAAGAAAATATTTACCTCTTTATTTTAGAAGGACCCTGCTATTACAGTTACTAAACAACGGGTAATAAAGCAATTCTTTGTCAAAGCTGTCCTATGCCATTGTTTGTTTCCATGTATTAAAAGACAATTATTCTATCCAATTTCTTTTACAAGATACACTGAGAAGTACTTCATATTACTCTGGCATTTGAAGGTCAGTATTAATTCCTGACATTAATATTTATTTGGTGGTACAGAAATGGCACAAAACAAGCAGTTATTTTGTAACCTTGAAAAAAAGTTATATAAATAAACACTTAACTCATCTGCTGTTTTTAAAGAATGGTTTCTCCACTTTTATGTAGCATTTGGGAAAATGCTTACAAGACAAACATTTATTGTGCTATTACTGAAGACAAATATATTTAAGAGGGAAAGAAGGAAGAGGACAAATGAAGTTTACCTTTTTTCTTCTGTTCTGGGTATCCTCATGAAATGGGAAGTAATTTTAGAGTCCTTTTTCCCACACTGTTTTGCACTTTTGCAATCTGATGAAAGAGCAGGAAAGATCTCAGATGACTTTGTATATAATTCATCCTCTTTCACAGAGTCATCTGTCCCCTCAAAATGGAGGTTATATCGAGCACCTTCACAACATTTGGAGGAAAATGGTGATCCTCTCATCTCCAGTTCAGCATTCCCCAGCTGAAACCTGGAAGATTTGCTTGCAGCTTTTGATGTGTCAACATCCTCTTGCTCATCAAAACATTGAATTGTTTCTTCATCAGCCTCTGTGCCCTGGCAGATATATTTGGAATTATCCACATCCATTGGTGACTCAGGTTCACTTTCTTTCTCAAAAGCATGTGACTCTCCTGAATTACTTTGATATTTATTCAGTTTTCCTGGACCTCCAATATCAGATATACAGGCATCACCACAAGCATCTGAAAGTGGGCTTTCTGGAACTATATCCACCACATCCTGTTCACTAGTCACGCCAACTACAGGACTGCAGCTCTTTAGCTGTTGTGGATTACATGAAGTCACTTTTTCTTCTGTTTCATTGTCTTTTGATGTAGATTTTGTATTTACCATCTTCACAGACCTGCCTGATGATAATTTCCTGTGAGCCCAAATCTCACTATTTTGTTCACTACCTCTGTGAACCTGCTTGCCAGTTTTGTGCATTTGATCAGTGTTGGCATTTTTAAATTGATCTCCAGTACGGATCCCTTTAACAGGCTCTGTGGCTGATGGATGATCTCTCCGTGGTCCCTCTGCTTCCCGTTTACACAGGCTGCCACTCTGAGGCAGATTTACATGGTTTGTATTCGTTTCCACAGATATTCTTGGATAGCTTTGTGGACAAATACTCTCTAGCTTTTTAACATCATGTTCACACAAGTTATCCTTTTTAACAGAAGTCATCTTGAGATCTGCCCCCGTATTATTAGTTTTATTCTGCAAACTGTGGAAGAAAAATTTAAAAAGCTAGGTTTAACTGATTCTTGCCAAATAAAATTCTTGTTTGTAGATTTAAAGGCTAGAGGGACTACTACAATGACGTAAAACAGGTCATCGAATTTCACCCCAACAACACCAGCAGTATTATATCAAGCAGCTTATATCAAGCCCAGTAACCTTCTATTTGTTGTGTTTTAAGTATAGGCAAACCAAAGTACATCTTTTAGAAAGATAACATGTCTCCCTTTAAAGGCTACAAGTGAGATAAATTAGTTACTTCTCTCAGTCATCTGTTCCGCTGGTTGATGACACTCTCAGGTAAAATGTCATATCTTATTTTTAATTAAATGTTTCTGCCTTCGCTTTCTAGCCACTGAATCTTGTTACGCCTTTTCTGCCATCTTAAAGACCCTTCTAAATGAGATTTCTTTTCCCTCAGTATAGGTAATTTAAGGCCATGATTATCACAAACAAGGTTTAGAAATGAGCTAATCTAAATACACTATTATTTAACTAGTTCAATTTAAGCCATGTTTCCCAGACTTCAAATAGTTTTTGTAGCTTTTCTCTGAACACTCAGCAATTTTTCTACATATACGTGTGGACACTAGAACCGGACATAAAAATCCAATTGCTATCTCACCAATTTCTAGACCCATGTGTAGATACAAAATTTGTATCCGTATCCACAAAAATAACATGTGGATAACCACCACTAAAAAGTGGATATCCACAAATTTGTAGGGTACTAAATACAAAATTTGTATCCGCAACAATGAGCTGTTGATATTCAAATATATGGATACAGATACCCACAGATCTGCAGGGCTCTACCCATTTTATATATATCCTATTCAACATATATCCAGTTTATACATTTATGTACGATTCTTGATACAGTGGTCTGAACCACTCTGAAGTTTAATGAAAAGTGATATTTATTAAATCTGTTATTATTTTACAGTTGAAAGTTCTTCAGGTAAATTCTAGACTAAATGTTACACTAAACGTGTACAAAGGTATGATCTACTGGTTAAGTAACAGGCCTGTAAATCAAAACATCTAGTTTATCAACATGCACCCAGGCAGCTTTGCGAAAGTCAATTCACTTTTGTGTGTCTACATCTGCTCATCTGTAAACCTCTATAAAATATAAAACAGCCCCCTCAATAAGTGAAAACATTCTGCTATTCTTAGAGCAAGTGTGGGCAACAATTTTTGATGGCGGGCCCACTTCAAAAATGTAGTAAGTGGTCAAAGGCCACACGCACTGTTCGATGACATTAATAGAGAAGGTACAGGGTCTGGGAAGGAGGTTAGGTACAGAAAGGCACTCAGGGTAGGTGACTGGGGTGCAGGAGGGAGTGTGGGGTCGGAGAAGGGGTAGCAGTATGGGTACAAGAGAGGATTCTGACCTGGAGGAAGGGTGTACAAGGGGGATGCAGGGTCTCAAAGTGGATTGTGAACTGGTGCAGGAGGGGGTGCAGTGATTTGGGTTGTGACCTAGGGTAGGGGATTGGGATGCCAGGTCTGGGAGAGGGAATAGGTGAAGGAGCAGTGTACAGAGGGTTTGGGTTACATGAGACAGGGCTGCAGGAGAGGGGAGAAAGGAACTGAGGACTGGAAGGAGGGAAGGGCTGGGGTGCCAGAGGCAAGATATGGCCAGGAGGCACTTACCTAGGCAGCTCCTGGCCAGCAGCCCAGCAGATCCCTCAGGCAGGCTCCCTACTTACCACACCCCCGAATGCTGCTCGAAGTGGCCAGCTGCAGGGTCCATGTGCTGCTCTGAGCGGGGGGTGAGGCGGGGTTGTAATTTGTGTGCTGCCTACCCTCAAACAGACAGCTCCCACTGGCTGGTTTCCAAACTGTGAGACTGTGCTGGGGACAGGGCAGCACACAAAGCCTTTCCCCACCATTCCCTGGCTTGTGGCAGTGCTCAAGCCTTGCAGCCTGCTGCTTTGAGCAGTATGTGGGAGCAGGGCAGGCCTGGAGCCTTCCCAAAGCTCCCGCTGGGCAATGGACCCAATCCAGAGTCTTGGCAGGCTGGATCCAGCTCGCAAGCCATATTTTGCTAGCTCCTATCTTAAAGGATACTATGGATGAATAAACTGATTACTTGTTGTGTACTACGAACTGAAAAATGCAAATTTATAGGATAAATGGGCTACTACTCAATACCTGACACTGAAAGCACAGAAACTACAAGAACACTAGCTATAACTAAAATAAGAAAATAGTTTGGTGGCTTTCACCTTACAATATTTACATTCATCTCCATTAATCAATATACTTAGATCAGTTTCTCTACTCATTGATATTTCTGATATTAGAGTTTACTTCTCAAAAAATGGTAATTTAAAATATCTTAAAATGACACTGTCAACTTTTTTTAAAAAAAAGACCTATCTAATTTTTAATATACTATTGCTGTAAGTAACACCTGTGCTGACTATAGCTAAAAGAGACTAGTGGGGAAAAAACGCTTACTCACATTTTATAATTGTTGATCTTTGAGTTGTGTTGTTCATATCTATTCTAATTAAGTGTGTGCAACATTTTGGCAAATTTTATTCCAGCGCCTACCCCATCGGGTCCACTATGGAGCCCCCTGGAGTGGAGCCATTGCGGTGCTCTACTTATGATGATGCTGACCCATCTGCCCCTCGGTTCCTTTTAGCCATCTACTCAGACGGAGGATGAGGGATGGGTATGGAAAGAGTCGGTCCTGGGAATGATTTTGTTCAATATCTTCATTAATGATCTGGATAGTGGGATGGATTGCACCCTCAGTGGATGACACTAAGCTGGGGGGAGAGGCAGATACTAGGGATGTGAAGGTTAACTGGTGGGACTCCAGCAGCTCCTGTGGACACTGGAGCAGCCCCTGCCTCTGGGGTGCCCTGGTCCACCACAGATAGCAGCTACTCCAACCCTGTGGGGGAGCCCACCATCGGCTTGCCACACTGGAGACAGCACCAAGCTTGGCTTAAGGTAAGCTGACTCCAGCTATGTATTTTGCATAGCTGGAGATGCGTACCATAAGCTGACTTTCCAGTTCTAAGGTAGTCCTGGCTTTAAATAAACAGAAAGAGAGCTCAATACACTAAGGACACTGGGGCAAGTGGGCCACAGTTTCAACAAGCATCACCGGCGGTAAGAAGGAACTGAGGAGCAGTCAACTTGGCACGGTCGTATATAGTTTTGCACTAGCGCCACTGCAGGTGACTCCACAGGATACCCAACAGGTAGGCACTAGGATGGGGGTGGGCAAAAGGGCCTCCGCAGGCCGAATCCAACCCATGGAGGCCCTACCGCTCCCCCGCCCCCAGGCCAATAGGGCCTGAGGGCAGGGGGAAGCACAAAGTTTCCTCTGCCCTGACAGGAACATGCAGTGCTCAGAAGCACCACATGCTCCTGGCAGGGCAGAAGGAGACTTCATGGCGCTCCCCTGCCTCCAGGCCAATCAGACCTTGGGTTGGGGGGAGTGTGTGAAGTTTCCTCCACCCTGCAAGGAGCGCACAGGGCTTAGAAGCGCTCCTGACAGGGCAAGGGAAGATTTTGCACACTCCCCCACCCCCAAGCCCTGATTGGCCTGAGAGCAGAAGGGGGCAAGCACAAAGTCTCCTCCCACCACCAGGGGCCTGGGCACCTAGGGGGAACCTCTGGGGGAGGGGCGGCATAAAGTTCACATGCTCCTGCACCCCAAGACGCATCATGGTCTGTGGGTGGGGAAGCAGGGAAGTATACTGGCCTCATCCCTTCCACTTGATGCCATGCCCTTTCCAATGTGGCCTGGAGACACTTCAAGAATTTCAAATGTGGCCCCTGGCAAAAAGTTATTGACCACCCCTGCACTAGGGTAAAACCTTCTGACAGCCATGCACGTGGCACACACACTAGGGATGTAATAGTATAGTCGATTAACCAATAAGCAAAAGCTTATAGGTTAATTCTATAGACTACACCCATTTCCCTCTCCCAGCTTGCCAGGAAATATTTTTAGCAGGCTGGCCAGCAGCCTGGCTCAGTCCTGGCTTGTGATAGGTTCAGGACCTATCCCCGCTGTGGCTCTGCATTTAATGTGTGTTAGGAGCTGGGTGAGCAGGCAGCACGGCTCAGACCTGGCTCATGCTATGTCCAGGACTTACCATTGCGGCTCTGCATTTAAAGTGTATTAGGAGCTAGGTGGGCAGGCAGGCCGACTCAGTTCCAGCTTGCACCAGATTCAGGACTTCAGACCGCCCCCAGACAGGGACTGCTGCCACCCCACACTGCTGCCTCTTTATCAGAGGCAGCAGCAAAGGGCAACAGGCAGCTGGCCCATGACAGGAGCTGTTTTTTAAACTGGCTTCCTTCGCGGACCAGCTCCAGCCTGCCAGACTGCACTGCTGCCTCTGATACAGAAGCTGCAGCGCGGAGTGGCAGGGGGCTCCTCAGGAGTGGAGGCAGACCACACTGGCTGCCAGTCCTGCCCCCTGGGACTGTAGAATAGTCAACTAACCAATAAGAATTCCTGAGGTTATACAACTATTCAATTAACTGATATTTAACATCCCTACCATACACCTCTACAGCCTCTCTCTGAGTTACAAACGAGTTATGGACCAAACATTTGGCCGTAACTCGATCTGTTCGTAACTCAGACCCCACTGAGTTACACGCAACCACGCTGTTTGTAAGTGCGGGTTGTGTTCGTAACTCGGGGACCGCCTTTACGACCGCTCCATGGGAGCTTTGGTCGTAAGTGTGAACGGTCATAACTCGACCGTTCGCAACTTGGGGAGTGGCTGTAATTGGAATTGATATGAGCAAGCATTCGAAAAAAAAACTTTTTGGTTTTGTACATGTGAAAGCAAATGTCACAGGTTTTACTGCAGAGAACGTCAGAACCCCATTCTGCAAGCTACTCCATGTGGGTACAGAATTCTACCTGCGTAGAACTGCTTGCAGAAACTCAATTTTCCCTCTTTGTGCAAGCCTTTACAATAGCAGGAGTCAGAACACAGGGATGAAGGGGAGGAGGTGACATCTGATTAAAAGACATAAAAATTGGGGGGGGTCTATGGAGTAGGCATATGTACCATTCACAACTTTCACATTTTTTAAGTTTCAAGTTCACCATGTCCCTTTAAAGACCTTACGTAAGAGCCACAGCTAGAAAGGGAATTTGTAATAGACTCTCATTCCATCCTTAAATCACCTTTTTGTGTCACGTATTTCACTACATATGGTGCAAGAAATTACACAGCCATCTGAGGCCCTGTAATATCCATGCATAAAGAGCACCACTTAATCAGTCACTTGAACAGAATTTCCTTGATTTTGTTGGTTATTTTATCACCATGACTGTCACAATTATTTTATAACTGTGAAAGATAAATCTATTGACATAATGATCAGAATGGAAAAGTTACTACTTTCTGTTGAGAAGATATTGCCGGATATTACTTTATACCAGACACCACATAAATTAAACCTACATGGGTTCAGTTATGTATTGGGTAGTATTGTTAATAGCTTGTATCAGCAGAAGGATGAAGATGGCACATCAAGTTTACCTTTATTTGACACTACTGTAACAGCGATACTGTTACACCAACTTATGAATGCAAGATTGACCATTAATACTCAGCAAAGAGAACATGCTTCAAATGAAGGGTGGACAATAATTTTTGATGAGTGGATCCATTCCCAGATTTTAGTAAGTGGTCAAGGGCCGCACTTTTCAATGAGGAGCTGTGGGTTCTGGGAAGGAGATTAGGTGCAAAAAGGAGCTTAGAGTTGGGGACTGGGGTCTGAATGGGAGATTGGGTGAAGGGATATGACAGATCTGAGGCAAGGGACTAGATTCAGGGTCCTGGAGGAGGAGGTATGCGCGCAGGAGAGGAGTTTGGCCTGGGATAGGAGTATTGGAGGGGGTACAGGTCTGGAAGGGATTTATCACCTGGGGCAGGAGGGAAGGTGGGTACAGAGGGTTTGGGTGATGACGTGAAGCCAGGATTTGGGGTTCAAGGTCAGGGATACAGTATAGATGCAGGAGAAGATTCTGGCCAGGGGGGAGTGGGTACAGAGTCTGGGAGGGAGGTGTGACCTGGGGGAGGGGAGGTGCAGCAGGTTTGGGTGGTGACCTAGAACAGGAAGGGCTGGTGACCTGCAGCAGGTCATTAGGGTGCAGTAGGGGTTGGAGTGCCAAAGTCAGGCTCAGGCCATTAGGTACTTACTGAGGCATCTCACGGTCAATAGCCCAGCAGGACCCTTAGGCAAGCTCCCTGCCTGCTGCAGCCCAAGCAGCTGGCTTCTCACTCCATTTCCGGCCAATGGGGGCTGAGAGATTGTGTTGGGGGCAGAGACAGCATGTGAAACCTGCCCGCTGGAGGTGGCACACAGAGGCAAATAGGCACTGTGGTGCTGTTCTCTGCCTGAGGGTCCAGTGGGGCGGGCAGGAGGCCGGATTCAAAGGCTTGGTGGGCCAGATCTTGCCTGTCCCTGCTCCAAAGTAAACCCAGGTGGGAACAGATACAACTCAGTCACAATCAAAGGAGATGCGACCACCTTACATCAGAACTGAATATGATCCTACAAACTGTGGGTACAGCAAAAATATTTTCTGAAAACAAGATTACCTCCAGATCTTTGACTTATTAATATTACACCAAAATGAAAACAGAAACATCTCTCAAATAGTCCTATTTCTATTCCAAAATAAAATGATTGCATAAGCAAGCAACAATAAACCTTTGGACTAAAATCCACTGTAGAGATAATTACATTAATTGTTCCATTTAAAAAAAAAATCTTTCAGGTAGTTTATAATACACTTTTACCTCTTTAAGTCTGTAGTCTTGGGTCCTTTATTCTCCATCCAAGATGTAATTGTCCTTTGTTTGTAAACTGAAAAACCATAGCACAAATATTACAACACACATTGCAATATTGCCAAAAATATGACATTTACATTTTATATTAGCCACATGTAAAATATCTAAATTAAGTTTTCATTACTATAATTGTGTCAGATATTATCCTGACTAATGAGGTAATATTATATCACATGTAGATTTAACATCTCCAATAAACTCTTATAGTCCTTGTCAACTTCAAGCTTGCTTTTTGGATATCATCACAGGTTTCTTCCCCTTCCTCTCCACCACAGGATAATAATCTGCACAGCATAGCTAGTGCATTGGCTACTGAGTAATCGGCTGGACCTAATGGAATGGGTTGGAAAATTACCATACCAATTCTGCTGCTCTTGATGTATTCACTTCTCAAACCTGAAAATTAGATTCTTCTTTTTATCTTTAGCTATTGGTATCAACATACTCCTTTAGTAAGCGGAAAAGGCTTACTGTGGTCTTTACATGGCAAAATGAAGATAGTCAATCTTGCTTTTCTAACTGCTGCCACTGCTCCAAATAAAACTGTATTATTGATCAGTGGCTAGGTGGGGGCTACACTTGAAATTACAATAGCATAGCTGTTGGTCAAGGGTGGGGAAAAAAACCCATATAGCTTTGGCCTAGAAAATTATATAGTAGCTATAGAGAGAGAGGAATTTCTAATAACATAACTAACAGTGCTAAGGGAGGCCTAGGCAACCAGGAAATCCTTTTTAGTCAGTGCAAGCTGCTTCTACTATATGGGGCTGTGCTGACACAGTCTACATTCTGCACATATATCCGCAAATAGTGAACAAAACCAGACTCATTCTAGCAATTGAACTTGCAGAGTGCATATGGAAGGGGGAGAAGGTAAGGAGGGGTGGAACAAAATCCTCAACAACCTCACTAAGCAGAACTTTCCTTACTCTTCATTCAATTGTAGTATCATAACAGACCATACGTAGTACCTGGCCGATAAAGCCAATTTGTGCACAGTGTGTAATGAAACATGGGCCTTGTAAAAATTAAGGTATTAAAATTGACCAAGAGAAGATTTAATTTATGCACCACTACAACCACCAACTCCTATTACTGCAATGGCTTCCCATTTAGGAGTCGTCCTCCTCCTTCATGAACAACTCTGAATGACTGCTTGGGCTGCTACTCATTGGTTTAATACAGGAAGTCCCCAATTTACAAAGAGGCTGTGTTCCAAAAGTTTCTAAGTCGGTTGTTTGGAACTCAGAATGCATTTTCCCATAAAGCAGTTAGTTTCCTAGGCTAGCCCATAAAATCCTATTTACCCCATAATGTAGCTGAAATACTGGGAGTTTTTTACTTAACTTTTAACATGTCTTTCCTCAAGTACCACATTAATTAGAGGATGAGGACATAGGTGGAGCTTCTGAAGGGGACTTGTGGGCATACCTCTGACCACTCCCCTGTGGGATCAGTACTAGGTTCTCTTGCTATTCCCATTCCATGCCCCCTGTGGGTTGCGCTCAGCCTCTGCTCACTAGGAGGGTAGTGTGGATTGGAGGACTCCAGAGAAGGGGTAGCTGGAGAGAAACAGTGGTTTCCCCTTCAAAGCACTGCTCCACACAGCCAAGAGACCACTCCTTGCTCCTCTGGAGCCCTCTGGCCAGCACTTATGCTGCTTGCCACCACTTGTGCTTGCCTGCTTCTCTGAGACCAAGGCTGCGCTGTCCTTACCCACAGGCAGGATATGCAGCCATTTAGGGCATCTGAAAATTTGAGGCACCACTGGGTCTTAAAGTCTGTTTATCACACCTATTAGCAGAACACTGAACCTGTGAAAGAGCTATTCGAGTGGTAATGAAGCCATTTAACAAACATTTGCCAACTCCAGGTATTTAACTGTCCATTTCTTAATTTATTATGTTAGTCTACTCTACAGGAGGTTAGTTTAAAAATTGCTATAAAAATATTTCATTAGTGTGCTGCTGAAGATTATAAACCCACATCTCTAAAAAATGTGTCATCCTCCCCCCACTTCAGAGCTGCCATTGGGCATAGGGACACCAGTTTAATAGTACTGCGTAGGACCCCATAAATCCTAAGGACATCCCTGTCTGAGACCGCAGATGACCTTTGTTTGTAGGTGGGGATATTAGTAAGTCCAATGTTTGTAACTGCAGTAGTGGCAGTAACATAAAACTGACACAATTCTTGTTGGTTTCAAAGCTGCCTAAAAAGGACCTAAATTGCAGAAAGTGATGGAAGTCTTGTTAATTCCATGCAGTTGCTACAGCTTGGCAAGTTTTGAGCAAAAGCAGAGGCTCACAAACATCTTCAGACTGAGGAAATCAACACTGTATCAATTTACATTCAGTAAACACTTGGGAAGTACTCATTAACATAAGGAACTTTTTTTTTTTTTAAATAAATATTTTGCAAAAGTTGACAGGAATGAATGGAGACACCAGGCGGACATGAGACTTATATCTAGGTTAAGTTACATCCATTAGGGATGTCAAATCTCTTTTAATTGGTTGACCAGTTAAACTAAAAGGGATAGGCAGGGGGTGGGGCACACTAACTAGTTGGAGCGCCCTTGTCAACAGCAGGCCTAGTCTGAGCCCGCCACAGATAATAGCTGCTCTGGCTAGGCCTGCGGTCCACTGTGGACAGAGGCTGCCCCCCCCTCCTATATTTAAAATGTAGAGGGAGTGAGGACTGAACCGGGCAAGGCTCTCACTACATTTAAAATGCAGAGCCACATCAGGAGTAGGTCCCGGACCTGGCACAAACCAGGACTGAGTGCTTCTTCCATTATCGACTAATTGTGTAGTTGATAAAAATTCTATTGACTACACAATTAGCAAATTACCCACCTCTTACCATCTTTACTGAGAGTTGTGCATCCAATCAAATCACTGCTACAGTTCAATCAGCACACCCCACAAATTCCAGGGAAGTGAACACTGTTAGCAAAATGACCCCATCCCAAGAGAATCTTATTTATGACAATTTTGCAATGCACTGAGATGAAGAAGGGCCACTCATGCAGCCCAGTCACTATCCTAGGTCACCAATCACTGGGCTACATATTTTACACACCACTTGGACTGTAGCAATACAATGAGTTTGTATAGAAAAATGAAAGAGGAACATCACATGGTATGATGCATAGCTACAACAGGCATGAACAGAAATGGATACTGCAGCTTTCAGGAGTCCCTTTTCCTTCCCTCAGGCAAACTGACCACCTCATACTTGACATTTTAAAATCTTTAAGTCTGACAGTCATTACTTCCTGTAACTCCAATGGATGAACATGAGAAACTTTCGACTACTGAATCGGGTACATCCTTTTGAATTTAACTTAAGCATTTCTCTCCGCTACAGTCATCATGCAGCGAGGCAGCACTTGAAAGATCTGAAAAGTAGCCAGTGTTCTAGCTATGTGAAGGGATGCTCTCCATATACAGCTGACAGAACTTAGGCTACAGTGTAAAAAGCATTAGCGGGTTATCTCCCTGGAAAAGTGGGGGAATTAACTGTCTGTGCAGGCAAGATAGAGAAGAGCTCAGAGGAGTGGGCGAAGGCGCCATGTGGCCCATTTAAAGTACACGAAAGCGAACAAAACAATCCGGAGCTGAGCAACACCCGTGTGCTCGTGCGCTGTGGCAGGGGCGGGTGCCGTAGGGCGGGAGAGGAAAAGGCTCCCCCGCCACGCACCAGGCGAGGGAGGCGGGTGGCACCAACCTTTGTTCCCCACCGTGACTGCCAAGCTCCGGCTGCTCCCGCCGCTCCTGGGCCCTGGCTCCCGGGGGGGCGGGGAAGGAGGCGGCGACGGTGGCGGCCCCTTTCTGCCCGAGGAAAGCGGCTGCTCCTCCTCCGAGCCGCGGCCGCCGCTGCGAGGGGCGGGGGGTCCCACCCGGACTCTCTTCCTGGGGGTGTCACACTCAGCCCCTGCGCTCATGCTTAGGAGACCCCCCACGCACCCCCACAGCCGCGGGGCTGGGCTCAGCAGGGAGGCGAGGCAAGGCCCCGTCCCTGCCGCATCCTCCGCGGCTCGCCCGCACCTGAGCCTCGCGGGGGGGGGGCAGCGACCCAGGCAGGGCTGGACTCAGGCCAACGTGGGGGCAGGGGCTGCAGCCACACACCTCAAAATGTCTCCCCCGCTCCCCATAGCAACAGCGGCACCGCCCCCCCTCGGGCCGGAAAGCAGCTTGGCTCGGGGCGTCGTAAAGCGGAAGAGGGGGCGCGAAAGTTGCGGTGCTGAGGAGCCGCTTTACGGCCGCGGGGCGGGTGCTCGCTGTCGGCTGGCTCGGTCCCGGCAGGCCCTGTCCCAGCGGCGCATGGAGGGCGGCGGCAACTCGAGGGGCTCCGGCCTCGGCGGCCTGTTCGGGGCGGGGGGAGTCGGGGGCCCGGGCTACTCCCACGCGGACCTGGCCGGGGTGCCGTGTGAGTATCCGCCGCGCCCGCCTCCTGCCCTTCCCGCCGCGGGGTTCCCGTGCGCCCCGCCCAGGGCCCTGTCGGGGGCGCAGGCCCAGGTCAGAGCCGCGGCAGGGGGCGCTCCCCCCTCGAGCCCTGGCGAGTGTCATGGCAGGGGAGCCCGGGGTCGGCCCCGAGCGTGGCGGGGGTCCCGTCCTCCGGAGCCGAGCCTTGTGCGGTCGCGACGAGCCGGTGCCCGGGTAGGCGGGTGAAGATGCGACGTGTCTGTCGCCAGCCAGAGCGCTGATTCAGGGCGCGAGGCCCAGGGTAAAGGTCCCGCGGGGCTGCTCTGGCTCTTAGTGTTTCCACTTGCCGTAGCTTGGGGCCCGCGTGTTGGCCAGGATTTATTCAGACCGGCTGCTGTTAGCACAGAAACATGAGTGTTCACATCCTCGCTGTGAGTACTGCTGAGCAGAGAAGGGGGCCTTGCTGCTTAGTCAGAAAAACTTCCGTTTGAGCCGATGCGTGCTAGGCTTCATATATAGTTGGATGGATTTGAGAGTTAATGGTACTTGACAGGTACTATGGTCATAGGGAGTCTAAAGTTTGATTGGGGGGAAGAAATGAGTATCCTCTTATTGAGGCCTGCCTGTAGCCTGAAATAAGTATAAAAGCATTTTGTAACTCTGGAACCTCAGTATAATTCATAGAACTTTTAGAACTCTCAGTTCATAGATGACAGTAATCTAACTTTGTAGGTCAACTTATCCCATTTCACAGATGGGGAAATGGCAGTAGAAGTTAAGTGACTTTTTAAGGTCACACAGTGTCAGTGGCCTAGTAGAGAATGGATCCCAGGTTTCCCAACAACCAATCTCTTCATCATACTATTTGTCTCCGCTCTGACTTGAAATATCTTATTGCTTAGAAATGTTTATGTAATGGAAGTTATCTTGACAGTTTTTTAATAAGCTATATAATTTTAAAATTTCTCAAAATTCTCACTACCTTCTTTCCATAACCCCTTCTGACTCAATGTTTGGAGATATTGCTCATGCTGATTTCAGTAATAAAGTGTTCTTTTTCTTTCATCTTTCAGTAACTGGAATGAGCCCTTTGTCTCCTTATTTAAATGTGGATCCCAGATATTTAATACCGGTAAGAAGCATGTTTGTCTTGATTTTTTTTTTAACTCAGTTATCTCAAATGTGCATTGTCTCCCTTGTGCAAAACTGCTTTTCCTAAAGTACGGAAGTCTGATTTCTCTCTCATATTAGCAGTAACAAATTGAAGTAATTTGGAAACTTGAAGTTTGTATAGATTATTAGGGGATGAGGGCTTTGGGGTGTACTGCAGTGTTTGGATTGCAAGAATGGGCTCCAGGCTGGGCTAAAGGGTTTGGAGTGCAGGAGTGGGCTCAGAGCAGAAGATTGGGGTGTGGGGCACTTACCTGGGACAGCTCCTGTTTGGTAGTAGTGGGGAAACAGGTGGGTCCATGCTGTTCTGCGCTCACCTGCAGGCACTGTTGCCCACAGCTCCCTTTGGCCATGATTCCTAGACAATGGGAGCTGCAGGGGTGGAGCCTCCAGGTGTGAGCAGCAGAGGGATAGAGCTTCCTGGCATTTGCAGCAATGCAGCTCCAGCCAGGAGAGTGGGGAGGAACAGCAGCACATAGAGCTGACTCCTGCTACCAGCCCCTCAAGCCCCTTTTTCAATCTGGCCTTACTGGAGCTGAAGAAGCACACGTCCCTCCTGGCCGTGGCAGCTCCGTGCTGGCGGAGAGGCGCACTCTTCTGGCCACAGCAGAGAGTTCCATACATGGCAACCCTGGGCCCCTGTGTGGGGCTTAAGCAGCTATATATCCATGCACCGCAGAGGAAAACTTGCCAGTGACTTGTCCATGACTTACAACAGAAATAACCTTGATTGAATCCTGGGGAGGAGATGGAACTGAGGAGCCCTGGAAAACTAGCAGCTGTTCTGGCTGCCCAGGATCCGCTGCCAGGAGACACCAAGCTGCAGCTGCTTCCACTGGCCCAGGAACTGTTTCTTAAGCAATTTGCAGGGTCAGCTGCATCTGCTGCTGCTTGCACAGTCCCTGGGGCTTTTAAGCCAGCTCCCCCCAGCACCAGCTCCTGCTTTTGCAGCCTCTGATATAGAGACAGCAAGGGGGTGATGGGGAAATGTGTAGTCATTAAGATTAATCAATAAGCTTTAGGGATGTAATAGTGTAGTTGATTGATTAATGCATGCTATAGACTACATGCATTTCTTCCCCTGAGCCAGTAAGTTTTTTAGCAAGCTGGCCAGCAGCCTGGATGAGTCCTGGCTTGCGCCAAGTCCAAGACCTACCCCTGCTGCAGCTCTGCATCCAAAATGTATTAGGATCTGGGCAACCTGGCTTGCGCTGGGTCTGGTCTGGAACCTACCCCTGCTGTGGCTCTGCATTTAGAGTGTTTCAGCAGCACAGGGCGACAGGTAGCAGTGCGGAGTGTCAGGGGGCTCCTCGGGAGTGGGACAGAGTATGTGGTAGTGTATGTGTGACAGTGACTGTGTGTGTTGCACAGAGATAGTGTGGCATGGACTGGGTGTGTGTGACAGTGACACAGTGTGTATGCTGGCTGTTTCTGGGTTAGTGTCTGAGAAGCCACACTCTTTCTCTAAGGCAGAGAAAGCTGGTCTGCTCTGTTGTTTCTCCCCCTTCCCCGCTCTGCAGAAGTGGTGGTGGTGGTGGTGGCGGGGCTGGGTGGGGGGTGGAGAGAGAGAATGAATAGTGCACTGCCTCTTAAGAGAGGCTCTGAGTCACTTACCATCCATGCTTCAGATTGGAACAGCTCTGTGTCTCTCTCTGACCTCTGCTCTGCAGAAATGGGGTACAGAGGAAAGAGGACACCCTGACTTCAGCAGTCCCCTCTTCCCTCCACCCCTTGGCCTTTGCTGTGCACAGCCAGCAGGAGAATCCTGGGATGGAGCAAGGGGGCGGAGGGGCAGCTGGACGCACATAGCTGGCTGTAAGTACGCACCTCTGCTAATCAGCAGGGCGAGCTGGAGAGAAATCCTTGGTGGGCCGGATCCAGCCCCGAGGCTTGTTTTTACCCACCTCTGCTGTAACATTATGAGAGGTATAGAAAATTAGAGTATTACTGATTTGATTTTTTTTCCTCTCTGAGGTGTTCAGCAACACTTAGGTGAAAGTGTTCTGATTTTATTTAAACCTTAGTATGGTTAAGTCAGATAAAATTTGAGATGTCTGAAATCATGCCTCCTTGGAAAGTACAAATGTACAAAACACTTTAAAAATTTCTGTTTCAGGATACAGATGAGTTTATCTTACCTACAGGAGCTAACAAAACTCGGGGCAGATTTGAGTTGGCCTTTTTTACCATAGGAGGATGTTGTATGACAGGTATGTGGTGGTATTATTAATATGAGACTGTTACTGTATTACATTCCAAGTACATGAGACTCTCAATCAAACAGAAGAGATGTTGTTCTATAGTATTTCCCTGCAGGATGTATGTTACTCCTGAGGGAATTCTGCACCAAAAAATTACAGATTCTATGTACAATATTTTAAAAGTCTGCATTTGATTCTTAAAATAATCACACCTGAATTCAGTTATTTTGGCAATTTATTAAACTACAGTACCATGGATGGAGAATGGGGTTGGAGAGCTTTGGAGGAAATCCCCAAACCTCTTCTCTCTGATAGTAACATAGCTACTGTTGATCCTTTATTTCTAGTTATAAGTCAAGAGATACATGCAGCCATATGCTTAGTGTTACATCATAGACAAAAGCAAGCATGGGCTGGGGCCTCAAGCTCTCAATTTTATATTGACTGCTGATCATCTCCAGAAAGCAAACAGTTCATTGATCACATTTTGATAGGATGTTCTTTCAGTCCAAAAATTAGAGTTCTAAATCACTAAAGTACCATAAGCATTTATAAGCCCTTTACAATAATACTCCTGTACAGCACACTGGCCATATAAAGAAGCCTTAAAGTTTGTACACCTGTTTCATATTCATGGGGAATTCACTAAGACAAAAGGCTACAATTAACTAAGCAGGCAAGCAGCTGCATTCTGCTCTGCCGGAGTGAACAGAGCCTGCCCCATACCTTCCTCCTCAGAAACACTCCAAAGCCTTACCCTTCCTCTAGAGACATAAAATCCTATTTAATTAGTTAACCAGGTAAAAGTTAAGTTTTAAGTGGTTAACTCATTAAATGTGGGAAGTCTGGGGGACTTTTCCAGCTCACTGGGCTGGAATGGCCCCTAAGTCACAGGGAAGGTGCTCAGTTCCGGCTTGTGCTGGGTCTCGGACCATTCTCACTGCAGCTCTGCAGTTGAAATGTAGTAGGAGCCAGCCTGCCTCTTACTACATTTAAATTGCAGATCTGCAGCAGGGATAGTTCCTGACCGTGCACAAGCTGGGACTGAGCTGGGCTTGCTCAGTCCCGGCTTGCGCCGGGTCCAACATCCCCTGTCTGCGTGGGGTCCCAGCAGAGAGTTGAGACCCCTGTGGATAGGGGCTGCTGCTGAAGCAGCCTCTGCCTGCAGCCAGGGGCCTCTTTGTGGCAGTAGCCTATGCTGTGGCTGCTGAAGCAGCAGTCTCCCCTACCCCGAGGGAGCAGGTGGCTCCGCAGAGACAGTGTTGGGGGGGAACCAGATTTTAAGCTGGCTTCCCTTGCCTCCCCTGCTCCCCCCAGTGCTGGCTCCTGCCTCTCCTCCCCCGCCTCCACCCTCTGCCTCTGATAGAGCACTGGTACAAAGGCAGCAAGGTGAAGGGAGAAATGTGAGGAGTCATCTTGACTGATGGATAAGCCTATGTTTCAGTCGACCACTCGCATTCCTAGTATGTATTTATATTATGCAATAGCTACCTAATTCTTGTCTGTAGACTTGCAAGATGAGGAATAAATGTATCTATTTACTTCATTCTTTATAACACGGGTGGGGAACCTAGGGACTGGATGACTTATAAAGTAACTGCTAATATTATAATTCACTAGGGGCTGCATTCGGTGCACTGAACGGCCTGCGTCTGGGATTGAAAGAGACGCAAAGCATGACCTGGTCCAAACCTAGGAATGTACAGTAAGTATATAAATAGTACACATATGTGGGTATTTCTCACCATCATTATTAAAATGGCTACAAGCCATGAATTTCATCGGTGACACTTCACCCTTCTCAAGGGGCTATGAAAAGAGAATAAATGAAGCACTAATGATCTTACTGAAAATCCACCATGCATCAAGACTAGTTTTCTACAGATTGAAGTACTCCTAGAGGAATTACAAGTTGTCTAGAGACTTTTTTGTTTTTCTTGTCAGTACTCCCAGGCTTTGTAGGATCAAGAAAAGATAGACTTAGGCTGTGTCTAGACTACAGAGACAGTTGGCATTGCCCTCTTGTGTAAACAACTTACATTAATGGAGTTTTTCTGCTGGTGTAAGAAAACTGCCACTCCAAATAATGAACAGAGATAGGCTGGTCCCACACTACCTTCCACATCCTAATGACTTAGTAAACCAACCAAACAATGGAGGTGCTAATTGTTCTTTTAACCTCTTGTAACTACTTGAACAATCTATTCACTGGGTTTTTTTTCCCATCTCTTCCGGTTCCCCTCCCCTTCCCCCCTTCCCTTATTTATTCTTGGATCTGGACTTTTAATACTTCAGTCATCTGAGGAAGTGGGTTGTACCCACGAAAGCTCATGATACTATCTACATGTTTTGTAAGTTTTTAAGGTTCTTTAAGCTTTTCTAGTTACAGACTAACTCAGCTACCCCTCTGAAGATTCTAAATGATGTTAACTATGTACAACAACTCTTCACTTAATGTTATCCTAGTTAACATTGTTGCTTATCTATTAAAGTGTGTGTGCATTTAAAGTTGCACAACATGTCCTTATGTCATTTGGCTGCCTACCTTCTTCACTGCTTGCAGGATTCTCTGGAATCAGCCCATACTTGTGGGGGTTTGGAATGCTGGTGTGCTGGCACCATCTCATCAGCTCCCCTAAATTACCTGGAGATTGAGCAGCTGCAGTGCTGTTCCTAGGAGCCTCTGCTTGCTGTATGCAGTGGGGGAAAGAGTGCTGATGCCCCTTCTGCCACCAGTTGAGCCCCCCACTTTGTACCCCATCTCCACAAAGCAGGATATCACAGATACAGAGTCCTGAGTCTGAACTTCATGCTCTACTGTACTTAAAAGAGCAGTGTACTTGAAGTTGGGTCAGTGTCCTTAAAGGGGCAATGAGTATCTGTCTGCCTCTCTCTCAAACACACACACACACATAATTTGTGGGTATTTCTCATACACACAATGAATAGTCTAGTAGCACCTTAGAGACTAACAAAACATGTAGATGGGATCATGATCTTTCATGGACACTGTGCAGCTGTGTATGCACTGGCTGGAGGAGAGAGTGGTACGCTCCAGTGGGATAGGGTGGGTTTATCATCCTGTTCATTTTCGGCAGAGATGTGTTACAGGTAGCCACTGCCACTCCCTTCTGCCTTTCTCCATGCTATTTTGTAGAGTTAGAAGATAGAGCTATTTTGTACATTAATAACAACATGTTAACCCTTGAGGGCTCAGTCAAGTGCTAGTTCATCATTCAGTAGCAAGACATTCCCTGGGAAATATTCCTCCACTTCAGTCAAACTTTACCATTATCATTGTTGTGTATAGTATTAAACTGTTAGTTTAAAACTTGATATTTTATATGTATATACTGTCTTGTCTGCTGAAAACATTTCCCTGGAACCTCACCCTCCCTTTACGTGGGGAAATTGGATTCACATAATATTGTTTCACTTAAATGGGCATGTTTCACTTAAAGGGGCATGTTTCAGGAAAATAACTACAATGTTAAGCGAGGAGTTAATGGAGGCAAAAGTGCTCTTCAGTCAGAATAGCTACACCTACACTGGGATTTTTCTTGGCATGATTATATTTGTCAAGGATATGTCTTTTCTCATACTTCTGACAAGGCATTGCTGAAGTGGAGACCAAGCCTCAGAATAGAATCAGTCTCCCTGTCCGCACAGAAAACAAACATCTGATTTCCCTCTTCTCCCCCCCCCCCCCCCCCCCAGGATTTTTTTTCCATAGACTCCAAGGTCAGAAGGGACCACTATGATCATCCAGTCTGACCCCCTGCACAGTACAGGCCACAGAATCTCACTCACCCCCTCCTAGAATAATCCTCTTACCTATATCTTAGACATTGAAGCCTTCAAATAGTTTGAAGACCCCAAGATGCAGAGAATCCTCCAGCAGTGATCTGTACCCCATGCTACAGAGGAAGGCGAAAAACCTCCAGGGTCTCTGCCAATCTACCCTGGAGGAAAATTCCTTCCCGACCCCAAATATGGTGATCAGCTAAACCCTGAGCACGTGGGCAAGACTCACCAGCCAGACACCCAGAAAGTTCTCTATAGTAACTCCTATCATCCCTCTAATGACCTATTTTCCACTGATAATGAATGGTCAATTAGTTACCAAGATCATGTTATCTCATCAAACCATCCCCTTCATAAACCCATCTAGTTTAATCTTGAAACCAGATAGATCTTTTGTCCCCACTACTTCCCTTGGAAGGCCGTTCCAGAACTTCACTCCTCTTAATGGTTAGAAACCTTCGTCTAATCTCAAGTCTAAACTTCCTACTAGCCAGCTTATATCCATTTGTTCTTGTGTCCACACTGGTATTAAGCTTAAATAATTCCTCTCCCTCCCTGGTATTTATCCCTCTAATATATTTAAAGAGTTCAATCGTGTCCCCCCTCAGCCTTCTTTTGGTTAAGGTAAACAAGCCAAGCTCCTTAAGTCTCCTTTCATAAGACAGGTTTTCCATTCCTCGGATCATCCTAGTGGCCCTTCTTTGTACCTGTTCCAGTTTGAATTCATCCTTCTTAAATATGGGAGACCAGAACTGCACACAGTATTCCAAATGGGGCCTCACCAATGCCTTGTATAATGGCAATAACACCTCCTTATCTCTACTGGAAATACCTCGCCTAATATATCCTAAGACCGTATTAACCTTTTTCACGGCCATATCACAATGGCGGCTCATAGTCATCCTATAATCAACCAGGATTCCAAGGTCCTTGTCCTCCTCCGTTACTTCCAACTGATGTGTCCCCAGCTTATAACTAAAATTATTGTTATTAATCCCTAAATGCATAACCTTACACTTCTCACTATTAAATTTCATCCTATTGCTATCACTCCAATTTACAAGATCATCCAGATATTCCTGTATGATATCCCGATCCTTTTCTGAATTGGCAATAGCTCCCAACTTTGTGTCATCCACAAATTTTATCAGGACACTTCCACATTTGGTGCCAAGCTCAGCGATAAAAAGATTAAATAAAATTGGCCTCAAAACAGATCCCTGAGGAACTCCGCTAGTAACCTTCCTCCAACCTGATAGTTCACCTTTCAATATAACCCGCTGTAGTCTCCCCTTTAACCAGTTGCTTATCCACCTCTCAACTTTCATATTTTTCAAAGTGGGGGCAAACAGAAGTTCCACTGTTGCAAAGTCAAAGGTACAACATTTGTTGTGGGGTGTTGTTACTCCGGATATCCTTAACATCCCTCCAAGTCCCCAGGTTAAATTCCAAAAAAGGATGAGCTACTGTCTGACAAACAGGCTTCATATATTGCTCCTCCCACCTTTAAAGAATGCTTTTCTTGGGGAGATTCCTGTAACTGTATTGACATAAATATTGAAAAATGTCATTTTAAGATGGGTATAGTCACCTTTCTTGGAGGAATTAGTCATCTGGTGGAGGAAAATTAGCACTTGCTAGTAATTTTTGTGAATCATTTATCATGGTTGAACACTGTGCATTCTTCCATCTTTGCCAGTGTGTAAAGTGGGGGGAAAAAACCCAAATATTCAACAGTATACATCTAAAGTTACTTCCTTAATGTTTTAGGAAACTGTAAGTTTATCAAACCATTTTAAGATATCCTAATTTAAAGATTTGGGTGGAGATGCACTTCAGTGAGCAAATTGAGGCAAGAAAATTAACTATTTCCTTGGGACTGTCCTATGAATATTTTTGATCAAGTTGAGCCAGTAGATGGCAATAGACACACAGTCTCCAGCTAAGTTTGTTCTTTTCTGCAACACCAGTGAAATACATTGAAGGTCACCACCTTGAAATACTGTACGCAATCCACCCTTTCATATTCAGTTGCAAGGATAGACACTCATCACATGTCTCTTATCCGACAAAACAGTTTCATTTACATCTCCGTCAAATGACATTTTCTATTAGATAATCACTAAGGTTAAGATTCTGCATCAGGTACTTTTTAATAAGTTAGGGACAGGTCATGGCAATAAAAAAGAAGAGAGTTCACAGAAAACTGTTCCTGACTTTTACTAAAAGACGTAATGAGCTGATCTCTGGCAGTTGCTCTAGCCACATCACTGCTCTGGCAGCCTTGGAGAAGGCCGGCTGCTGTGGAAGATCACATGAAGGTCCTGGAAAGTTATGGAATCCATGACCTCTATGACAGAATCGTATCCTATAAATCATCATCACAAACAATGTGAATTAATTTTTGAAAGATGGCAGAAATATCTACTTTCAATAATATATGCCAAGAGCTTCTGCCTGCTTCTTAGGTGGAGAGCATTGTGCTACCTGAAGTTGATGGAAGTTTTGACACTGGTGTCATTAGGAGCAAGACTAAGCCTGACTCATCTAATGACTACATTGAAAAGTCTTTCCTTAATTCTACCAATAGTAAATTTGAGTTTTATTGCTGCCAGTAACTATTTGAACTAAAAAGCCTTTTTCATGAAATTCTGTTCTTTGCCTGTAGTTTATTAGAACAATCTGTTTTTATACTGTTATCTGATTACATCAACTTAAATAAAACCATACCTTATTTATCAAAGTAAGATGACCACTGAAAGCTCCAGCCGTTGTCAGGGAAGACCTGTGCTGTCCAGTCCCATTTAGTTAAATGCTCAATAGGTTACGTAAGCTTATCTTTAAAAAATCACATTCCTAACTTTAAATTTACATTTATGTAAACACTAGAAGACTTACCCAGCATTTGGGGGGGGACGACATGCAGGACACCCAACAGCTGCTCCATGGGGTAGCTTGGAAGGGACTGTTCCCCAGGGCTGGGCTACTTGCTTGCCCCCCTGTGGTCATTTGTGTCACATCAAACAAAGGGAGGGGTGTGATAGCAGGGAGAGTTATACTCACAATCACATTTCATGATCCTCCCATTGTCCTGGCACAACCAAAGCCTGACCTTGCTTTAGTTATGATAAGCAGAAGTTGCATACCAAATTTGGTGGTTCTAGCTTTCATAGAACACTAGAACTGGAAGGGACCTTGAGAGGTCATCAAGTCCAGTCCCCTGCCCTCCCGACAGGAGCCAGTACTATCTAACCTGCTCTTAATATCTCCAGAGATGGAAATTCCACAACCTCCATAGGCAATTTATTCCAGTGTTTAACCACCCTGACAGTTAGGAACTTTTTCCTAATGTCCAACCTCCCTTGCTGCAGTTTAAGCCCATTGCTTCTTGTCCTATCATCAGAGGCCAAGAGAACAATTTTTCTCCCTCCTCTTTGTGACACCCTTTTAGATACCTGAAAACCGCTATCATGTCCCCTCTGTCCTCTACTTTCCAAACTAATCAACCCCGGTTCATTCAGACTTCCTTCATATGTCATTGTTCTTTAGACCTTTAATCATTCTTGTTGCTCTTTTCTGCACCTTCTCCAATTTCTCCATCTTTCTTGAAATGTGGTGCCCAGAACTGGACACAATACTCCAATTGAGGCTTAATCAGTGCAGAGTAGAGCAGAAGAATGACTTCTCATGTTTTTCTCACAACACTCTTGTTAATGCATCCCAGAATCATGTTTGGGTTTTTTTGCAACAGCGTCACACTGTTGATTCACATTTGGCATAATGTCCGCTATGACCCCTAGATTCCTTTCTGCAGTACTCTTTCTTAAACAGTTGCTTCCGATTCTGTATGTGTGACATGGATTGTTCCTTCCTAAGTGGAGTACTTCGCATTTGTCCTTATTAAACTTCATCCTATTCACCTCAGACCATTTCTCCCATTTATCCAGATCATTTTGAATTATGACCCTGTCTTCTAAAGAAGTTGCAACCCTTCCCAGCTTTGTATCATCTGCAAACTTAATAAGCATACTCTGTCAATATCTAAGTCGTTGATGAAGATACTGAACAGAATCAGTCCCAGAACAGACCCTGTGAAACCCCACTTGTTGTGCCTTTCTAGCAGGATTGTGAGCTGTTAATAACTACTCTAATAGTTATTATTCTGGAGAATAGTTATCCAGCCAGTTATGCACCCACCTTATTGTAGTACGATCTAAGTTGTATTTGCGTAGTTTATTGATAAGCTATTTAAGAGTTCTTGAACAAATGGACTCATGGACAGAGACAGATGCACAGATTTTTTTTTTTTTCTGAAAAAAAATTAGCAATACAGCTAAAGACTTCATTTAACTTTCAGCTATTCAAAACGTGTATGCAATAAGTCCCAGTTAACATTGCTATTCTTTTTGAATTTCCTGGTTGTTTAAATTCTCAAACTTCATGTAAAACTGGTAAATCGGGAAAATGGAGAGTGTCGAGTTGTTTCAGAAAGATGGATATACTTGCATACCTCTTCTGTCTTGTACTACACCAGCTGGTTTCAGAATGAACTTCTCCATAGACTTTCAAATCATTGAAATCTGGAAGCATTCAATGTTGTACTGTTAATGCACAAACAGGAAAAATAATGGGGGGAAAGCTTGATAGTTCAGAAACTAAATGTAAAATATGTTTTCATAGTTTGATACTGAATTCCAGTGGCTATAAGCTGAGGCTTTACCTGACCTGTGATACTGTTACACTGCTGGTACATAAAGATATTGGCCATTTAATCGTATGGCTGTAATCACACTTTGAAGGCAGCTGCCACCAGTGTAGAACAGTGCTGAGGTTCCCTGAGAATGTGCTAATAATTTGCCTTCACTCTTGAGTGCAAATCTGTCTGGAAGCACACATGAAACATTAAATTTCTTAAGTTCTTATAGTGTACATGACTGCAGGAGCAAATAAATATGTAGAATTATTTCCTTTAATCATCTTTTAAATATACTGCAATTTTCTTTTAGCCTAACGTGTCCCAGTACGATCAGTTGTTACTAAAACATGCATGTTGGACCATTTCAAATGCTTCCATTTTAGTGAAATAGTTGTTCTTCAAACTAGCCACCCTCTCAGTCTTCACTACACTGCCTCACATTTGGGTGCTGGTTCAGTGTTGACGTCAAGAACAAGTGCCAGCTGCTGGGCCTACCAGCTTCAGCTCTTGGAACGCTGGCTACCTGGAAGCTCTCATCAAGTAATTGTCAGCCTATGTTGCTGTCTCTTAAGCTACAAGTGAGCACACTAAGTCATAACTGGGTCAAAGATACCTATTGTACTGCAGTAGTTGGTGCTGATAATCAGGGCTCGACATATTCTATTCGCCCATGGAGAGTAGATTTCAGCCGGTCGCCCCGTTCACCGGCGGTGCGTGCATGTGCAGAGAGGGTCTGGCACATGCGCGTGTGGGGCTGACAAGTGGATTTCTCCATGGTTTGTCAAGCCCTGCTGATGATTAAATAGGTTCAGGTTTGACCATCATGATCCTACGCTTTTTGGACATGACTGGTTCCAAATGAGGGAGTTTGCTGGACCAGGAGTGGTCAACACCTGCTACCAGACCAACTGATATCCTGGCCCTGGCAGGGGCTGCTGCCAGGCCACTGGCCACAGTACAACTAATATTGCTGTAACGCAGCTAGCAAGTCACTCACAATTATAGTATAATAAAGTTTTAAAACTGAGAAGTTGGGTTATTTGGAGAAGAATATGCCAGGTGGTGCGGGACATTGGAAAGAAGATATTTTCCATTTTGTTTAGGTCCTGACCGGGCAAAATACTTGTACTCAGCATTGAGTGGCTAATTTTTTATTTGTAGTATCCGTGGTAGAAATGACATGGCAAGAAGAAAATTGATTGGCTTCCTTGTCCAGTTCCCTCCTGTCATTCCCATGTCTTAAGTTATTAGGGGAGTGAGTCAGAG
The DNA here is from genome assembly GCF_049634645.1 of Pelodiscus sinensis. Lineage (NCBI taxonomy): Eukaryota > Metazoa > Chordata > Testudines > Trionychidae > Pelodiscus > Pelodiscus sinensis. Next base: position 17,795,781 of record NC_134718.1, read on the forward strand.
GCTAGGTCTGCACAACAGTCCTTGGAGCAGAACAGCTTACTACTGTAGGTCTGCTACTAGAAGGTCACCTGTGTAGCTGCTCTACACTGGTGGGGAGGAGCTCTCCCATCACCATAATTAACCATCTCTAATGAGCAGCAGTCGCTATGCAGAGAGTGTCTCCTGCCACCATAGTACCACACTGGTACCTTACTCATGAAACTTATGTCTGTGAGGGTGGTGGTTTTTTGTTTTGTTTTGTCTGTAATTTACACAAGTTTTACTGACAAAAGTGCAAGTATACACAAAGCCTAACACCTGGTGTGACTAGAAGATCAGTACTATGGTATCATTTAGAAGCACTCTAATAGATGTCATTTGGCATTTGACTGTCACTTTGCACTTCCAGAAGTGGAAAGGGACATTTTTAATAACAGAAACTGTTTTGAACTGAACAGCAGTACCAGAAGTCAAATGTTTTAAATTGACTCCTGAAATGAGCAAGTTTTAAGAATACATGGTTTCCTCTGATGATGGAATGACTTTATATTGGGTCCTCATATTGTAGTTGTCATATTAAATATATAGAATTAAATATGTATTACATAGTGCTTAGTATCATCTTGATTGGAGCCCATAGGACCTGATTATTAAATAAGGTGTTTAATGAAACTTATACAATGCTTTTATTTTAATCTTCAGAATTTTAAACATGGTAACAAGGCAAGGCGCTCTATGGGCTAACACTCTGGGATCCTTGGGTAAGTCAAACTTATCTCAAACTAAACAATGAAGAAAGAGTTTGAAGCCAATTAAAACACCTGGTTATTTTGGATCTCAATTTTAAGACCTCTAGAAGGCCCAATTTTTCAGAGACTGGTGCTCTGCACTGTCTGAAAATGCAGTCCCTTTCTGGTGTCTGAAGTTGGTCATCCAAATTCTCTAGTCTTCTGAACAGTGACTTTTGTAGAATTAACTTGACCTTACTCTGGAAAAACTTAAAACTTGGCTACCCCTCTGAAGCTTTTGACCTTTCTCTGTCAGTCTTTCATTTGTTTTATGACAATTGCTTAGTCATTAATTAGTAACCATTTTTTGGTCTCTGAAAAATACAGCAAACATTGAGAGAAATTTGAAAGTTCAAAATGAATTTTGAAGACCAAATAGCTAAATGTGTGTAAATAACAAACTAAAGGCTTGTTTTAGTATATCAGAAGTAAGAAGACTGAACAAAAATCAGTGGGCCTGCAAGAAAAACAAGGATTAGTGGGAGTAATTAAGGACAATAGACAACCTAAAATGATATATTTGTATTTCTCTTCCCAGTATTGTAGATAGCAAATTAAATTCAGTATTGCTAAATGCCAAGTAGTGATGCACACTAGAGGGACATGTATAGATTAGGTAATTTAGAATTCCGTATATGCTGTCTCCACCCAAGAAAGGGATTTGGGGGTGCTGTAGGAAGCTCAAAGAAGTGCGCTGCTTTGGGGCAGCTGTAGCTAAAAAAAACTTAAAGATACATAAAGGAATGGGATTATGAATAATTAAGATTATAATATTACATAAATCAAAGGTGAAATACTGTGTACAGTATTAGCCGTCCAGTTTCTTAGGGTATGTCTGAACTGCAGCTTGGAGCAATCCTCCCAGCCTGGGTACGTAGACTCAAGTTAACAGGGCTCAGGCTGCAGCTCAGGCTCTCAAGCCACACAACCCCTTAAACTTGAAAGCCTGAGCTGTATTGTCCACATTGCTATGTTCAACCTGCTATCACAAGGCAGTCTTACTCAGATTAAGAGGCTGATTCCCAGCTGCAGTGTAGACATATCCTAAAAGGACATTACAGAACTAAAGAGGCTCCGGAGGAGAGCAGCAAGAATGATCAATGGCCTGAAGAGAGATGGACATGTTTGGGGTTGTTTACCTTCAGAAAATAAGACTAAGAAGTTGGGACATGATAGCTTGTGGCGAGAATGTGAATCAGGAACTTTTGTTCTCCCTCTCTCATGCAAGAACAAGGGATGAGGGTTTCAGTGAAATAGCAAGGTGAAGGGAAAAAAACCTGATCAGTGATTTATTTGTATGGAATGTTTGATTAAACTAGGGAATAAATTGCTGCAGGAAGTTGATACTAAGAATTTAAGGTGTCCCAAAAGGGATTGGATAACTTCACAGATATCCTGAGGCATAATTAATTTACACCAATTTTTGGAGAACATACTTTGTATTTCAGGATTTAAGCCAATCTGTAAGGCTGCATCTAGACTGGCAAGTTTTTCCGCAAAAGCACTTGCTTTTGCGCAAAAACTTGCCAGCTGTCTACACTGGCCGCTTGATTTTACGCAAAAGCACTGACGATCTACTGTCCGAAATCAGTGCTTCTTGCGCAAATGCTTTGACGTTCCCGTTCGGGCAAAAGCCCTTTTCCGGAAATGTTTTTGCACAAGAGGACCAGTGTAAACAGCTAAAAACTGTTTTGCGCAAAAAAGCCCGATGGCGAAAATGGCAATCGGGGCTTTCTTGCGCAAAATCGCATCTAGATTGGCACGGACGCTTTTCCACAAAAAGTGCTTTTGCGGAAAAGCGTCCGTGCCAATCTAGACGCTCTTTTCTGCAAATGCTTTTAACGGAAGAACTTTTCCTTTAAAAGCATTTGTGGAAAATCATGCCAGTCTAGACGTAGCCCAACTGTTAGAAATCTGGATGACATGATGTGGGGAGCAGATTACCCGATATCTGCTCGTGCGGGATTGTTTTGCTTGCTGTTCATCTGAAGTCTCTGGTACTTGCCTTTAGGGATGTGAATGATTAACCGTTAAGCATCACCCTTACTGGGTAATGCTTACTGGTTATGCTTACTTGGCAGCTTGGCCAGGTTGGAGCAGCTCAAGGATACTGTCCCACTGCACCACGGGTGGAAGGTGCTCTAGCCTGCCTGAGCCATCCTCCTGCCTCGGTTCAACCGGTTAACTGATTAAACAGGATTTTACGTGCCTGTTTCCCATTGTCAGACAGGATATTGAACAAGATGTACTAAAACTTCATAATGACAGTTCTCTCTTAGATTTACCTGTTTTCAGACTAGTTTTACATTTATTAATTAGGGTATGAATTATCATTTTAAAAATATGGTTACCTTATCAGACTGGAAACCATATAGTGAAAACATGCCTATGGAAAAAGTACTGCATGTTGCAGTTCAAGGTTCTAGTGTCATGAGTGAAATATTAACAAATTCTTAACAGCTGTGTTTGTTTTCTTGAGTAATCTTCCTTTTCAGTGTTTGCCTTAGTTATATTGGCATGCATTCCAGTGGCCTTCTGGTGTGCAAATTTCCTATAGAACATGACCTTTCTAGTCAGCATATTATACTCCTTAGGAGTGCCAGGCATGACATGAGAATTGGTTTTCCTGTTTTAGGTGCTGTGGAAGCGCCATGATTTTTCTCCATGTGGAGTGCCTTGTGTGTGTGTGTCAGCAATAAGGAGCAACCCTCTCCTTTCCCACTTGACTGTTTGTGTTAGTTTTCAAGAGTCTCTGCAAAACAAAGATGGTTCTGCACTGTTACAGGTGTCCATTTATGGAGTGATCCATTTCAGAGGAGTCTGTAGAACAAGAGTTTTTTCCTATAACACTGCACACTTAAGGCCAGATCAGTATCCTTGTTCATATTAAGTAGCATTTTAATTGAGCCTGTTTGGGGAGGAATAAGTACTGGCTTTTAGAGCAGCAAGAATAGTTAACAGTATTGTGTCTGTTGTTTTGAGTGGCATGACATTCTTTATTAGTCTTTGCCCTGTATGAAGATTTTAGATACTGTTAAGTTATATCAGAGATTAGTTTGTTTGCTGGTATGGGCTCATGCACCCTTACTAAGAATTCATAGATTCCTTTTGGCCATGGAGACTGTTCTTCAGATCAATGCTTTCCTGTTAACTAAGTGCATAAGGTATCGATGTCTTCCTTACAAAACAGAAATGATGAAACATTAAAGACTGAAAAGACAAAAGATGCAGTCTTAAGGCATTTATGGTAGAAGTAAAAGGACATTGCAAAGACTCAACAAGAAATGCAAAATATGAATGATGAGCTCCAGATGTACAGCTCTGAAAGCTGTAGTGAGGCCACAATTCAAGGCCTGGTTAATTTTATCTCTTCTAGTACGTGTATGTCATTTGCAGGTAATTTGGTGTAAATGTTTTGATATTTTACCAATAACTTATTTCTCTCCCAGCATTGCTTTACAGCGCATTTGGAGTCGTCATAGAGAAAACACGAGGTGCAGAAGATGACCTGAACACAATAGCTGCTGGGACCATGACAGGAATGCTATACAAATGCACAGGTAGACTCACAAAAATATTTATATTATCCTGTCAAACGTGTGAATGAAAACGTAGGTTTTTAAAGTGCAATTCTGCTCTGAAAAGTGACTGTATAAAAGGGGTGTACTTTTGCTCAGCAAAGTTGTTTCCACAGCTGCAACTATAAATACACAGGGCTTCAGTGTTAACCAACACAGCAAAGAATGCGAGCTGTTTTACTGCTTTCTGTATATCACATTTATTTGTTAAAAGCCTTTAAAGAGAATGTGGTTGCATGGGTTGCGTGATTCTGGGTGTGCAGAATCTATTAGTACTTGTGTTTGAGAATGAAAGAAGCCATGTGGAGTTTATAGGACTGGAAAATTGTCTATGTAAATTTAACCTGGAAGTCATTTAAGCAAATATGAATCTCCACAACGCGTTCTTAAAGTCATTTTTCAGACTAGTTTTACATTTATGAATTAGGGTATGAATTAGCATTTTAAAAATATGGAAATGTTTGATGGAAGAATATATTGTCTACTATATATTTGAGAGAGTTTCTGCATCTGTCTGTGTATCCGTCTGAGTCCATTTGCTTAAGAACTCCTTCTAAAAGATAAGAGCTAGGACCTCCACATTTGGAATGCAGCTGCTTCTTATCATAACACAAAGCAAGGTCAGGGTTAGGTTGCACAAGGACAATGGGATGGGCCCCAGAATGACCACAGGAGGACAACGAGCAGCCACTGGCTGGGCTGCATGGCCCCCGCTGTCCCACCTACTCTCAGACCAACTCTGGGGAGAAGCCACTGACTACTCCCACCCCTTGAGGGCCCCCTCCCCCTCCAGACCTCTAACCCCTGTCCTCCAACCACCATCCCCTGCTCTGACTCCTGCACCCCACCCACACCCAGCCACCTGCCCTGAAGGACCAAGCAATGCCTGGTAAGGCTTCTGGTATGCTATATAGTAGATGCACAATAGCCACTTAAATGTATTGTTATAGCAATAACTGTAAAATCTTTAGTGCCTCTTAAGGCAAAATGAAGCAAAAGGACTGAGAAGTAAACATTGTTTAAGGGAGTAAAGTATCTTGGAAATCTGACCTGTAAAACCCTATGAAAGTTTCACTGTCAGAACTTAAGTCTATGATAGGCCTTGTTTTCTTAAAAAAAAAAAAAAAAAAAAAAACCCTAAAGAATCCTTGAAAATTACTTGTTTCATTCTCCAGCATAAGTATTAGTGAGACTCTCCTGTCCCTGATATGCCCTTTTAGCTTTACCATGAACCACTGATAACCACTCTCGGGGAACATTTTCCAACCATTATGCACCCACCCTATGGTAGCTCCATTTATAATATATTTCCCTAGTTGGTTTTTGAGGTCACGAAACAGCATCAAAAGACTTATTGAAGTCAAGATGTACAACGTCTACCCTATACACAAGGTTTGTTATGTCTGTATTGGCATTAGCATTACAGTAAAATCCCTAAGTATGTATTGTCTGTAATAGTAACAACCATGGCAAAGAAAAATAAAATTACAAAAATGAAAATCTAAAAAATTTTAAGTAGCCTTTTTCTTAATGAGAATGGAGAATTTGGTATGGTAATTGGGAGGTTTTTAAAACATTAGTAAACATATAGTATATTGTATTTTGGAAATATAATTACATCGTTCTTTGTAAAGTTCTTAGTGTTTGTTGTGTAACTTGTTCCCTAAGCCATTAAGGCTTTGAATCAAACATCACTGTGGATTGCACTCTGAAGCTACATCTACACTACGATTCTCTTCCGCAAGAAGAAATGCAAATGGAGTGCTCATTTGCATATGTCGCAGTCTTTATTTGCATTAACCCCTCAGACCCCTTTTGTGCAAGAGGTTTTTGCACAAAAAAGTGCTGCGTAGATGGCTCCTTTTTGCGCAAAAAAACCCTTTTGCGCAAGAGCCGTTCTTCCTCATTTTTCCTCCAAAAAGAGTCAGTAGTCTGGGAGCTGACCTTGTCTGTGACGACAGAGGCAAAAAAAAGCATTGTGTACTTCAGTTTTTCCCATATCATCTGTCACCCTCCCTCATCCAGTAAGGGCCCCACAACCTTTCTGATCACCCTCTTATTGCTAACATGCCTGTAGAAACCTTTCTTATTACCCTTCACATCCCTTTCAAGCTGCAATTCCAATTGCGCTTTCGCCTTCCTGATACCTCCCCTGTATTCTCAAGCAATATATTTATACTCCTCCCTAGTCATCTGTCCAGGTTTCCACTTCTTATAAGCTTCCTTTTTGTGTTTAAGCTTACTGGTAAGCCAATCTTGTCACCTACCATATTTGCTTTTCTTACTGCGCATCGGGATGGTTTCTTCCTGTGCCTTCAATAAGGCTTATTTAAAATACTGCCAGCTCTCCTGGACTCCATTCCCCCACGTGTTAGTATCCCAGGGGATCCTGCCCATCCAATTCTTTGAGGGAGTCAAAGTCTGCTTTTCTGAAATCCAGGGTGTGTATTTTGCTACTCTTCTTTCTTCCTTTTTGTCAGGATCCTGAAATCTACCGTTTCATGGTCATTACTTCCCTGGTTACCACCCACATCTACTTCCCCTATTAGTTCCTCCCTGTTTGTGAGCAGCAAGTCAAGCTGGGCATGGTTCCTGGTCGGTTCCTTCAGCACTTGTGCCAGGAAGCTATCCCCAGCATTCTCCAACAACTTCCTGGATTGTCTGTGTACTGCTATAGTGGTCTCCCAACAAAGTGAGTAAAGTCCTCCAGGAGAACCAGGGTCTGTGATCTGGAAGCTTCTCTTAGTAGTCTGAAGAAAGCCTCATCTACATGATCTGGTGGTCTATAGCAGACACCAAGCACAACATCACCCCATTGCTTCTGCCTCTAAACTTAATCCGTAGACTCTCAACAGGCTTTTCTCCCTCTTTATACTGGAGCTCTGAGCAGATTATCAAGTGATCCCGGCCATCCAGTCCCTCCATTTGGCAATCAGATGTTTAGGGATAGCCAGGGGTATGGTTCCATGCTCTTGGTATGTTGGCTAATAGCCATTGTTGGACCTATCCTCCATCTAATTCTTTTTTGAGTCCAGTTATACTTTTGTGTTTCACAACAAGTTTCACGGGTTGGCTGTGCATTGTGAGAAGTACTTCATTTGGTTGGTTTTGAACCTGCTGCCTTTTAATGTCATCAGTGATCCCTGATTTGTGTGTTGTATGAAGGGAAAAATAACACTTATTTTTACCACATCATTTGTTTTATAAACCTTTATCCATCGCCTCTGTCATCTTATGGACCATGTATTTCTTTAATCCTGTCTTGAGATGACACAGGCATGGATACCCTTTCCCTTGTAGTATTTCTTCAGCGTACTGACTTTCTCCATTTCTTTTATTAGCTGCTATACTATAAGTGTGATTGCAACTTTCCTACGTTTGAGAAGTTTGTTCCTTAAGAGAACATCACCGATGCTATTCATATTTGTTGAAAGGAATGCATTCCCTCTTCATTTTCTAGTCTCCACACATCTCTGAATCTTCTCCCCACTCCTACTTGAGCTTTATGCTCATTTTATTCCTGTATCTTTCCAGGCTCTATAGTTTACCCTATGCACCTGAATGCTTCTATACTCCCCTTTCTGTCCTGCTGCCCTTATGCCAGTAATCTTCTACCTGTATCCATTATACCCTCCTTTTCAAATGCACTTCTCATTAAGGCTATTGTCTACGGGGCGGGGCGGGAGAGTAGGGGTGTTGGAAAAAGATATGCAAATCGCACTTTGCAATTTGCTTATCTTTTTCCGCTTCTTTTTTCGGAAGAGGCTTTTCCAACATTTGTCCCATCTACACGGGGCCAAATGTCAAAAAATCCTCCTCTTTCGGAAGATCGCTTATTCCTCATAAAATAAATATCACTGGTATCCCAGAAAAACTCTGCAGTCTAGACATAGCCTAACACAGTTTCTCAAATCTAATTCTGACCGATCAAAACTGTTCATGTGTACCATGCAGAAACAAGCAATTATTTCACTGAATCATACCAGTCACTAGGGACGTTAACGGCTAAGGAGCTGATTATCTGTTAACAGTCCCTCCTTCCCCACGTGCTCTGAATTAAAAACTTGGACCAGCAGGCTAGCTGAGTCTCTCAGCCCACTGGTCCGAGTTTTAAATAAAGAAAACACAGGTGGTGGCAGCCCCTGTCCTTCAGGCCCCCTGTGTACAGGGGCTGCCTGCTGCCTCTGGTACAGAGGCAGCAGTAAGGGGCTCCCTGGGATTGGAGCTGGGAGTACACAGGCTGCCGGCCTCAACCTCCCAGGTGGAACCAAGTAAAATTCTTAGCGGTTACATGGTTATTAAAACAACCGATTTCTAACATCCCTACCAGTCATGTCGTGTCTAACAAAGATTTAAACTCCTCAGGGTGGGGACCGTGACTTTGCCTGCTGTGTGAAGAGCTCAGGAACTATATACTACTTTTAATTAACATGTCCTGGAGAGGCTTACATGTTAAGAGAGGGAACATGATGAACACCTTTTACTGGCAGCTGGAAAAGCAGGATAGTGCCCAATTTCCGAATCAGCTCCATTTTATAATCCGAACAGGGTGATGCATTTGTGTCGGAGGTTGTGTTCTTGCTGCACACAAGTGTCATGTCTCCCTCTTTTCGTTTAGCAATGAGTTAATAGACACAATTTATAGGTTAAAAATATATACAATACTATGTTTGGCATTAACTTTTTCAGCAATACATGGACGTAGCATTGTGATTCAAGACCAGCAGTAGCTTTGCGAGATTGAACATTTCTGTGTCTGCTTGCTTATTGCCTGGATTTTTAAATTGCATTGGCTGAGCTTTTGTTGAGAGGAAAAACTGGCCAGAAATAGGTCATGGACTGGCCATTGTTGCAGTCTAGTGCATTCTGTTGCTACTTAGAAAATTGATGCCCCAAACTAACGTTTTGTCCTTGTGAGAGTTTTAAATACACTGTTAAAATGTACAAAAGATGTCATAAGATTAGAATAGAGAACTGTTGTGCAGAATTTAGATAATCAACAAGGTCTAGATTAGCAAATGTTTAGAAATGACTCTTAAGCAACAAAACAAGAATGAACTTTGGAAGCATACACGGATCACTCTGGACAACATTTTCCAAGCTTTTCTATTCATGCTTTGGTAGAAGCTTAAATGCTGTGATTTGAGACTAGAACTGCAGCTAGTTAAGTACAATATTAACTGCTCCACTACCCTTGCAGCTTGTCAGGACACATATTGGGATCACACTTTACACTGGATGTTCCAATTAGACATTTAGTGATAGACAAAAGGAAAGCTCATGTTTCTGTTACCAGTATTATAAGGATTGTAGGGAATTATAGGGAAAACACTCTGGGCCATCAAGGCACATAAGCTGTTCATTTTGTAGAATGCCTTTGCTCCACTTTTTGCCTGCCAAAAGCAGTCTTGTAAACTAATTTATAATCTCAGGAAAAAGCCTGTCAGCAGCACTTCTTCGTCTTCCCCCTCGGGTTGCAAGATATTGTAAAAGTTTATGGAGAAGTGATTCAAATGAGCTCAAGTTCAAAGTCTCACTTCCTTTTAAAGATATACCAAAATCCCCCCATGGAAGAGAGTAACATCATGTAGATTAAAATGAGCAAAAAATGCCCATAAACGCAATAAGGTATCCCCCTTGTTTAAAAATTTACCTGTTGGGAATTTTACTCCTTATAAATAGGCAGAAATAACAGTTGAGCGCTTGTGATCAGAATTACTGCAGTGGATGTTATGATGCATACATGTTCAGACTCATGCTTACGAAGTGAGCTTATCTTTGTGAGTTTGCTCATTGAGCAGCCTTTCTTTTAATTCAAAACAAGAATCACTGGAAACTTCAGTAAAGCTTAAAACAAGTTTGGCAGATTTCAACTGAACTGTTCCGCTCTGAAGGCAAAGCTCTTTGCACAGTGCATTGAGTCAGCAAGAAACTTTCCCCTCTTTACTGCTTAGTGCATTTAGCTGTTGTGGGGACAGCAAGGGACAACTGACATTTGGGAGAGGGACTGTTTCTATTAATGTGTACATCATCTTGTAAATGGGGATCCTGATCAGTGTCTCCGGATCACATGTCTACTGCAATTAAAATATTTGTTGCAATCAGGAGGTCCATCTGAACCAGCAGTGTCACATGTTAATAAGTAAAGGGCCAATCATCTTTTCAAAATACAGGACACATCCTTGAAAATCAACAAATTTTAAATTAATTAAAACAGGGCTAATCACTTCATTGCCACCAATACAAAGTCTGATTAGGCCAGATCTAGAGACTAATTTAAAGTAACTGTAATGGGCAGACGTTCAAGAAAAATGGTCCAGCTGTAAAAGAAGCTATAGAAGACAAACTGCAAACTGGGGCCCATTTTGTTCAGTCAAGGTTTTCTGTTTCCTTGATGAAAATCTTAGCCTTTTTAAGTTCTCTACTAGGAAGTAGCAATTCTCTTGGTTAATCCCTTTGTTTCTTCAGGGACAGACTCTTGAGGTATTTTGCAATTTGCTGCAGATACAGGCGCTGATATCTGAAGACAAACAAGATAAAATTAACTGTAGAAGATTTTGCTTCCTAGCTGTAAATTGAAATCCATTCAGATAATTTACAAACATAATGATCAACAAGTGTGGTCTGCCACCTTTATAGTGTCACAACTTAGGTGATAGCTTGACATGAATTCTATGCTCTGATCCAACAGATGTTCCACATCTGGTAGAAGAAGGGAAGGGGGGAGAGATTTTTATGACCTGTCTTGCTACACATTGGTATGTTATATATACAGATGGGTAGTAGTAACTGATTTTCAGTCACACAAGAGGATGATCAAAGACAACCCATTTGAGGGTTAAATAGTTACCTTTGTCTTCTACCTGTTCCTAGTTCTCTCAGGTAGCAGCAGAGTAAAATAGATCACTTTCCTCAGCTTCACTGCTGCTTGGAGCATTCTGGATTTCACCAGCAGAAGTACAGAAGCTGTCTGCAGACTCATGAAGATGATACTGCATTGGTTAATAGATAGAATATGATGCTAACTGCCATCATAGTGCTGTAAAGTTGTTGGGTTTTTTTAAATGAAAATTTAGTTTATTTAGAAAATGCCTTTCCCTTAACCCAGACCAAAAAAGGAACTAGTTTCCTAGTTTCAAACACAGCACCTGTGCTTCCTAGAAGTTTCACCAACAAAAGCGTCAGTGTGGAGTCCACAAAACATGTCTCTATGGGAGACCTTACAGCAGTACAGCTGTGTCACTGTAAGGTCTGTAGTGTGGACAGAGCCTAAGCTTTAAGTATAGATCAGGCTATAGCATACGGCTACATCCATTTGAATCTGAACTGTTTCTCTAGAATTTCATTTATTCACCAAAACTTTCCCTCAGCAAAGGCCCATTGGTATAGAAATTACTATCTTGGAAGCTTTCAAAACTTTCCCAGGACAATAGTGAACTTTTAGAAAATGTTCTTAGATCTACATTTAACGACACTGATAAGTTTAAAAAAAAAACCCCAACAACGTGTGGGCCTGATTCAGAAATGCCAATTAACTAAAGCTTCATTTTAAGTCTGTGGGAATTGAAAATGCTGCTTATCTCTGAAAATCAGGCCCTTTAAACCTTGGAAGCTATTTTTTTTTATAGGCTTCAAAAGAAAGATTTCTCATTCTAAGTACTTGGGAGGCAGATGCTGGAATCCATGGCATGTTTAGATGTAACTAGCTGCTTTGTTCTATTTGGTATGTTTTGTAAGACTAGGTTTTTTTGCATAGTGTTTCTACTGTCTACCTATTAAAGTAATAGCCAGCAGTTATCAGTGCTGACATTTTTCTGTTTTCAGCCCCTGTCCCATAGTTTTCCTTTTTTAAAACTTTCAGAAAATGAGGAGGAATTAAAGTTGCCTGAAATCTCTGTATAATCCAGTGAAAAGAATAAGCTAAAATGTGCCCATTCAGGAGTACACAATTCCCCCTGCTCTGTCAGCTCCAGTTTTGTGAAGAGGCAGTGAATGAGAGTTGTAGTCTTTGAATGCAACCAGTATGCTACAGAATAAAAATGCACACTCACTGATCTGGTAAGCAGCCAGGACACACATTGGGTGATTTAAGGTATAGGGAATGTATCCTTAGAAACATTGGTGGTTTCTTTAAATTGTTTTTACTTGTCTAACCCTTAATGATCTGGTTTAATATTGGAATTTTTAATGAAGTGAGCCTCACCTTGCACATGTCCAAGTGAGATAATGGCATGACTACGTATGTCTCCTGGGGTGTGCCAAAGCAACTTGCTATCAAGACTAGCAGAATGTGATTGCAGAGGGGGAGTGGCAATTTAGCCTATCACTTAGTTTGCACCCTTGGGATGGGGGTGGGTGATTCTGAAGCAAGGTCCAGGTCAGAACACTTAGCATAGCCTGCTCAGTGACTTGTTTGGTGGGACTGCGGTTTGCCAGTTAGAATCGAGCTCACTGGAGGGAAGTGGGAGGACGCTCCATTAGCAATGCACTCCTGTGTCTGAATGCTTTGGAGAGTAGAAGGAACTTGTGAAACTCAATAGGAACTAGGCCTTCAACAAATGCTAACACCTCCAGCTATTAGTATGTTCTTTTCACTTATCAGGAAGGTGCCCAAGAATACCCAGAGACCACTCTACTCACGGAAGTGTTGTGGGCAGTAAAGCCTTGTGTGAGGCTTCATTACTCAGCGACTTGGCCTACCCACCTGATGCCTTTGGTTTGTTCTAAGCAGTGCAGTGCCATCAGAGCTGAAGAGTCCAAACTTGCACAAAAAATAGCTAGACAGGCGACTCATTGCAACAACCAAACATTTCTGTCTTTTAAATGAATAGCTTTGTAGTGTCTGGAATCAGTGTAGACCTTGCAACCTCTCCCTCTCTTCTGTAGGAGAAAGGGATTTTTAGAAAGGGTTTACATTGTTTAGCTACTGTACCTGGTTTTTGTTCTATAAATAGGTGATATCTTGAAAATTCCTTTGATCTATCTTTATACCTAACTGGTTAAAGCCTTCCGTTACTTAGTCTCCTTGCAAATCCTTTCCCATAGCGCAAGCTAAGGTTACGTTTGGGTTTTTCCGGGATGGGATGGGTGTTAAGGTTTTGTTGTCCTCTCCTCATGATGATTACTGCACAAATGTCCTGCCAGCTCTTTACCTCCTCTTGTGCTGTGTGCCCAAGACTAATTTTCAAAAACAGAAGCCACTCCTACATCCTGTTTTAGATACGTAAGTATAATTTTCAGTGTTGCTGAGCATTCGTCACCTCCATAGGCTTTATAAGGAGCTACTTGGATGCTCAGTACTTCTGAGAAACAACCCACTTATTTAGGAGGCTAACTACAAACAAGGGATCCTTGTAGCTTATGTAAGCACAGCTAATCTGGCTACAAAGTTATAGAAGGTAGGTCATCAGTTAGTCCCTCTGCTGTTTCCTGGTTCTATTACACACCTAATCCCAATGCAAATAGATTTAAAACATAGCTTCAGAGAGATCCTGCTTAATGATGCCTCCGTTTAGATTAAACTAACAGGTTTGTCCCACCACAAGTAACCTACCAAACCGTGGGCAGTTTAGAGAGGAGACAACTAATTCCCTAGGAGGAATTGGTGAATAGGCACAGGTTACCATGGCACTTGTCCTTTTTCTGTTTAAGACTGAAGAATTTTTGGAATTCCCCTGATATTACTTCTGATTCCCACCTAGCAGGCAGTTCATAGCTAGCTTTAAAACAAATCCATTTAGAAGGCTATGCCTACACTGCAGGGAAAAGTCGGAAAAAGATACGCACATTTCAAATTGCAATTTGTGTCTTTTTCTGCTTTTCTTCCGAAAGAGGCTTTTCCGACATTTGGCCTGTCTGCACAGGGCCAAATGTCAGGAAAAAACCCTCTTTCAGAATATCCCTTCTTCCTCATAGAACAAAGTTTACAGGGATGCCAGAAAAATGCGTCTGCCTTTCCAAATTTTCAGAAAAGCAGACTCATTCCTTGAATATGGCAGAGCTTTTCCAGGAGAAAAACCCTGCAGTGTGGACATAGTCTGAAACTTAGGCTGTCTCACTGAAGGTTCCAATAATCAGTGACCATTATGAATCCTGTCCCTGATACTAGTGCATGTGCAGAGTATTCTTGACACTGTCCAAGGAAGCTCTAAGATGTTAGGAAACTGCAGGGCTGTGTTTACATTGGCGCAGTCTTGCGCCAAAGCAGCCGCTTTTGCACAAAAACATGCTGCCTGTCTACACTGGCGGGGAGTTCTTGTGCAAGAACACTGACATTCTAATGTGTGAAATTAGTGCTTCTTGCGCAAGAACTATGATGCTCCCACTCAGGAATAAGCCTTCTTGCGCAACTGTTCTTGCACAAGAGGCCAGTGTAGACAGGCAACATGAATTTCTTGCGCAAGAAAACCCTATGGTTAAAATGGCCATCAGAGCTTTCTTGCACAAGAGAGCGTCTACATTGGTACGGATGCTCTTGCACAAAGGCACATGCCAGTGTAGATGCTCTTGCGCAAATACTTTAATGCAAAAACTCTTGTGTTAAAGAGTATTTGTGCAAGATCATGCCAATGTAGACGTAGCCCAGAAGTCTCCATTTTACTGCTTGAATTCAGCTTTCTCTACTGTAACAGTGGTTAACAGTGTAGGATGTTAAACAGTGCATAGAACTGAAATACGAATAGTCAAACAACTAAAAACTTCATCTGATTTATATTCCGATCATTGGGCAGCTAAACTCACATTTTACCATTAGTAGTAGAATTTTTTTAACCAACAGCTTTAGTGTATTTCCATGTGAGTGTGTGGTGGCTGGATAAAATGTTTTTTCATTGCCTTTTCGTTGACCTCAAAGGCCTGATACTAGGAAATGTCAATTGATCCACTTCTAATGCTTGATGACTAATCCTAGTCCCCCAGTTTATTCCAAAATTAACTGAACAATAAGAACTAGGAACAGTTCTGTTTATCTTTATTAAAGGACTAAGGCCTGATACAAAAAAGTTCTGTTGCAGAAGCTCACATCTGCTTTGACTGCTGGCTGTTGTTTGCTTGTCCTCCCATTTCTTGTACGTAAGATCCTCTTAGAATCTGAAATGAGCTGCACTTTCTATAGGTTTTATTTAATGATATTTCTTTTTTTTTCCAGGTGGACTGAGAGGAATAGCACGAGGAGGCATTGCAGGCTTGATGCTTACTGGCCTCTATGCTCTCTATAACAACTGGGAGCATATGAAGGGTTCCGTACAACGACAGTCCCTCTGAGCAGGGTCACAAGAACTGAATGTAGGACGTTCATGTAGTTCACCAATCAAATTGATTTCAAAACAGTCTGGTGATGTCTTCTCATATTTTATCTACAATTAGTGTGAAACTAAATGGAAGCGAGTGTACTGTGAGGAAATTCATTAACACCATTTACCAAGACTGGCACGTTACTTCTGGTCAGCAAGGGAACAGTGTGGCCATTAACTTCTCTTCAAAAGGCAGATTGTCTCCACAGCATGCCACTATGTTAGACCTGGATCTGAGCTCCAAGCTCTGGTCCCCTAACGTGGCTCACATAGACAGTGCTATGCCACCAAGTTCATTCAGTTATTGGTGTATTACAGTTGTGCTGCTTTCTAGCCAATAAAGTTTGTGTGTCTAGAGCTGATCACTTCAGTTAACAGCTGCAAAACCAAAAGTGGTTTTGTAAGCTAGTGTTAATTCAGGTGGAGTCTGTCAGTAGCAGTAAACACAAGCTAAGGGCTGTATTAATGGCAAAAGCACCATGAAAATGGTAACTATTTTCAGGAGTAGAGAGAAGCATGGTACCAATGTAGTGCTTTTTCTCAGCTGACCCTCTTTTGCCTGACAAGGCAAAGGAACATGCAGTCCAGGGCATTTTGTTTTAAGGAGCAATGTGTAGAAATCCAATAGAATAGAAAAGCCATGGGGCAGCTCGCTCCTGCTTCTAGGTAACTGGCGAAGTGATAGTTTTAAAGGGGATAATTGAGTTGGCTGTTGTATTTGTTTCTATTCTGACAGAGGGATTCATTTTTTTCATGCAAGCTCTAGGAGGGGTAGACTGAGAAATCTATATTGCTGCAGAATAGTTTCACATTGAAACAGGTGAGTTCTCCAAAATTAAAATGTTCAGTAAACTGAAACCAAGCAAACAGTAGAGCACTGTTCAGAAAACAGTTTCTCCTAAAGCCATCCATCTCAGCCTGATAGACTTCTCCAGGGAGTCGAGCAAGATTTTTTTTTAATGGCTTATAAAGAAATCTGGACCTTCATTGACAGTGAAAAAGGACAATTTCTCCACAAGCTGTCTTCACGCCCATGCTTCTCAGCATAAATATAGTGATTCTCCTTGTTACATTAAAGTAAATCAGGAGCAACTCCCCTGCAGCCAATGGGGAATACTGCTGTTCAGAGTTGGGAAGAGTCGTCATCCTAAGTGTGGGCAGAACTACAAGTAGGGTAGGGGATTCCTTAAGTATATAACATGTTAACAGTTACTGCTTACAAAAATGTTACAGCTACTTTTAACTTCAGATGCCTACAGCTGAGTGTATGCTTCAGAGAGCCATCCTACAGAAGTACCTATTAATCCAATTCATTTTAAAAAGCCTATGATCCTACTAGGAATCTAGTCTAATATGATTCCTTCTCTTCAAAATAAACCCTCCTTTGCTTTTTCTTAACCCCATCCTCTGGCTGTTGAGACAGTTTGTCTACAGGAATCTTCTTTACTGTAGTAGTGTTCTTGCTTAGTGCTGGGAAGTTCTTACAACTCAGAGGTGGCTCTTCATGGAATAGTATCTGCTAACGTGGGTGGCTACCAGCCAGATCTGCTCGGTAGGCTCTTTCCCTTCCATGTCCCTGCAGACTGCTTAAACTATGGGGTCTATGTGCTGCTCTGAATGCTGGGAGTGTGTGTGGTGGTGGGGGGGGAGAACCACCCCATGGGAGCTGCAAGATTGTGTTGGGGGGCAGAGGCAAAGCCTCTTCCACCTGTGCCTGGCTCACCTCTGCTCACAGCAGCACATGGCTCCTGGAGGTGGGGATGAGCAGGCAGGAAGCCTGGCTATGGCCCCTGATGAGCCATGAGCTGGATCTAGTGGTTGGGGAGGTTGAGTTTTCACTCCCCTGCTCTAGGACCAGCTTTTATATAGCTAGTTAACAAGCCTTATAATTGATACCAATTAACCTGAAAGTTAGAGTGCAATTCCTAGCAGGTGTTTCAGTGTATAACTGGATCTAGCTGAGAGAAGCCGAGCTCTGCCACTGGAACAACTTGAAATTAGGTTTTTGTGACTCCTGCTTGAGAAGTACCAAGTAGGGAGAAAAGGAAGAATAGCAGCTGTTGTTTCTCCTTACTTGGAGCTTGTCCTTCATTTTAGTATATAAACATATGTATTGCTCCCTCAGCATACATTGACCCTGCAGTGTTTAAGAATAACTGACATTTCAAGATAAAATGTGCACGTACACAGCAAGCTTTTGAAATATCACGCTGGAGGACTTCTGACTCCTGTATCCCTCATTTCACAAGGAGTAAGGGAATTTGAAGGAAGTTTTCTTCCTGCTGTGTAGACAGTGCCAAAAGCCAAATTAAGTTATTTGAAATTGAGCTATGCACATGACCTAGCTAAAGTTGTATAGTTTAATTTTACTTTTGCCCTGCTGTGTAGGCGCGCCCTCAAATTGGATTTGTATGTTCTAGCACTGTAGAGAGTTAGAAAGCAATACCATCCTTTGTAGCCATAGAGGGATGAATTGATAAAAGGGAAAAAATATGCATGTAGCTTTATTAAACTCCCTCACTACCTTTTTACTCCTCTGCAGATGTCAGTTTTAATGTGTTCTTTTCTGCTGCTTTGTAATGGTGCAGAAAGGAAATCCAAAATCCGAGGTTTTTGCTTGAGAAATCAGGAATGTAAAGTTTCCTCTTCCTATTTTGCTGGAGTGGTGGTGTTTTTTTTTTTTTTTTTTTAAGAGCACTGAAATCTTGCCTCAGAGCTCTGAGATCTTAACTAAAGCGGAAGAGGTTGCAAAACTGAACAAAATGCTGAAATTCTCCAGCAGCATAGAGGCATGCCAGCTAATATAGCTGAAATAAAGTTTTAAGTGAAAAACAGTTTCCCTCAATTTCAGCTGTTTGATTTCTGCTGTCAATGCTACTCTGTCCAATTAATTGGAATCCTCTGTCCCAAAAGTGTTAAAACCTGATAGGAAAAAGAAATAAGACACAGGCTTCAGCTCCTTTGCAGGTCACCTGTAATTCATTAGATGTAAAATTAGTAACTACCCTACAGTATGTTCAGATTCACGAATGCCTTAAGCCAATAAAGGCTAGATTGACTATAATTACAAATCAGTAAATCTATTCTGTGTAAGTATCAAGTGACCTTGAAAAGGTGTCTCCATTAAAACAAAGTAGGTTTGTGTCAAAGAGAAAACTTTAGCTATTCAGCACTTTGTATATCCAGCTGGAGGAAGCTAATTTTTAATCCTCCCTTGGCTTCTGTAACCAAAAAGGAATGATGATAGGCTGGGATGGGGCAGGGTTAGGATAAAACACCAGCCCTGAGACTTTACAAGGAGTACAATGGAGAGCAAGTGACTTCATTACAGGGTATGGAAACCAGACAGCTCAAGAAGTGTATTTCAAGGCACTGGTTTAAACTGCTAAAATGCATTTAAAGATTATAGGAAAGTGAGAAATGGCTGGTAAATGTAAAGGCAGCTGGGGGAAAACAAAAATTGCTTTTAAGCCTGTTGAAGGGAAATTATCTAATATCATGACAGACGGCAGTTCAAGAGTTTAATTTCTTCAATCTGTGCTGTAGCTAAAGCTGACAAACAAGAACTGCTATGGCCCTTGTCAAAGTTATTTTGTCCTTTTGAAAGAAGCTACTCATGCTTTTACTCTCCATAACTGGGAACATGCAAAGCCGCCACACTGTGAGTAACCAACTTACCATACAGTTTAAGAAAACTTACTCCAAGCAAGATCTTGACATTTCAGGTTCAGAGGGTTGTCTTCATATCTTATAAGCAGCAGCTAAAGAAAATTCATTTGCTGTTTCCTTTCACATAACTTTTCTAGTCATTCTTATCCAATTACCTTTCAGCAGATTAAATTTGGAAGTTCCAGGACCCTAGTTCCACAGGAGCATATAGTAAGTGAAGGTGTCTCTCTGGGCACTTGTTACTGTCTGCCCTGCATTTTTCAGAGCTATACAATAAGAGAAGGTGCGGAAGAGTATCCCTTTTTAAAGTCCATGTTCTAGCAGAAAACTGACTAGAGAAGCTGTAAAGCACAGTCCTGTTCTGCAAGGAAGAGTAAGATTAGTACAGTGACATTGCTGTACTAAATCACACATGTAAAATATATATGAATGTCCAGAAAAGTGAATTTCATTCATCCTCAGAGAATATTTAACCTATAAACACAAGAAGCAGCCCTCATCTATGCCTTTTAAAGTAATGTGATTAAGGTCTTGTCTATGCTGTGGATTTGCCAATATCAGGCAAGCAGAATTGACTAGCAGTGGAAGTTACAGCTTACAGGCAGTCCCTGACTTACGCGGATCCGACTTATGTCGGATCCGCAGTTACGAACGCGGCTTTTCTCGCCCCGGAGGACACGGACTGCGGGACCTCGCGGTCCTGCCGCCCGTTTACTCCGGGGCGAGAAAAGCTGCTCCGCGTCTCCCTGGTCTGCAGAGCAGGGAGACGGGGAGCAAAGCCGCAGATCACGCCAGCAGTGGGACAGTGCGGCGCGCCTGGACTGTCCCGCTGCCCGCATGCTCTGCGGCTTTGCTCTGTGTCTCCCAGGTCAGCAGACCAGGGAGACAGAGCAAAGCCGTGGAGGACTTGGGCGTCCCCACCCCCGTCTCCCTGGGGGGGGGGGGGGGTGCAGACCAGGCTTTTCTTGCCTACCCCTGGGGTAGAGCAGCTGGGGGCTGCCGGGTCGGTCCCACAGCGCTGCTCCAGACCAACGCGGCAGCACCCCAGCTGCTCTGCCCCAGGAGTCCTGATTCAGACACTGCTGGTCAGTTTCAGCAGCAGCTGAATCAGGATGCCTGAGGCAGAGCAGCTGGGGTGCTGCTGGGTTGCTCCAGTAGCACCAAGGAGCTGCACTACTGGAGCAACCCAGCAGCACCCCAGCTGCTCTGCCCCAGGCATCCCCAAGTCAGCCGCTGCTGAAACTGACCAGCAGCTGACTACAGGAAGCCCGAGGCAGAGCTGCTCTGCCCCAGGCTTCCTGGAATCAGCCGCTGATCAGTTTCAGCAGCAGCTGACTTGGGGATGCCTGGGTTTCTTAAGTTGAATCTGTATGTAAGTCAGAACTGGCATCCAGATTCAGCTGCGGTTGAAACTGATCAGTTTCAGCAGCGGCTGACACCAGTTCCGACTTGCATACAGATTCAACTTAAGAACAAACCTACAGTCCCTATCTTGTACGTAACCCCGGGGACTGCTTGTATAATTATTTCTGTAGACTAGAGCTTTTCACCACTGCATTTACTCCAGTGGTAAGAGCTCCAAAGAGATATCAGTAATTGCCTTTTCTTCAGGCCTGTTCTGAGTTCCATGATCCTGAGCTATATCTTATATGAAAGAGGGTTTACTTGCCACAAGCTGATTACAGGAGCTAGCCAGTAAATTTTTAAAAAGGGAGAGAGTTTGCACTAAGGAGATTTCTACCTAAGGCTGGCTTTAAGTTTTGCCCTGCTCAAGATGTAGACAGCAATGAGGGAAAAAAAAAAAAAGAGATCATGATTTGCTTCCTCTGATTTCACTCAGATAGGAAGAGGCCTGGTAGTGAGATGTTGCCCTCTCCTTCATGTCAAGTATGCTTTCCAAGAAGCAGTCAGGACCAGTCTACAGGTTGTCTGCATAAAATAAAGGATCTTGCAGTGGCCAATTACTCTTGCTTATGACCATCCTTCCCCGCATGCTATACCTTTTCCAAATAGCTTCTGTATTAAAGAGCATCTACACAGTCTACTGCAGTAGCTCCCAACCTTTTATGTGCTGTGGACCAGCAAGCCCATTCACAAACAATTGGTGGACCAGTAATATTTTATTTCAACATTCATTACCAGTCTACCTGGCCCCAACCCAGCCCCTTGCGCCCTTTGATCCTTTAACCTCTGACCCCTACGTCCAATGCCAACACCCTCTTTCCTCATAACCCCACCCAATATCCCTTTGACCCCAATCCCTCTAGCAAGGCTGCCCCCTCTAGAGAGCATGGCCTTTACTACCATGTGGGCAGGGAGAACAGCACTCCTCCCTCCCCCAGCACATCTTGCACCCCCCATAGGCGCACAGGGAAGGAGGGGGAGCCGGTACGAAGCCCCAGCTGGCCGCCATTACAGGCGGAGGGACAGAGGCACCTGCTCTGCTGCTGCCTCAGCCCCAGTGCTGCCACCAGCAAAAGCAAGTGCATAGGCAGAAGGAGTGGCAGTAATGTGCCTCCCTCCTTTGTGCTGTGGGAACGAGGAAGGGAAGCATCTCCTGCTCCGCCTGCTCCTGCCCCCACATGAGCCACCATGGCTGCCAGAGCTGAGCTGCCAGGAACAGCCAGTTTGACCTCTGACAGCTGCCACAGCCCTACTGAACTGTCCCATGTCAGTCAAAAGGACAATATGCAAACCTGTCAAATACTTGCTCCACATGAGTATGGAGGCTATAGAAAAAAACAGTACAAATCTAAGTTACAAAAAGTTGAGTGACTGTTTTCAAAATTCCCCAAATAAACCTTTTCACAAAGCAATAAAAACCACCACACCCACTTTTGGCTGCCATGTTTTTAATGGAAAAGACTAATCAACACTTTGCATAAATATTTATTAGTATTAACTAAATTGAGGTTTTGTGAAAAGCAAATTAATACAGTGAGAAAGTTAAGGCATAATGAATTGAATATAAAGGTAGCACTCACTGACTAAAATAACTCACCTTTATAAACTTGTCAGACATCATTAAATTTAATTGCTAACTAAGACAAGCTATCACTGAAGTTAGTCATTCCATGAAGCATCTGGTGACATGGTCAGCTAAAAACAGAAGATCAAAACACTTTGTGATTTCAGTAGACATCTCAAACTATTAAAATAAGAGGTCGCAAGTGGTCTTAAGCCCTTATGGAGTTTGTTTTCAGTGTGCAAAATACCAAGATTATGTAAAACATCAGTTAACAGGCTGTTAGCATAGCTGATACCACATTAGTACTTTATTGCTGTGTAGCACTAGGCAAGTGGTTTAAATCCTATCAAGACTTCCTTTCTGCACTGAAAAGATGGTCATTTTTACTCCAGACAACCTTTAAGAAAACATTAACTTTCTTGATGATTTTTAGAGAATACAAATGAACAGAGGAAATTTTAGCTTTGCTAATTCCTCATGCAAACTAGCAAGCCTGCTGCCTATTTGCACCTTGTACACCAATGGCTTTAGACTATGCAAGGTTCCATAAGGGTTTAATAAAATGTATACTAAAAGGAGATCTAGGCTATAACAATCACAGCGTGACACCGCTTTCCAATTCTGATACCAAAATGATAGTTATCCTAAAATATGGTGGGATCCATGCAGATCACCAGCTAGAAAACACACTAAGGCTCTCTAATATTTGAGATTTTTTATTTATAATTTTGTCCATGAATCAGCTAAGGAAACATGACTACTAGCAGTTAACTGCCAATTAGCCTAAGAAAAGATGTTTTTGTACGCCAAATTATTTCACTAAAATTGCAACTATTACATCAAATACTGGGCACATACTAGCTTCAGAGTCTACTGATTCACAAAGACTAACAGCACTGAAAAGTTGTCAGTTTAAAAGCAATTTTAAAAGATTTAGGTCAAATCTGTCTCAGTTCTCTGCAGCGGAAGATCTCATTTACAGGAAAAACTGGACAGGAAGGTCTTTTTAAAAATACACCTCACAGTTCTCATGTGTTGGGGCAAAAAAAAAAGTGTTCTTTCAAAAACTAGAACACATTTAACAGCCTTGGCTGAGGGCTGAGTTGCACATAGGATGCAAGCAACAACAAAACGTAATTGCTTCCAACAAAGGAATAAATCTAAAAAAGATGGAATTCTTCTCAGGATAAAGTTTCAGAACATGAAGGACAACCTTTAGGTAAGGAAACTGCAAAACTATAATACAGTCCAAACACCAGAGATGCAGGTTTCACAACAAAGACATTTCATTTTACAATTGTTCCAAGCTTCAAATGACAACCCATAAAAGAAGCTTCACACAGGCCCATAAAAGATACAATCTTACAAATGCCTATTGTACCAGTGTGCTTATATTCAGCAGGCCTGCACTCAGGAGTCATTTATAACTAAGGCATTTTCTGCACCAGGACTCAGTTACATATAACTATAGTTTGTCTTTATACTTAGAAGTTTGGAAGAAAAATAAAGCAGACTCATCAGATGCAAACACGATGATTCAGCAGACTGCAATGACACTGTGGATTTGTGGCAATCAGCAGGAATGTGACTTGTTCTAATTCTTCAGTTTCTTTACTTCTAGAACAAAACAATTCAGAATGCAGTTATTTTATTTTGTTCTTTGGCAAAAGAAAGTAATACTCCAAAAGAAGAGTATACAAAAGTGATACAGAAAATGCTTTATGTAAAGATACTATTTCTGGAGCTACTTTTCTTGGTATTTATGGGTTTGCTGTTCCCTTGCCAGCAATGGTACTTTCCAGGAAGCTAAAAACTGAGTACAGTAATTCCTCATTTAACACTAAAGATATGTTTCAGAAAATGACCGTGTTAAGTGAAAACGTATTATGCGGGGTCAATTTTCCCACTGAAAATAATGGAAAAGGTGGAGGTTGTGTTTCAAGCGGTGGTGTCTGTTGGGACCAGGACATAAGGTTGGGGGGAAAAAGGGGACTGAGTTAAAGCAGGGAGGGGAGGGGTTTGGCTCTGGGGAAGGGAAAGGTGATTAGGTTGGGAGTATGCCCCTGTAACAGGTCTGCCAGGACTTGCACTGCATTCGGCGGGGGCGGGGGGGGGGGGGGTCGCCGGGGAATGGTGCAGCATGTGGCAAACCCTCCACCACTTTGCAGGGAGGCGGAGGAAGCCCCGTGCAGCCGCAGGTAATGGGCCAGTTGGGGAAACTCAGCTGCTGGCCTGCAGGCGGGGGCTGAGGAGAGGGGGCAAGGCGTCCGTCGAGGGGGAGTCAGTGGCGAAAGGAGCGGCGAATCCTCCGCCGCTTTGCAATGGGCCTGGCTGGGGAAATCATGTTATTCCGGGGACGGTTGTGTAATTCAAAAAACATTCCCTAGAACTTTTTTTTTTTAAATCATGAAAACGTGTTACGCAGGCACATGTTAAATCAGGAATTACTGTATGTTCTTCTGCCAAATATCAAATATAGGATTCTGTCAAAGTATAGCACACGCACAATCAAATGCATAAAAATTAAGAAAATCCCAAGTTTACCACAAACCATATAAAGATTAAATATTTAATATCAATTTACTAACATGGGAATGATTCCCTCAACATCCTCTGGTGGAAGAGGATGAGAGAGAGAACAGTGAAGGAGCAGGTGGCAGTGGAGAAGGCTGAGCTATTAGATACAGAAAGGAAATTGTAGGCTGCTTTTAATATTTAAATGTAGGTATCATTAAGGATTATAGAAAGCACAACTGTGTTTACAGAAATGCATTTTTGCAATGATTAATCCTACCTGTAAAGGAGTCTGGTACAGCCACTTTTCTCTATCACCATTCAGTTTCATACAGGCAAAAAGATCACAAACTGTAGGAAGCCCATAGTCCTGAAAAAAGGCAGAGTCCTTAGTAATTATGTCCAAAATGCATCTAAGTTAGTTTTCCCATATGTCATTAGAGAAAATTACATCTAATATTTCTGGAGATGAATTTTGGCTATACTTGCTTTCCAAAGTTAGCTGGATTTCAATAGTGAGTTCAATTTTATTTAAGCACATTAAAATAGTGGTTGAGCACCAAGGAGAAAAGACTTTTTTTAAAAAACCTGAGTTTGGTGTAAACGTAGCAAGAAGTAACACTAGTAATTATACTGGCTTAATACATTATTTAGGAACAAAGATCAAAGGCCATGCTCACTTGTGCCTTCTTGCGTAGCAGCCATTTATCTTCCACTGGAGGCTGGCTGACGTTTTCTATATTCTCTGAGGAAAACACCCAACTATTGACATTCAGAGGAAGGTGGAACGGGGCCAGGAGCTCTACAAAGGGACTTTTAAAGCTAACTTCTGACTTCTCTCTTTTTGCCTTTTCTTCTGTGCTTGCTGCTTTGTGCTCTGATTTGACTAGCCAAGTTGTCAATGGACTCTCAAGCAATGCCTTCAGAGGTTCTATAACCTTCACTGAACTATCCAATTTCACTGTGGTAGTAGCAGATGCCTCTGTAAACTGACTGGAGGGATGAAGCCAGATGTTGACAGCAGATTTAGTCTTCTCTGGCTCAGGGTTCACTACAGGCGTCTGGCTTACTGGAATGCCGTTTTTATCCTTCCCCTCTTTCTTCAGGAGCCATCTACACAGAGCTTCCTTTTCACAGCTTTCATCACACACACAATCTGAAAAGCTAGTGCATGGCTCATTTGCTTTGCACACGTCTTGCACTTTAAATGGAGTCTGTGGGTGCTGCAGAAGCCAGACATTATTAGTGGATACTATGGGTGATTTCTTCACATCCTGATGCTCATTCAGGCACTTAAGATTTCCAAGGTTCTCTATCTCTACACCCTGGGCCTGGTTGCCATGACAGTTAGTGCAGGAGTCAGCTCTGGGAAGCCAATCATTTATGTTATATTCCTCCCTAAAAGGTTTAAACATGCACTCCCATTTCTCTTCTGAGGCACTACTTCCATTTTCTGTGTCAGAAGGAGCAAGTAGCCAGTCAGAAAAGTCCATCTCTTCTTGCTCAAGCAACTCCAGTTCATCCGTCTTTTCAGTGGAAAAGGAGGAGCAGGGAATGGAATTGGAGCTCTTGTGCTTATGAGGATCTATTTTTTCAGAAGCTTCTTCTCTTTGCTGATTCTGCAGGAGCCAGTTTTCCAAATCTTTCAGACTTCCCCAGGCTTCCTCAAAGTAACAGACTTTGGAAGAGTTTAAATCCTTAAAACAAAAACAAAACAAACATTTATTATTTCTACAGCAACAGATCACAATATTTTGAGAATCAAGAAAGAGGTAAGCCCAGAAATGTAAAACGGATGTGCTCCCCACCTTTCCAATTACAACTGCAGCATGATACAACATTCCTCTTTAATACATCTTATTTAGTGTAGGAAGAGCATACCTGGCTCATTTCTGGTACATGTTTTTTCATAAGCCAGTCATCAGGGTTGGCACTGGGAACATATGGAGCACGGCAAATGCTAGAAGATTTGCTTCCAAGTAGCCAGTCACTGAGTGAGGAACCCAATATTCCAGACAACAGTTTCTGCTTTAAAAAAAAACAAAAAAAACCCCACACACGTTATAAAAATAACTATTTCATTGCAGAGGCAATAGACTGAGAATCTTAGCATATGGCACATGTCCAATATGTGAAAGTGTAACCGTGTACACAGTTAACAGATGAGCCTGGGCTCATCGGTTAACCTTCCGGTTACATGCAGGCTCCCGGCACACACCAGGTCCCACAGAGCCACCTCCCCTCAAACTGCTGCCTCTGTATCATAGGCAGCAATGCAGAGGGGGTTGGTGGGAGCCAGTGCACATGAAGAGCCCACTGAAAAGCCAGCTCCTGCAAGCACTGGCTCCCAGGGAGCCATCTGTCGCCCTGCATGTAACAGGTGAAATTTTCAGCAGTTACAAGTATACCTGAGTAAACACATTTTATCATTCCTAATATATACGAACAGTTAGTAACCAAAAGAACCACAGAAGTCCCTTCTCATACCATCATCTAAAAAGTGTCTCAGTCATCTAGCAGAAAACCAACTTACTGCTAATGTAGTTTACATTTCCAATTGTTTCTAATTATCTAGAAACTGGATTGAGAACAGTTGTGTGTACAGTTAGTCTGCATGACACACATTAGACTGGAACCTATGATCATTATAGCGCTTTAGATCGTACAATCGCTTCATCTACATGAAAAAATATCTTGGTCTTGGTTGCTGTCCTGTGCTGGTCCCACCACGGTGCCTCCTAGCTGACCTATTGCAATACAACTAGAATGGTTCAAATCCCTGTCTGGCATTTATCCTCTAGCATTTCAACTAGAGCCAAGCTGGAGCTGCCCCATTCCACCCCAAGGGATAAATTAACTCAAGTTCATATTTGAGGAACTGATGTAAGGGAAGATTTCAAAAGAAAACTAGAACATTCATCCAATAGGCATTTCATTGTGACATAAAACATGCTAGGTTGTTACTAAATACTCAAACTGCAATACCTGAACTGCCATCATACAAATTACCAGTTAGGAAAGTTGACAAATAGCAATATTATGCCTATACTATCTTTAGTTATGTCATTGTTGCAGAAGACAAATATTTATTTTACTTGCTCATGCTGGGCCAGTGGGCAGTTCTGCACCGACATCCAAGGAGAAGGAGCACACTCTCTCTCAGGAGTTTGCTTTAAAAAAAAAATAAATAAAAAAAAAGATGAATAATCACTGCCCGCATTTTTTAAACTCAACTTTAAAACCAAACATTTAAAAATTAAGACTTAACAATGAAACAGCATTAAAGGCAGTTACAACTAGTGAACTTTTTTATACCACTAACTCCAAGGTTACTGAACTGTATTTAAGGGAGTGAGGGAAAACCCTTCAAAATAAAGATGTCATGGCAAATTTTAATCTAGAGCAATTTAACAAAATTACTTGTGCATTAATGTGCATGTATCTTTTTAAGTGACATTGTTGGAATTTAATGTGGGGACTTCCTTTTGTAAGTTGTAAGCAAAGAGAAAGCGCACATACCTGCTCACCCTTCACCCCTACCAGTCACCCAAACCTCTCAATCAATCTCTGCCAAAATTGTTTGTATGTGAATTAAACATATATTTTAGGGAGGCTGCTTCTCCAAACTTTACATATCTAGACTGGTTGCAGATGTAGCTGAGATTTTTTAAAACTAATTTTTTGCAGTCATCAATAGCTTGGGTTTTGTTATTACTGTGTATTAATAATTGCATCTTGCCCATGTGATCATAATTAATATATTTGAGTTACAGACTTTTTGAAGTGGAAAAAAAGTTGCTATGTGTCTAAAACTGTAATATGAACACACAAATATGTTTCAACTAGAGCTTTAAAATGAAGCCACTTGAATAAATGACAAAGGCTCTGAAGACACCCTCTCCCCTTAAAAATATCTGAATCAAGGATTTCCTACAGCGATTTTATTACAAAAGCGCTGGTACTCACAAGGGTTTTAATTGAGCCAAAGGACATGATAGCCTGGCGAAGAAAAGATGCATCAGCCTCAAAGTTCAAGTTTGAAGACTCTTCTGGTTTGAGAGTTAGACTGCCAAATCTAAAAGAATTAAGGAGGTCTTAAATAAAAATTGAAATTCGCCCATAAGTTCAGTTAAATCTTTCACAAGCTTTAAACTTATACAAAGTGAGCCAATATCTGTATAAAAGTTTTAATTGGCTTTCCTGCAAACAGCCACAAAGCTGAACTAATTTGCTTTAGTTTTTTTTTTTAATAACCAAAATATATATGTCCATCCAAGGCCATAAACAGTAAAAACAGGGGAGGGGGAAAATGTAATATCCATCAAAACAAACTCATTTCCCAACTTACCCTGACTCATAAATCAAATGACATCAAAGCTTAACTTGCACAAACAGGTGTGCTTGCATTATCATTTATGGTATTCTGACTTTTCTTTAAAGAATCTATTTAAAATTCTTACACTGAGATTTTTCCAAGCAAACCTGGGTATTTAACTACACAGATCTTCTATACTAAACTGTTTTGAAAATTTCACAATTTTTTTGTTAGTGATTGCTAAAAAAAGCTCATTATATAAAGCATTACGCATACATTCACAAAAAGATAATTATGTAGAAGAGATGAACTACAGAGGTTATGACCAGAAAACAGTTTAAACCCAATGTAAAGCTAAAATGAATAGCAATCTTATTTATATCATGTAATGTAGTATTTACCTCTCCAGGCACACTGAAATCTGATTGACTAGATCATTACTATGGGGGTGTTCCAGTTGGTGAATAAGACAATTGAACTGTCCCAGCAACTATATGAAAAATAACAAACAATATTATTGCCTTAGTTGCAATAAAGGCACCGCATGATCAAATTTAAATTCGTAATACATGACACGTAATATACCTACTCAAGATTTGTACTTTACCATAAGTACATATCAGAAAGACCAATTTATTTGAAAGGGCCAGTAAAGCTAAACTAAGTCACACACAAATCTTACCCAGTAAAGTTGATGTGTTTGCTGTTGTAAGGTTTCCTCTTTGAGCTGCTGAATCAGATCTACCTGTTCAAGCAGCCAAACTTCACGACTGCGCAGACATTCCATATGACGACTGATGCAGCTGTGAATCTGAGCTTTGACCTGCAAGATAAATACCAGCTCCGTTGAATATTTCTGGAATGTCTGCTGAGTAGTTAAAACCAGAGCATGCCCAATGTTTGGGGGTGGGGAGAGAAGGAAAAAGGAGGAAACCCACCCTATAATTATTTGCCACTAGGATTAAATACTATTATGTTTGTACTACCGGTTGCACCTCCCTGGTCCAGCACCCTGGGGACCTGAGGGGTCTCGAATGAGGGATTTTGCAAAACCAAGGGAGATCATTTCTCCCCTCCCGTCCCCCCCAGCCCAGCTCTGCTCCTAGTCTGTCCTCCCAGCATGCTTCCCAGGGGCAAGCAGCTCACCGCCCTGCCACTGGGGCTTTCAGCTTCACTGCAGCAAACCACTGCCTCACCACCAGTGCATGGCCCCACCAGCCCGCAGTCCTGTCGCCAGGACTCCCGCACTTCTCCCTCTTCCCACGGCAGACTTCTGCTCAGCCACCGGGGTTCCCCACCTTGCCACCCCTACCTGGGCAACACCAGCGCCACTGCCAGGGCATCTGGCTCCGCCAGCCCTGCTGCAGCAGCCCTGCAGTCCCACCGCTGGAGCTCCTGGCCCTGCCAGCGCTGCTGCAGCAGCCCCGCCACCAGAGCTCCTGGTCCCATCACAGCTGACTGCTGTCCCACTGAAGCCCACTGGTATTCTGACTGCCCTACCCACCAGCTCAGTCAGATTCCCTTGCAGGCAGCCTAGCTGGATTCCCAGTCCCAGCAGGGCTCCTGCCTCTGGCCCTCCACTGGGTCTCTCTGGTCCAGTAATAGCCAGACCAGAAAGTCCCAGTTGAGAGAGGTTCAACCTGTAATCACAATCACCTTAAACTATAAACTTGAAATGTCTTTGTTCACAGAACACACCAAAGCCACCAACCTTCACATATCATAGGACAATTTACACATTAGTACAAATACTTTAAAAAACCATTACAAAT
Organism: Pelodiscus sinensis; assembly: GCF_049634645.1. Lineage (NCBI taxonomy): Eukaryota > Metazoa > Chordata > Testudines > Trionychidae > Pelodiscus > Pelodiscus sinensis. Next base: position 17,826,655 of record NC_134718.1, read on the forward strand.
AAAAAGCTATTAATAAAACC